>NW_022146011.1:410887-868845 GCF_002938485.1 Sitophilus oryzae | reverse complement strand
CCATTTAAAAAAATACAACTTTGATATTTTTTACTTATTTGAGACACTCTGTATCTTGTAAAATTATTTTTAAATTGTACCTCTAATAGTCCTTCATCGAACCCAAAACTTACAATTTGTAAAAATCTCATCGTTTAGCTACAATACTCCGTGTCGTATGTGGTGAACAACCCTGTATAGAGTGACAATGGCAATAGATATACCGACAATTTTACTCGAAATATTAAGTATACCGTGCGTCTCAGAAGTGGCTCACCTCTATAACCGTTTTATTTTTTCAGATAAAAAAACGAGATTTGGTATGTTAGTATATGACATAAATTAGGATTGATTGACGTATCCAATTGTTTTTAGTCACTTCCTGTTTCACCGGAAATGATTACAACTTTTGATTTTTAAATGGCACCCCCGGTATATTTTTGCTTTATTGGATAGAAAATGACATTCTGAATAGAATGACATATCACATGTCAACTTTTGAAAGTTTCGCTTTAAAAAAATCGTATTTTAAATTTCAATCTAGAGTGCCATGGCTGTGTTAAAAACACTAATTTTTAATCAAGGAGCCTTGGAAAATAAATTTGATCGTCTAATGTTTTTCGTGTCTTGTCCTGGCCGGTTTAAAGATGCCAAATCGTATTTTTAATCATATCTCATATTTGTCAAATTGAACGATGGTGACTTATTAATATATTTAGAATAAGGCATTTTTTACGAATAATTTGGTACAACACACTTGGTATTTCGAGTCAAATTGTCGTTATGAACCGCATGTTACAACTTGAAATAAACCATATAAGAAAATGACAAAAGTTGACATATGATATGTCATTCTATTCAGAGTGTCATTTTCTACCGAACGAAGTAAAAAAAATCGAGGGTGCCATTTAAAAATCAAAAGTTGTAGTCATTTCCGGTGAAACAGGAAGTGATGAAAAACAATTGAATTCGTCAATCAATCCTAATTTATGTCATATATTAACGTACCAAATCTCGTTTTTTTATCTAAAAAAATAACAAAGTTATAGAGGTGAGCCACTTTTGAGACGCACCCAGTATACTAAAATACCAAATCTCGTTTTTTTTATCAGAAAAAATATAAAAGGTATAGGGGTGAGTCACCTTTGAAAAACCTTCGGTATTGTATAGATTGATATGTTTTATTGTAACAGAAACAATAACAGTTGACAGAAAAATAAACAAAAATCAACATTAGGCCCAATCACTTTAAAATCCATTAATTTTAGAAACATTTCATTTTTTGTGTTTCACATTATTTTGTATCGGTTTGAAATGAATAATATTTTGTTTATAAAATGGGTATTTGTTATTTAATAAAATATTGCATTTATAGTGTTTATATTTATGTTTATTCATATATTTATACAGTACCTATATTAAAAAAGGTTTTTTTACTAGGAAACACCGAACAATTCTTTTATGTACAAAGACATATATAAAAGATATAGACTCTCCATATGCATCGAATTATTGTGAACCCACATATACAAGAAAAATATAAATACAGGTTGAACAAAATGTGGTGTTGTCACATCGAATTTTAGAAGTCAAGAAATTGTTGGTTCTGTATTAATAACTGAAATGTTTTAACCACAAGACATCATCTATCCAAAAACAAAGAAAAATATTGTATTTACTCATTATTACTCTGAACTATTATCGTACATTTCACCACTATGAGTTGTTTTTTAATCCGAGATAAAATGAAACACACGTAATTTTAAGTAGGTACTCGAATTTTATTTACATTTAACAACAAATAGATATTTTTACCATCAGGTACATACCATCTTCTAAGTTTCACTTTAAACGTACACTAATAGAAAGCGCTAGAGTACCGATACCAAATATGGTTTCTCTTGGTTGTAGGATGGTACAAACAAATAAAACATTGAAAATCTATCGTCATGATATTGAGTTTATTTAAAAGTATGATTATAATATAATCCACCAAAGTACACAAAATGCTTCCATAAACATAATGCCCTAAGATGCTTTCTAAGGAAGTTATAGTCCATGAAAGTTTTTACAGCCCTTAGGGAATCAAGGGATGATTTTTTTTCGGGCAAAAATTAGTGTAAAATGTAAGAAATGAATATCCATCATCAAGTTGCGACTTATTACGAAACTATTGCAGCAAAAAAATGCATCATACATAAATAAAAAGGCCAATGTATGTGCACCCTAACTTTGGGGATCCAATAACTCCATAAAAAATTAATCTCTTGTAATTCCGCGATATGGGAAAACACCGATATTTACCAACTACTTTGTTTTCTAAAAAAGACATCCTGTTACTGACATTAGGTGTACCTTTGCTTAGCAATACCCTTAATAATTAAAATTCACACATACAGTAAACTGCTTTAAAAAGAACGCTTCAATCACCATGTCGGATATATACAGGGTCACTATGTACGGAAACGATCGATTATTAGGTAAAATATAGGAAGTACCGCAAAAAGTTAAATACAAAAGTTATAGAATTTTTAAATATCTATTAGCGAGTAATAAATTTAAGTATACAGGATCGGTCATAAAGTCGTGACACATAAACGTTTCGTTTTTTTTAATAGAACCCCCTGTATATTACTGTATATTTCAATTCTTCCTTCAATTCTAAGTAAAAATCGAAATACACCCAATGTGCCTCAAACCAACCGTTTCCGAGTTATTGACTTTTGAAAATATCACTTAAACAATTTGATTTAATTAATTTCCATATGTTCAGTTTAATTTAACGATGCCCTTCTATTGAAACTGTGGTACTTAATAATATTTGACATTAGTTCTCAAGTTACCATTTATAGATGTATAAAATGGGAGTAGGTATATCAAGTCTGGAAATTATAAAATTTTCGTTTAACATTTCAATTCTTTAATTTATGTACATTGTGTATTACGATTATTGCTTAAAATTGAAGGAAGAATTGAAATATGCAATAAAACACAGGGGATTTCATTTAAAAAAAAATAAAGTTTGATGTGACACAACTTTATGACCGACCCTGTATACTCAAATTTACTAGTAGCTAATAGGCATTTAAAACCCCATTACAACAGTATCACAGTTTCGGCAAAATGGCATCGTTAAATAAAACTGAACATATCGAAATTAATTAAATCAAATTGTTTAAGTGAAATGTTCAAAAGTCAATAACTCGGAAACGGTTGGTTTAAGGTACATTATGTGTATTTCAATTTTTGCTTAGAATTGAAAGAAGAATTGAAATGTGTAATAATAATACAGGGGATTCTATTTAAAAAAATGAAACTTTGAAGTGCCACGACTTTATGATTGACCCTGTATACATAAATTTATTACTCACCAATAGACTTGTAGAATAGATGGAAAGATTGTAGAATACATGGAAAACATAATTATTCCTCGTATTTTTGGTTTGTATTTTAAAAATGATATAGTTTACATGAAGTATACATAATATACAGTTAATAAATACAATATACATATATATACCTATTTATAGTAATAAATACTTTGGCAGATAAACTATGAACCATACAAATGCAGCAAATGTTTTACAATATGGCTGAAATCGTACTCCATAGTCAATGTAGATAGTTTTTGTGTTAATACTAATAATTTAAAAAAATATGTGGTCATTTTTTGACAAGTTTATATTAGTTTATTAATTGCAGTAAACATTATAATATATAAATAAATTTTGTGAATGCAAATAATAATATATCACTATTAGTAGATATTGAATGTTTTTTGTTAAATTAGATCGATTTTCAAACCCCAAAATGTAAAATATATTTTACATTTTACCCATTATCTTATGTACCACCTATTTATTATTTGTATATTGTAAAACATTTGCTGCATTTGTATGGTTCATAGTTTATTTGCCAAAGTATTTATTACTATAAATAGATATATATTATATTGTATTTATTAACTGTATATTATGTATATTTGATGTAGACTATATCATTTTTAAAATACAAACCAAAAATACGAGGAATAATTATGTTTTCCATGTATTCTTCAACATATTTATTAATCCGTAGTATCTAACTAGCGTGACGTCATAAGTCTCGCTCCGTGGCTGTTCTTTTAGAGACGGCATTGGTCTAATATTTAGAAATGTCAAAAGCTGATGACATTTTACTTTTGTCAATTATGACATTTCGTGTTGATTTTTGCAAGAAGAGGAAGAACTGTCACTTGTTTTATTATTTTCCTTTTCTATTTCACGGAAGTAAAAAGAGTTACCTATCTGATTCGTTCAGGCACTCAATTTAAAGAATATCGGTAACTTTTTTGACAGGGGGATTTTATATTTGCCATGTTGGTAAAAAATAACGGTCAAAATTCAAAGTTATTCATTTTATAGACTATATCACACTATCAGCTCTGCGAAATAGGAAAAGTAGTTTTTCAAAGGAACGCTTGTTAAGAAAATTCCTATTTGGATACCTTTGAGCATAAACCCTTCAGGCCAACAAGCAATTGTTCTCACAAAATAAAATCATTAGTAACATACTTATCCATTCCTTCCGCCACACGGTGGAGTATTAGCATGAAAAAGGTGATCGAAATTCGAAAAAGCAAACGTGTTTAAGATTTCCCCAAAAATGATAAATGATAAGTTAAATCATGTCTGCCATGAATTGCGTTGCTATGAGTCTGTTTAGTTGCATTCATTTGTTTCAACGAAACGTCAAAGTTGTTACTTCTCACAGATAAGAGGTAAATGGCTAAATTTTATGTTTAAGATTATAAATTGTTGTTGTTCTTGTGCTCCTTTTACGTTTATATTATTGTTTTGATTAAAAATAGGTATGTATTCTACAAAAACATATTATTTATTTTCATATTCTCTATACTAACGATTTTTTTTGCAACTAAAAGTTGGGCGTTCAAAAAATTTGATTAAATTTGTGACATTTTTATTATACTTAGAGATTTAGTTGCGCATTTCGAAGAATTCAGCATATTGTCTATATACGTTTTACTTAGTAAACATTGGACTTTCATACAGTAAAATAAAATACTGCGACTTTTTGCGACTTTGCTGATAAAATGAGAAAAACATTCTTGGTTTCCTCTAATTTGCAAATCAGTGATATACTAATGCGAGGGTAAACCTCTATGGCATTGTTGTTTACAAAGCGATCGCATTAGAGCCATTAGCAGTATAGCACAATTTGGCATTAGTAGCGGCTTTAGTGGTATGGGCATTGGTCGCGGATCAGTCCTAGCATTAGTAGTATTAGTTGCGATATTACTACTGGCATTAGTGGCATTGACCGTGGAAACACTGGAACAGTGATTTTTCTTACTTTTTTTAGAATCGACGAATTATCCTTTATTTTGTTCATATTATTTCCTCTTTAATTGAAAATAGCAATAATTTATATAATGTAGACCTTATATAAAAAAAAATTCGATCAACTGTTGGTGTCAAATACCCCACTGTGCGCCAGCAGATACTGCTTCATTTTTCTTGATAAAATAATAAATAGTGTTGCATTTAAAATAACGAAGTTTTTATGTAAAATAAATATTTAAAATAGACCAGCAATTTTTGATACGCCTGTATACATTTAAGAAAGCAATCAAATTTTTCAGTAAAGTTTATTTCTTTGGCTTGAAAGACAGCACAAGAATTAATTCTGAAAAGTAATGTACAAAGCGTTGACAAACTTTTTTATAATAACATAAATATTAATTATTTAAATATCTTTAAATATCTCAAAAACCAAAGCTTCTAAACATATTAAACTCTTATAATAAATGCCTTATTTTATGTCCAAAAATTCAAAAATTAAATAAAATACCGGGTGTGTTCCATAAGAAAAAATATAAGTTTGGTATGGATGTTAGTTCTGACACACCCTGTACATTTCAAAATAAATTTAAATTATTCACATTGGCTTCTCACATATTACCAAAAAATATTTTGTTTCTACATCTTTCTGTTTTCGTATAATCAACCGAGGCGAATGAGTGCGCCACCCTGTATACCTACCTGACTGTTAATTCACGTGTTTTCAAAGTGGGTGACAAAGAATTTTACAGGAGTGGCCAATGTTAAATGTCGACACAAGGCAATCAGAACCAATCCCATGAATTCGAAGTTTTTCATTCAATCTATCGGTAAAATTAATAAGAAATAATAATAACTATATTGAAAAAAGTACTTTCGAATATGCCTTCGGCCATTAAAAGTTTCAAGTTAGAGTTTATATAAAAGGTTTTTGTGTACAAATTAAATACTTTAATTATTTTCGTGACTGTGTTTTTCAGAAAGCAATTTAAGTAATTTCAATCAAAATATGTGGAAAGAGTTTGTATTAAAAACTTAATAACAGGTAACGCTAAATTTGTTGCAGAAATTCTCAATTTTTTGGTATTTTTTTGGATTTTGTTTATTGATTTTAAGGTACCTAATTTATTTTGTTCTGGAGATTTTTTTGAAAGATTCAAAATAATTATTGTAAAAAAATAATTGAAATATTTTTTCATTAAATATAAATATAAATCATACATCCCGTTCAAAACTGTATTAACTCAAAATAGGAAACCTTGTCAAGAGAAACAAAAGAAAATTTAAGTTAAGACAATATGCTGCTTTTTCGATACTAATGACCAAATAATATTATACAGTATGTCCGCGGATTGTCTTTACAAGAGGAAACACTTTTTTATTATTGACATTTAGAAAAAAATGCATTATTCATAACAATTTTTGCTTGTTCTAAAATGGTTGATCTCGTTTATATCTTTCCAAATTTTCAAACCGTTTAGAGAAAATTAAAAAAAAAACATGAAAATATAGGTGAATTTTTCTAAACATCAAAACGCGTTTCTATGATAATATAATTTCGTTTTCATTCCTTGATAAATTAGGGAGATATGGCAAAGTCCAGTACTGCCACAATTCGGCTATTAGCGCTGACGTTATTTTGCCATTTGCGTTTGTCGAACTTCGTTTGACCTAGTTTTCTGATTTTGTCAATCAAAAGAACATCTACATATATTCATAATTTTAATTTATTTTTATAAAAAAAAACGGCTATTAAATATGTATATCAGGAGTTTTAATTAGTGTCTAAAAGAAAGTGTGTCTAAAAAAGAGTACAATTTACCTGAATAAAGAGTTATCTCAATTTTTATAAAAAATACAGTATCTCAACTGATGAAATAACGTTCCGAAACTGTCAAATTACAGCAAGGCGTCTTCTCTTACCGGCATGCGGTAACGTTAATAGCGCACAAACGCTTATTATGACACTTTAACTGTCATAGTTGCCAAAATAACGCATCCGTTAATACCGCATATCGTTGCCATATCTCTCTATTGTTATTGATGGAATTTTTTCCCGTTTTAAAATGTTAAATAAGCACAATATTTATTTAGTTAAATGCTACGGAATGGGTAATAATAGTTTTCGGAAACTAATACCACAGATTAGGTATCCTATAAGTATACAGTAAAAATCTTGTCCCTAATTCGTGGTACGAAAATTGTTTTTTATGACGATGTGCAAACGAGTCAAATTTCCTGTGCGCAAAAATAAACTCGCGTAAAATAACAATAAACAGCGTAATAGAGAGATATCGCTAAACCGAATACCGTGCATGGACGTTAATAAGGCCAGGTGTTATTTCCTTTACGTGAGGTGCTATTAACTCTCTTCATTTATAGTTATCGGATCGGAAAGAATTCTGTTCGCGTCGCGTCCGCTATTCAAACTTAACCTAACTTTGAATTTAAAACTTTGAAATTGTCTTGTTTACTAGGTATTTTAAAAGTGCTTATTTCCAGTGCTTTATTGTTCAACGTCTGCCAGTGGGTTTAGGGCAACAAGCAAGAAATTCTCTTAGAAGGGCTAAGTCGTCATCTGCTGTAAACCTAAGACTCTTTATAGGTTCTTTAATATTGGAAGAGGTGGAATCCATATTTTGGGCCATATTTATTTAATTAAAACTAATCCCAGCTGCTTAAATAGCAAATTACCTAATAAAACTAAAGCAATAATTCAAAACAATTCAAACATAACCTAAAATAAAAGATCTCGCCGGCTGGCACCGGTTGTCAAATACCCGCACATGCCTATTTAAGCAATTTTTAAACGTTATTTAGAAATAGCGCTTGGTGTAATTGATCCACGAATTACGTCAGGCGGTAACGTTATTAGCGGGTGTTGCGTTAAAAATTGACTCGCGTATATCGTAACCATGATAAGGTACGCGTAAATACTGGATGACGCTATTCGGTTTTCCGATATCTCTCTAATAACTGTGCCGGTCAGGCGCTGTGCACAATTTTAGAGGCCATAAGTGGGCGTGCTATGTGCGCAAACTCGTAACCTAACTAGTGCCCGATTCCGAAAATTGGAACCACGAAAAACAATAAAAAAAAAGATTATAATCTGTGATAATACTATATTTTAACAGCAGCATAATAACCATAGAAACGCCTTTTACTTTTTAGGACTTTTAAAAATTCGAGTAAATTTTTATATACCTATCTTTTTAATTTCCTCTAGAACGGTATGAAAATTTAGAAAAGTGTAAACAGTATTAACCATTTTAGAATAAGCAATTTTTTTTATTAAGAACGCATTTTTCTCAAAAGGTCAATAATATAAAAGTTTTTCCTGTTGTAAAGATAATCCGGGAACATATCGCATCGACGAACCGCATCGATGCATCGCATCTACAAACCGTATCATACTCACCAAGCGTGCATGGATACATAAGGCATCAGCGCATAGTGAGTATAGGTCTTTAGACGATACGAATTTAGGCAGATCAGCTACTTGGTCATAAAATATTGAATTAAAACTAACTGAAAAAATTTCAAAAATCATCAATAAAGCATATTTATAATGCCCAGTAATTGACAGGGTCTAATTATGTGTTTTTTTTTCTACAAAGAATCTCAGTCCTGACATGTAAAGATTTACATTTTATTTGTTACTAGCGTGTACCAGCGACTTCGTTCGTGTCGTACAACATACAAACTGGATAAAATTTTCTCACATTTATGTCACCATGAGGAAAAACAATATGGCGATATTATTATATAACTTGGTAATATTTGAGGGTAGTTTCATCTCATTGGAATTTGACTTTTGAAAAATCCGTTTGCCAAAAATAAGCTTTTTACGTCAAGCAGTTTAAGCAGAATGGTGGTTAAGAAATTACCCAACTTTTTAGAACACTCTGTATGATTTTTTAAAAAATTTCAAAATATGTAAAAAAAAACAAATAAATTATGGTTGTCCAAGCGTTTTCCCGAAAGACTAACCGTTTTTTAAATAACAAATATTGTAATATTTGAGGGGCGTTTTCACCCTCTTGGAATTTGAGATTCGAGAAACCCCTCCTTATCGAACCTCACATTTGCGGGTTTATATTTCATATGGCATTTTCCACTGTAAATTTTTATCAAAGCCACCCAATGATTTTTCTCTCGTATTTTACCATTGAAAGCGCCATATGAAATAATACTGCGCGTATCTGCGAAACCGTTAAAAATTTTGAAATACTCTAAATACAAAAAATGTAATATTATTTAACTCTCCATCTAATACAAAAATAATACAGGGTGTTCCATTTAAAAACAAAGAAAAATTATTTTATATTTTAGAAAGTTTGATGTAGAATTTTCTGAACATCCTGTATAATTTACGATTTTCATATTTATAGCAAAGTAAGTACAGACCATCTAAAAGTACCTAATATAGTTTTGATTTCTACGCGAAACTTTCTAAAATGAAATAATAATTTTCTTTGTTTTTTAAATGGAACACCTGTATATTTTCAATAGACGAGTAAAGAATAGACATTTTTTGTATTTGAGTATTTCAAAATTTTAACGGTTTCGCAGATATTTGCGGGTTTATATTATTTCATATGGCCATTTTCCACTGTAAATTTTTATCAAAAGCCGCAATGATTTTCTCTGTATTTTACCGTGAAGCGCCATATGAAATAATACTGCTGTACATACAAAGCTTAAATACAAAAAAAATGCGTGTAACTCTCCATCTAATAAAAATGGCCACAGGGTGTTCCCGACTAAAAACAAAAGTCGGCCCACCCCATATTTAGAAAGTTTGGCGTAAGGCGAACATCTGCCCATGTTTGTTACCATATTGCCGAAGTAGGAACGAACTATCAGAACAAAGTTCTTATTTTTTAAATAATTTTTTTAAGAAGGGCTGAAAATATATTTTTTATTAATTTTTAAATATCTCTGAAACTATCGAAATATATTTATTCATATCTTAGGGTCATGTAAAGTGATCTGAAAGGAAGCCAAAAATGCAATAATATACAGGGTGTTCCATTTAAAAAAATCATCCAGGTCCACTCACACTTTTTTGAGCCACCCTATAGAAGTTAAAATATTTTCCTGAAATACATCCTGGTACATACTTTAGGTTTGTACTTAAACAAAATTCTCAAGTTTTTTATTCTAGGAGCTACAGATGCCCGACGCACTATTGCCGGACCCTGTATATTAGTATAGATTTTCAAATCGCTGAGATTTCTGAAAAAATACAAAAAAAAATAATAAAAATACATACAATTCCTCTTAAGGAAATTTCTAGTTCTATAGAGAGTTCAAATCCAATTTATAGCCAATTAATGACAGTAAAGAGCAACGATTCGTACATTCTACAAGACAATTCACCCAATTTTATGAACTAAATGATGTACGTCTTTTGCGAAACAACCATTCCCATCAGTTCTAAATGTTACTTAATTAGAATTCAACAAATTATCTCGTTTAAATAATCGCGTTGTCATCATCAGTGTATCTTTTTACGTAATACTTCAGCATTTCTATGTAAATACCAGGTTTCTCTTAGTTATATGCATGGGATTTATGTATGTACGTGGTGATGCAAACTTGGTAACTTCCATACAGAAAATTAGAAAAACATTTTGAAGACATAGTAGGATAATCATTTTACTATGTTTTAATCGTTTCCACCAACAGTGGAGTATCTAAACTAGGCACACGATTCTTAAAATTAAAACATACAGTGTGACCCACTCAAGACCGGGCACCCTCCATAAAATCTGTATTTATAGTCCGATTTTGATGATTTTTTTTTCAAATATAAAGTTTCAAAAAATGTACTTTAGGGCTCAATGTCATGTTATTTCACAAAAAACAAGGCCTACTTAATAAAGTTTTTGTGGTGAAAAATTTGCAAAATCATATTAGCGATTTTTTTTCAAAAAATTTGAGTAGACCCCTACATTCGGCATCCCTCAAAACAGTTCTGTACCAAATTTCGTTTAAAAATATTAATTATTAATAATTCTGCAGTTAAATTAAATAATTCCCTATTTTTGCCAATTTAACGATGAGTTATAACGTAACCCTTGAAAAAAACAATCCACAACAATGGGTTTTATTAGCTGTCAATTCTTGCAGCGTAGAATTGAATATTAATTTAATAGCACGCAGAAAAGTGTTGTATCAAGAAATATTATTTGCATTATGGAACAATTAAATATTAGGGATAAAATTGAAATGATTCGTTTAGTGGGTGATAACTATCTTCAAGCAGGAGAAGCTGCCAGAGAATTTAACAACAGACATCCCGACAGACCTGCAGTAAGTAGAAGCACGGTTCAACGAATAAATAGAGTTTTTAATGAAACTGGTTGTGTGTCAAAATACTTACTAAAAAACAGAAGGCCGGAACATTGAATAAATAGGCGGAATGAGGAAATATTAGAATATTTTCGTAACAATCCTCGTGCAAGCATTAGAGGCGCCAGTGTTGATTTGGATATACCAAGGGAAAATATTAGGAGATGTTTGCGAACTAATAAAGTTAAACCCTTTAAACCAAAGATTTTACACACTTTGGAAAACGGAGATGATGTTAGACGATTAGAATTCTGCTTATGGGCTCAAGCAGAGTATTTAAATAATAGAAATTTCTTAAAAGAAATTTTATTTAGTGATGAGGCAACATTTAGTACAAACGGAGTAGTATCCTCTCAAAATTCGCGATTCTGGGCAGTCGAAAACCCTGAATGGGTGATCAATACAAGAAGACAGTATTCTCAGAAATTAAATGTGTGGTGTGGCATACTTGATGATAGAATCATTGGTCCATATTTTTTTGAGAGAAATTTGAATAGTCCAACGTTTTTGAATTTTCTGATTAATGACTTTTGGGATGCAATACATAATTTACCATGCCAAACCCGTTTGAATTTAAAATTTCAATTGGACGGATCACCTGTGCATAACGCGGCAGTTGTCAGGGAATGGTTAAATGAAAATTTTGAAAATAAGTGGATAGGTCGAAATAGCCCGCTAATTGAGGGCCAATGAGATCCCCGGACCTAACACCTCTTTGATTTCTTTCTTTGGGGTTTCTTAAAAGCAACAAGTTTACAAGTCTAGACCTCAATCTGTAGATGAATTACGTATTAGAATTACAGAGGCTTCTGCAAATATTACACCACAGCAGCTTAGGAATGTAACTGTTAATCTAAGAAAAAGATGCGACAAATGTATTGAACTGAATGGAGGGCTGGTAGAAGCAACTAGAATTATTTGAATATGTTTAACTTATTATTCGGTTATTGTGTTGCTTGTAGTATTTTTATCATTGTTTGTAATAAAACTCGTTGTCGTGGATGTTTTTTTCAAGGGTTACGTGATAACTCATCGTTAAATTGGCAAAAATAGGGAATTATTTAATTTAACTGCAAAATTATTAATAATTAATAATTTTAAACGAAATTTGGTACAGAACTGTTTTGGGGGATGCCGAATGTAGGGGTGTACTCAAATTTTTTGAAAAAAAATCGCTAATATGATTTTGCAAATTTTTCACCACAAAAACTTTATTAAGTAGGCCTTGTTTTTTGTGAAATAACATGACAATTGAGCCCTAAAGTACATTTTTTGAAACTTTATATTTGAAAAAAAAATCATCAAAATCGGACTATAAACACAGATTTTATGGAGGGTGCCCGGTCTTGAGTGGGTCACACTGTATATATTACTGGAAGATATACATAACTTATACCGTATGATCGAAAAAAAACGGCGACCGCCGATGGCTATGAAATGAAGATCGCTGTCATTTTATATGTAAATTTATATGGGAAATGTCACTGATCGTTATTTCCCAGCCAACTGGACGCCGTTTTTTTTCGATCATACGGTAGTTGCTAAACCCATAAATCTATAGAAAAAATTGTGTAATTTTTTTTTAAAAAACATTTTTTTTTCAAGTTTTCACAAAATATCGCTGTGGTTTTGATGACGTCAGATTTCTAATTAAAAAAAAACCTCTGACGTCAACTTTGTAATAAAAAAAACTGACAGGGTGTCCCAATATTCCGTGGAAATAAAACTACTACTAGTATTTTTAGAACCAAAATAAGTAGACACGGTTTACCTCTATACAAAACTGCTTGGTTTATCCGTTAGAGGGCAACAATCAAAAATGTATACAGGGTGAGTCTTAAATAAGTAATATACAAATATTTTCAGGGTTTACAAATATTTTTTACAATATTACAATTTTTTTTAGATATACAAATATTTTCAGGGTTGGTAGATCTCGATAAAAGATCCATATTTTCTCCTTTACCGTTCTACTAAAATAAGTTCATAATATCGAAGTTATTTTACTTTGAAAATTAAAAAAAAAATGTTTGCTTATATTCTGAGAACCATTGGATTTTATTTTGGTTTTCTTTCTTGTAAATTTAATCTACTACCTATGTTGCCATATTATCAAGATATTTTGTTTTTTAACTTTAAATTTAAAAAAAATCCAAATTTTTTTCGACAAATACCCAATTTTCATTTTTTGCGAAAAAAAAACTCACCGACGTGTTTCTGGGGTTGAAATATACCATCCCTAAAAAGATTTGTACTTATTTAAGATTTACCCTGTATTGGAAGACCCTATTATACAAAAAAATATACCTTAACGAGTTTCTATGGTTCTATTGACCAAATTTGTATTTTTATTTAGCATTTTCCTGACAAAAAAGTGCATAAAAGTTCCAAGTTAGGATCACCCCGTATGTAAACTATGTAAATAACAATCTAGTCCACAGAATTAACAAAAGATGCACGTATCACGATGGAAATAAAACACTAAACAAATAGAAATTTTATTAACATTTTCTAAAATAACAAATTAACAATCTTAACTAAATTTATACATGAAGATAAATAAAAAATAAAACTTCACAAGTAGGATTTGTATAAAGATAAAAATATGTTTAACCTTTGTAGTTGTATCAATTAATTACATTTTTATTCTGAAGTGTTTATGTGTTATGTTATTTTACTGGTGTAATGTACTTTCTGTTAACTATGCCAAGTTCAAGAGAGTTATTTTGATTTATTATCAAATTCTCAGTATTAAAATAGAAGTAGCAATCAATATATTTAAATTAATTAATTAGTTGTAAATCTAAACAAGTAATTTCCAAGAATGTAGAGTAAATTTATTTATATATTTTACTATACACATATTTTAATTATTTAATAAACTTATACATTATGTATTAACCAAACGGAATCTGTAGAATAGTTTTTTGGCAAATTTCTGTCAAATGAAACATTCTTCTCCAATATGCAGTTACTTAGTATTTTAATCAACAAATCCTGAAAAAATCAGTTCAATAACAATAAATCGTAATGTATTATACAGGATGGGTCTTAAAGAAATATATTTTCTCTTTAACGTTTTTCAAATACTTCCAAAAGTCCAAAATATCCGAGTTATTTGGAAAACAAAATTAATTTTGGTTTAAATTTTGAGAACCACTGTATTTCTTCTGTTTTTATTCTTCTAAATTTAATTATTTATTATTTTTATTAACTAATATAACTATTTATTATTTATTTATTTATTAAGTACTATCTACGTTGCCATATTATCAAGATACATTAAAAATTCTTTTGAAAAGAATCCAAATAATTTTTCGAAAAATACAAAATTCTCCAAATGTTTTTTTGCGATATAAACCTCATAGACGTGTTCCTGGGATCGAAATATACTACTCTTTAAAATATGTGCACTTATTATAAGACTCACCCTGTATATTTGGTAATTATTTATTACCAATAATAGATATTATTAATAAATATTAGATATATATTGACATTGATTTTTTTCAAGATTTCTTGATCAAGTAAAGTAGTAAAATTCAAGAACTTAAAATGTCTAATTAAAAAAAATATACACTATGTCCCCGGATTGTCTTTACAAGAGGAAACCCTTTTTTCTTATTGATATTTTGAGAAAAATGTATTTTTCATAAAAACATTTGCTTGTTTTAAAATGGTTAATCCCGATTATGCTTTCCCAAATTTCCATACTGTTTTAGAGTAAATTAAAAATAACACGAAAATATGGTTGATTTGTTTTCCTAAATAAAATCCTAAAAATCAAAATCATGTTTTTTTATAATTTTCTCTAAAACCTATAAAAATTTGTAAAAGTATAAACGGGATTAACCATTTTAGAACAAGCAAAAACTTTTATAAAGAACACATTTTTTTCAAAATGTTAATAATAATAAAGTTTTTTTCTTCTTGCAGAAACCATCTGGGAACATACTGTATACTTTTTATACAAGTAACACAGAAAGTTAAAAAAGTTGTTGGACTAACCCCTAGTTTATTCTATACAGGGTGTCCCAGAAATAAGTACAAGTATTCTAAGAGGCTTTTAAGTTTTTCAAATAAGTCCAAAATAACAGAGTTATTTTTCTTTGAAAATTTCCAAAAAAAATAATTTTATGTTGACATTTTGAGAACCACTGGATCTTTTCCGGATTTTCTTCCTTGTAAATTTAATCCAATACCTATGTTGCCATATTATCAAGAAATTATGTTTTTTGACTAAACACTAAAAAAAATTCAAAAAAATTTTTCAAAAAATTTCGAATTTTCAAAAAAAAATTCCGCGAAAAAAACCTCATAGGCGTGTGTCTGGGGTTGAACTATACTACCAGTTAAAATACACGCACTTATTTCTTTCAAAAACCCCGAATTTTACCAAAAAAAACACTCCGACCCTATACACCTCCTTGTTTTTTCTTTCCAGATCTCCACAACCCGACCACCGTTCCGCCTAGGTCTTCGCAGGAGATCCACCACGACTCCTCACAGTACCATCAGTACCGTCGGTACCTCCACGACGAAGCCGACCACTAGAGTACCACCATCTGCACGTACGACTTCGACGAGACCGACTAAGGTGAACCGCAGAAGAACGACTACCGTGGCACCACAGCAGCCAGTGGACGGTCCTGCTGGTCTCCAAAGCACGCAGCAGGAGCCAAAGAGCGTAGAAAGTCAAGGTAAGCAACAGGGAGAGAGATTATACTATTGAGACTGTAGCCGTAGGTAGGGATGAGAAGGATATATCGATATATTTCGTAAAATATATCGATATACCTACATATAAATAAATGCCTTTATTGTCAAAAATTTTTACAATTTGTAGACAAAGGTAAGGTAAACAAACAAACAAACAAAAGATAATACAAAACATTATACAAATAACATTGTCAGTCTTATTGTTTAAAATAAACATTTATAAATGTTTACAATGTCAAAGAATAAAAAAATAAAAATAATATTCAAAAATATCTAGTTAGTTTATAGTAAATATCAATGACCTCTAGATACATTTTTTCGATGTTATTGGTAAATATAGGAATAGCAAACATTAGACCAGTGTTTACAAGATCAAATTCGATTATCAAAATATAAGTCATTTACGGCGTAGAAAGCCTTGTCTAGTAAATAAGATTTCAATGATTTGCGAAATGAAGAAAATGATGTTATGGATTTGATTTCAAATGGTAGGTGATTTTTTTTTTTCGAGTTGTATAATATTGAACTTTTAACTAACTCTGTGCGTGGGGTAGGTAAATAAAGATCTTGTCCGGCGTTCCTGAGTGGATAAGTGTGAGATGACCTATCTTGAGAAGCTGATATATGCTTACGTATTAGGCAAACAGATTCAAATACGAATAAGGAAGGAACAGTTAATATTTTTAATGTTTTAAAAAAGTCCTGACAATGAGTTCTGCTGTTTAGTCCCAGTGAATATCGAACAGCTCTCTTCTGGAGCTTGAAAATGCGGTGAAATTGAGTCGCACAACACGTACCCCAGAATGGAAGGGTATATCTGAGATGCGACTCAAAAAGTGCATAATAAACAGTTCTAGCCACTGACAAGTTAAGCTCCTTAGAAACAGATCTTAATGCAAAACAGGCAGGGCTTAATCTTTTCGAGAAAGCGTCGATATGTATGTCCCATTTCAGAGAATTTGTCTACAACAAGCCCTAAGAATTTTACCGATTTTACGATGTCAATGGTGGTGTTGCTAAGTACAAAAGGCTGCAGCGAGTTTTTCGACAAAGCTTTAGTTTTAGAAATGTTGAAACTCAGGAGGTTCGAATCGCACCAAGATTTAATGGTGATTAAGTCATTTGATATAATCCTATGAAGTGCCGTGACGTCCTTATTGCCCCAAGTGAAGCTAGTGTCGTCCGCAAAAAGACATATTTTATCACTGATGTTTATGTTAGCAATGTCGTTAATAAAAAGAAGAAACAAAATAGGGTCTAGTACTGAGCCTTGTGGTACTCCACATTCTATAAACATTGTCAGATTATTTCAAACCAATAATCAACGAAAATATTCGTATAATTTAACAAAATTACTGTAAACCACTATAAATTCGAATTGTTGGTTAGGTTCAAAATTCAATGATCTCTTCTTAATTAAATTTAAGCGTTAACATTATTAGACATTTTAATAAAAGTCTGCATTTTGGTTGGCATTCCACAAAACTTGCAGGCTATTGAGGAAACAGAATATGTGTAGATTACAGAAATAAATTGAAAATAATATTTATACTATTAAAACAGCATTATATGTCACTTTTTCAAACATGTTCTTCATATCCAATACACGATATAGTGCATACACATTTTTTTTTTATTTTGTGTTATTGTTCTTACTTCTCCATATTGCACTTTTTTTAATTTTAATAAATAATTAATAAAATAATAAAACAAAAAGAAGTTACATGGGAGGCAAAAGTACTGTGAGTTACTTCAAGAAAAGGATGCTTTGTAGCTAGAATTTTGCCGGAGCCCTGCGGTACTCCCAGATAATATTTCTGCTTCGATGTATCGAATATATCGATATTTTTCATTATATTAAATGATGCAAGATATCGATATATCTTTAAATTCCGCCATCTCTAGTTACAGCAGGACTGGTTGGGTAGAGATGAAGTGGTAGAATTTGGGTAGGGAACGAAAATTATGCGTCATCTTGAGTAGAAGTATAATAGCCCCTAAATCAATGTATATACAGGATGTCCCAAATGTTAGGGTGACCATTAAGTTCTCAAAAACCATTTCATATACGAAGGAGGTTAAACTAAGGCGAAGTAGCGCAATGTCTGAAAATGTTTAATCAGAATATCTCCTAATTTTTTTTATTTTTTTATAATTTTTATCATATTTTATCGACACTTTTTAAATATTGTCAAGAGTATCAAAATGATTGTGAAATTACAGCGTTTTATACAGGGTGTCAAAAAATAGTGCTCCTAACTTCGGTGGTTGATTCTACAGATAAAAATAAAACAAACTGTGATGGTTCGAATCGGTTTTCAAGATATTTGCGTTTAAAGCTTCCGATGCATCAATTTTAGTGAAATCAGAAGATTAATTTATTTAAAATTTCTTCACATTTTATCATTTCACTAATATTAAAATCGATACATTTTAACCTTTAAACGCAAATACAGGGTGGCCCATCGAAAACGTTCCGCAAGGCATAACGGCCAAAGTATATTTTTTTTCAATAAATCCAAAAACACCTCAATTTTGTTTGTGAGGGGGACAACTTTTGCCCCAAAAATGAATGCAAAATCTTCAACCCTCTAAGCGGGGGTGCCATCCCCCAACTTTTTTTAAATGGGAAGGGGGTCAAGTGGCACCACAATGAAAAGGGCTTTCTATTCTCTATACTTTCCCGCTTCGCTTTTGAAAATCGGTCGAGTCATTGAGAAAATATGAAGGATTGAAATTTGAAAAGTTTATTTAAACATTTATCAGAGTAAATGATAAGGATAAATTATTTCGACCAATTTGAGGTTTTTTCTTATTATTTCTAGATGTTTATGCATTTTTTCACTTGCCGCAAGGTTGAACGATCAGGTGCGGTATTTGCTAGATAGCTGTTCTGTGACTTGTGCGTTGAAGTTCTTCTCAATATCGTTAAACTTCTTAACAATTATGGTGTACTCACTTGCAGAAAAAGTGGAAATAATCGAACTTTATTTTAATAATAATGAATGTATCGTGTTGCGCCCATATTCAACGAACGCTATCCTGACAAACACCTTTATGGCAAAATTGTTCGCGAGTTAGTAGCAAAATTTCGCGAAACTGGTTCCGTTATGAATAAAAAGAGGCAGAGCCTGTAGTAAATGAAGCTATGGAGGTATTCGTATTGGGCCAAGTTGCCATGGATAGTACGCTGAGTACAAGAAAATTAGCCGATGAGACCAGCGTGAATCGTACAAGTGTCCAAAGGATATTAAAAAAAACACAAGTTCCACACGTACAAAATTCAGTTGATACAAGAACTCAACGCAGACGATTTTGATTGTCGCTTGCAATTTTGTGAAACTATGAGTGAAACGAGTGGCGAATGATAATAATTTCCTATTTAATGTGTGTTTTTCGGATGAGTGTACTTTCTTTTTGAATGGTGTAGTTAATCGGCACAACTGTCGGTACTGGGCTGAGGACAACCTTAGGGTTTTTCACGAGGTGCACACACAAAACCCTCAGAAATTGAACGTGTGGGCTGGTATTTTTGGAAATTCCATTGTAGGTTAGGTTAGGTCAGATTAGTTAGTCAGTTTAACGATATTGAGATGAACTTCAACGCACAAGTCACAGAACAGCTATCTAGCAACTAAACATCTAAAAATAATAAGAAAAAACAGCAAATTGGTCGAAGGAATTTATCTTTATAATTTACTCTGATAAATGTTTAAATAAACTTTTCAAATTTCAATCCTTCATATTTTCTAAATGACTCGACCGATTTTCAAAAACGAAGCGGGGAAATATAGAGAATAGAAAGCCCTTTTCATTGCGAGGCCACTTGACCCCCCTTCCCATTTGAAAAAAGTTGGGGGATGACACCCCCGCTTAAATGGTTGAAGATTTTGCAATAATTTTTGGGGCAAAAGTTGTCCCCCTCACAAACAAAATTGACGTGTTTTTGGATTTTTTGAAAAAAAAATACCCTAGCCGTTATGCCTTGCGGAACGTTTTCGATGGGCCACCCTGTATGTTGAAAACCGTTCCTTTTCGAACTTGACAATTTTTATGACAACACCTTTTTTATGTAAAAAAGTTCTAGATTTTTATGTCATTTGTTAGGATATAGGTATTTGTAAGGATAAAAGAAGTACCACTAGTAGTACTTTTTACTCTAATGGAAAGTAAAAAGGGTGAATTAACTCAGTAATTTCTAAATTAGAGCTGTAAACAAGCGCGGTTTTAGGGGAGGGGTAAATGGGGGTAATTACCCCCCCCCCCTAGACCGATCAAACTTCAAAAAAATAATTTAGTAAATTTTACATTAACTTAAATGTCGAATGAAAAGTTCCCCTAGCAATTTAATTTTAGCAATTTATTATTATACAGGGTGAGTCTTAAATAAGTGCAAATATTTTTAGTGGTATGTAGTATATTTTAACCTCAGAAACACGATTATGATTTTTTTTCGCGAATTGTTTTTTAAATTTGGAGATTTTTGAAAAATGTTTGTTTTTTTTTAGTTTTTAGTTAAAATACATAGTAATTTCTTGATAATATGACTACATAGGTAATAGATTAAATTACTTACGAGAAAGAAAACCCAGAAAAGATCCAGTGGTTCTCAAAATATAAGCAAAAAATATTTTTTTTTGCAAATTTTCAAAGTAAAATAACTCGGTTATTTTGGACTTATTTGAAAACGGCGAAGAGAAAATGTTTCTTTTATCGAGATCATTGGCAGGTTTAAGAAAAGCAAATGTATGAAAAAACATCTTTTAAGTATTGATATTATTTTTATATTAATGTTTCATTCTTAATAGAAATATTATATTGGCGTGCACATATCCCTGTCTTTTTTATTCAAAATTACCCCCCCTCCCCCAAGAATTTTTTTCTAAAACCACCCTTGCCTCTAAATTAACTCAGTAACATTTCGTGTGGATTCCATGCCCAGAACCAGAAATATAGTTGTATCGAAATGTACCAACCAGTGCTGTAATTATATAATCAATATCTGGCTTATGTAATTTAAAAACAAAGGAATATTTAACGGTGCAATAAGAAGGAAACGTATATACATATGCACAAAGACTTTTACAGATGCAACAAAAACGAATTTTCTCACCGATATACGTTGAAATTGAAAGTGATTCGACTTGTTTGCGAGATGAGTACCATTTTATAGCAAAGGTCAGCGGGTTCTTCTTCTTTTCATTCTTCACATAATTAGATGGAAGACGCAAGAACCTGTTTGAATAATACGAAAACGCACACTGGAATTCCAATGTTGAAAGCGAAACTAGATACATCGCCATATAACAGTTATATATTACTAGCGTGTACCAGCGACTTCGTTCGCGTCGAATTAATCATTTGTAATGGTGATGATAAAGCAAAGCAAGAATTTCCATTAATACAAACTGGATAAAATTTTCTCACATTTATGTCAGCATGAGAAAAAACAAGATGGCGATATTATTATATAACTTGGTAATATTTGAGGGGTAGTTTCATCTCGTTGGAATTTGACTTTCGAAAAATCCGTTTGCCAAAAATAAGCTTTTTACGTCAAGCAGTTTAAGCAGAATCGTGGTTAAGAAATTACCCAACTTTTTGGAACACCCTGTCTGATTTTTTAAAAAATTTCAAATTATGTAAAAAAATCAAATAAATTATGCTTGTCCAAGCTTTTTCCCGAAAGACTACCCGTTTTTTAAATAACAAATATTGTAATGTTTGAGGGGCGTTTTCACCCTCTTGGAATTTGAGATTCGAGAAATCCCTCCTTATCGAACCTCTACACCCCACAGTCAATCCGTTTGGCAAAAATCAGCTTTAAACGTCAAGCAGCTTAAGCAGAATCGTGATTACTCAATGGTCATATTTTATGAAACACCCTCCATAAATTTATAAAAAATCTTATAATATGTAAAACAACAAAATGAAATATACGTGTTTAAGAGTTATAAATTTAATAAAAAAAATAAAAAATATTTTAATATTTGAGGGATCTGGTAGTATATTACCAATCAATCCACAATTTTTGTCATTTATTTGAGACAAGAAATGTTAGCAAAAGTAACGTTAACATTTAAAGTAAAAGTATGTTGCTACCTCTTCTTGCCTAATACAATAAGAATTTGTGCGTGGACAAGTAGCATTTGACATTAAAGGAGGGTACACACCTCTCAGTTTTACTGAAGCAATCTGCACGTGTGTTCACACTTTTATCTTGCTGAATACATTTAGTTGGTGTCACATCCTTCGTTGATCAAAAGTACAACTTTAATTCAATTTAATTTAATTAAAAGTCTAATACAACTTTTTCAAAATTTACATGGCATTGCCTATGTCCCGCATTCTGATGCACCACAACACACATAACTTCCGAACTTTGAATTTATTTTTGATTGTTGACAAACGAAGCACTTTTGTATAGAGGTAAAT
Organism: Sitophilus oryzae; assembly: GCF_002938485.1. Lineage (NCBI taxonomy): Eukaryota > Metazoa > Arthropoda > Insecta > Coleoptera > Curculionidae > Sitophilus > Sitophilus oryzae. Next base: position 846,016 of record NW_022146011.1, on the reverse strand, counting down.
TGAGTCGTATTAGCTTATTGCGATTCCAATAATTCGTAGTATTTCTATATTCATGGGATATTTGAATACCCTGTATACTAGCTGAACTGTTACACTGTGACATGATAACCGAGCAATATAAGTGTTTTTCTTCATGTTCTTTCAATTAATAGAAAGTAAATCGAGACAAAAAACGAATTTATCGATTAAACGTTCTCGCTTTGAAACATAAACCACGGTTCGATGCGCCTATTGTTTTTTAGACCCAGTTTTAGCCGATTTGCGATCATTCCGACTTGTTTTTGACCGATAAAAAAGCATTCGAAAGGAATTTGGTCCACTGGCCAAACAGATTTTTTACGGATTTTTCTTTTTGGCTTGTTTCCTGTAAAAACGCAACGGACCAAAGAAATATCGAAATGAAAACAAAAAGAAATAGAGGTTCTACATATCGAAAGGCGATAACTTTCACGCAAGTACACGATAGACCATAAAATTAAATAGTTATTATTGTGTTTAATAGCAATTAAATTATTTATATGCCATGACATGAAAATTTGTATTAGTATAAATAATTATTCTGGTTTCAATCAAATCATTTTTTATTTCAATTTTGAATTTTCTATAACCAGTAATTAAAAAAAATATCGCGGTTTTAAGGGTTCCGTACCTCAAAAGAAAAAAAACGGAAACCCTATAGGTTCACTTTGTTGTCTGTCCAAGAACTACAGTCCAAGAAGCTGTAAAAAATCAAACTTCTAAGTTAACGTAAAAAAAAAGATACGACCGTTTATACCAGTCAGCAAAAAACGTATATTTCGACACTCTCAAGGAAGTCAAAATTTATAGAGTATTTTCCGTTTCTCAAGTATAAGGAAAAATCTAAAAACTATACGTTTGTAATTTAATCATAAAAAATTGGCGCCGCCCATACTAAAATATGTTAATAAAAAGTTGGTAGGCAGTTCATTTAGTTTTAATGTAAAGGAATTTTTCCAATTTTTTTTATCTGAAAAACTGCGACTTTGACTGATTTTGATGTTTCTGGTGTTGAACTATATTACCAGTTAAAATACTTGCACTTATTTCTGGGACACCTTGTATAGGGAAAAATCTGAAAAGTATACATTTGTAATTTAATCATAAAAAACATAGTCTTTATACCTTGGTGGACGAGTCTGACTCGCACTTGTCCAGTTTTTTATAGTTATCTGAGTTTTATATATAAGATTTTTCTTATTATACAGTGATTACATCAACCAGCCCAACAAGAATATCCAGCAGATTCAAATTTGTTTCTAGAAGACCTTTCCTGAGATCCACAACAACACCAAAGAATACTACAGATTTATTGGAAGCTGTCGGCAATGATCAGTCACTTAATCCAGACAAAAATGATAATCTCAAGTAAGGACGTTTAAAATTAGTTTTATACATTATTAAGTTTTTTTATCACACAAGTTCTGTTACAAGTCTAGTATTTTAATATTAACTTATTTCCTTCGATTAAGTAATTTGCATGTTAAAAAATCTAGGTTTGTGAACAATACTGTTTTTAATGGTATGGTTTTATACATCCTCTAGTAAATTGACCCTAATTTGTATCAAAGAATTTGCAAGAACGTTAAACAGATTATCTACAATGGTGATTCTGATGACGTTACATAAATAATGGGGGGGCTCTTGTAAACGTTCTAATATATCTTAACCCTTTTTTGAAAAGCTGAACAAATTAGGCAAAGAAAATAAATCCTCCTACTCTGGGTGTTAACAAGGAATGCGCCAAAGAGACGCAACAGAGATGGTAGGCGTTACCCAGGTTGTTGTATTGAAAACAGTAATAAGGTACTTGGAACTAGAACCTCTCAAGAACAGGCCCAGACAAAGTCGTCAAAGAGTCACAACTTAACCAGACCGCTTTGTGTGCCAAATTTCTAAAAGAAATCCCCATGTTTCTCATGTAGAGCTATAAAGACAACTTCTGGCAGCTACAGGTGTGAACGTTTCAGTTGAAACCATTAGAAAAAGGATTTGTGCTCGAGAGTTGTACAGTAGGAGAGAGTTACGGGTCCCACAGTTATCTCGGCAAAATAAAATTGACCTAGTAAACGGGTACCTTCAACATCAAAACTAGACTATTGAGAATGGGCAAAATGTCCTCTTTTCGGGTATAGATGACCATCGAATTCGGGTTCTCAGAGCTCCAGGAAGACAAGCGAGACTCCAGGCTACCAAATCTGTACCAAGACATAAAGGAGAAACTGTAATGTTCTGGGGAGGTATTATGCTAAAAACTCCATTGTTACCAATTCAAAAACTTTAAGGGGTCGGAGGTGTGTTGATTTAGAGCTAGAACCAATCGTTAGACTTTAAAAAGCTACAATTGGGGATGCAAACGGAACATTGGGGATGCAACGCAATTGGAACCAAACCGCGGAGATAGGAGTTAACAAAAATTTATCCACAGACACCATCAGTGTGTGTCAAGGAGTCCGCCAGGGCTGTATACTGTCACCAATACTTTTTAATATATACGTCGAAAAGATATTTCAATTGGCCCTGGAAGGAGAAAGTGGAGGAATTAAGATTAACGGAGTTCCAATTAACAATATAAGATATGCAGATGATACGGCAATACTAGCACCAACTTTAGAGGATCTCCAGCAAATAATAAATAAGATAGGGGACATGGGAAATCGTTTCGGTCTTAAAATGAACGCTGCCAAGACCAAACTTATGGTAATAGGACGCCAGCCTGCAATCAACACCGCATTGACCGTGGATGGAAATATTATAGAGCGAGTTCCACGATTTAAATATCTGGGTGCCATGATCAATGAACGATGGGACTGCGATGAGGAAGTTAAACTTAGAACGAATTATGCAAAGTCAACATTTTTTAAACTTAAAAACTTCCTATTAGCACGCAGTTTCCGCTAACACTTAGACTACGGGTAGTAAAATGCTACATATGGCCCATCTTACTATACAGCGAGAAACACAGTGCTCAAGGCTAGAACCCTGAACCGCATCGAGGCTTTCGAAATGTGGACTCTCCGGGGCTCTTACGTATGGATCGCACATGCCACCAACGAGAAGTTTTAAGAACTGCAGGCTATGAACGAGAAATGCTTAATATAGTTAAAGAAAGGAAAGTCTCATACCTCGGCCATATCCTTAGAGGAGACAAATATTACATTCCTAAGCTGATTCTACAAGGAAAAATAGAGGGACGGCGAGGCCCAGGAAACAACATTCCTGGCTAAGAAACATACGGGATTGGTGTAACATCAGCGACGCAGCCACCATATTTCGAAGAACCGAAAACGGCACTCTACACATTGGATGAAGAGTACAGACAATCGCCAACGTGCGGCTAAGCACAAGGCACAGGAAGAAGAAGAAATGGGGATAATTTTAACTTCATGGACGATAATGCACCTCCCCATACCAGCAGAGTGGCTAGAGAATGTCTTGAAACGGAAATGCCATAGTTTTGGACTGGCCTGCATGTTCACCAGATCTAAACTCTATCAAATACTTGTGGGACCAGCTCAAAACGAAGGTAGAACTCGTCGAAACAATCCAAGAAATCTGGCACAGCTGATTGATGCAGCATTAGCAGGATGGGAAAACATACCCCAAAAGAACGTTGATAATTTAATAAGAAGCATACCAGCGCGGATAAAAGCTTGCATAAGGTCTAGAGATGGCAACACGGATTATTAAAATTATAAATTTTCTTTTTGTTTTTGCTTTTAGATCATTAAAAATGTAAATCTCATTTCGTTTCAAAAACCAAAAACATGGCATTGTGTTTATGTTGGGAACTGATTAATTTTTTTTTATTGCTGTATGGATTATTTTTCATTAAAAGTCTTTGATAAGGACTGAGTTTTATAAACATAAAAAATACATAGACACAAAATGTTCATACGTCAAAAAAAAATTATTATTAACTTATTTCGATTTTTTCAGGGATACATCAGAACTACCTCAATATTCAGAGTCGCAAAAAAGCACTCAACAATCCCTACCTCCCAGACCGAAACCTCCGCGACGAAGGCCTCAAATTTTCAGACTAAATTCAAAGTATTCTTCAAGCACTACACCGAAATACACAACAACGACTTACATATCACCATCACCATCTTCCACAACATCTATACCATCAGCTAGGCCTACAGTCAAGAGTAATTCAAAGAAGTACTCGAAGAATACGATTGCCATTACGGTACCTTTCACTAAAAGTGTTCTGGGTACTTTGCAAGGGATCAGTGCTGACAAGTTTGTTAATGAGCCTTTAGGTACGGCGGCACCGCTCATCAGGGAGGTCTACAGCAGTCCACAGACTATCACTGCCCAAGATTACATCAGTAAATGTAAGTATAAAATTAAATAATTACATTTCCTTTTACAGTTGTATACAGAAACATTATTTTTTTATAGATCGATATTCCACTACACCATCACCAGTGATAATAATCACCACCAACAAACCAACCACTATCACCAGAAGACGTCAACAAGCTCCAGTACAACCCATCAACAAAATATCAACATCAATCCACGATTACGACTACTTTGGTAACTTAGAAGCCAGCATCAGTGGTAAGAAACCTAAAAAAAACTAGACTACAGAGTTGGGTTATTGTCGACCTCGACGCGTCAACAATGTCGAGAATGTCACGGTGTTCCATTCCAAATTATGAAAGTATCGTCAAAGCCAGATTTTAGGTTTGACGACTGCTGAGCTAATGGAATGGGTCTCAAACCATTCCATATATGCAGACAGCACCTCAAGAGTTTCATATCACTCTCTTAAGTAGGCAAGTGAAGTTCTTTCTGAAAATTTTACGTCTTGAATGAAATTGTTACGAAAATGTTACCCTCAATCTGGCTTCCGGTACCACATCATAGTTGACATTTTCGACATCGCCCAACTCTGCTAGACGATAATTCGATTTTTAAACACACCGGAAAAGTCTAGGGATATTACAATTTTATCCAGCCATCGTCAGTAATTTTATTATTTGCATTTCTGATATAATAAAATTAAAATAAACAAATAGTTTCAAGGATGTATTGGAAATAAAAATGCGAAATTTACCGATTTTTTCAAATTTACCTTGATTTTTATTGAACTCAAAAAAATACACACATTTTTTTTTATTCTAAACTGTGAATTAAAAAAAACATAAAACTATTTTTACTTAATAAAGGGCATGGCCTCCTCTACTGTTCATTACAGCCCTACATCGTCTCTCCATGCTCGTGATTAGGTTGTCGATCTCTTCTTGTGGTACAGTCTGCCACGCTGCATTCACGGCCCGAACCAGATCCCTACGAGTTTCACGAGGCATACCCATTCTCAAAATTTTTCTTTGGACCGCGTCCCATACGTGCTCGATGGGGTTGAGGTCAGGAGATTGTGCCGGCCAGGGTAAGATGTTTAATTGATGAGCATTGATAAACTCACTTACCACTCTGGCTGTATGAGGCCGTACATTGTCATGCATGAGAATGAAGTTTCGCCCAAAATCATTGGCATATGGTAACACGACAGGCTCAAGAATTAAATCACGATATGTGATTCCTGTTAGAAACTTTTCAAGAAAAACGAGATCGGTTTTTTGGCCTAACTGGACTCCTCCCCAGACCATAACTGTTCCACCTTGATAAGGGTGCACTTCCTGAACACGATCTAACCGAATAAGATTTCCCGGTTCTCTCCATACCCTAAGCCTCCTCGAATCCGGATGAATTCCAAAGCGTGACTCATCTGTGAAGAGACCATTGGCCCATTGTTCATTCGACCACTGAACATGATCTTGAGCCCACAAATATCGTACCTCTCGATTTCCTCTCGTTAAGGCTTGAGCTCTCCAGGGGCGTCTGCTTATTAAGTTGACCTATCTTAATCTATTGCGAACAGTGTCAGGACTAACGGTTACATTATGTGTTTACTGGAGAATTAAACTAAGCTCTGGTGCTGTAAGAGTCGGTCGGTGTCGGCCATTTAATTGTAAAAAATGATCTTGCCGAGGGGTAGTAATGGGATGTCGCCCTGTGTGCCTTTCAGCAACATCACCACTTCCACGGTAGCGTGCACTTAATCGCGATATTACACTTTGCGTTGTATTTAATGCTCTAGCTACGTCGATTTGGCGCATTCCAGCTTCGAGCATACCCATGGCCCTTTGCATTTCGTATCTGTTAAGATCTCTACGCTCTGTAATGTCGTTTAACATTACACTCTGTATCTTGTAAAAATATTTTTAAATTGTAGCTCTAATAGTCCTTCAACGAAAGCAAAATTTACAATTTTTAAAAATCTAATCATTTAGCTACAATACTCCGTGTCGTATGTGGTGAACAACCCTGTAGACAATAATTTTGTATTGTTTCAGATAAAATTCCAGAAAACAGCAAAGTACTGTTACACAGCGACGGTTCCCTGGTCTGTCTGGATCAGGGTAACTTCCCTCACCCAATTTCCTGCAAGAAGTTCATCTCTTGTGCTCGTATGGAGAAAGGAAGAATTATTGGCTGGGAATACACGTGTCCAAAAGGCCTTAGTTTTGATCCAATAGGGGGCATGTGCAATTGGTCATCTGAAGTGGGCTGTAACGAGTGAAGACAGTGAAACACACTGTATAGTTTCTCGAAATTTATACCTATGAAAAAATATGTATATAACTATTTAGCACAACACTTAAAACACTATTTTTGTGACAGATGACATATATAAGTATGTTCATTTTTTTTATGAGTCAGATTTGATTGGACCCAACTCTAGATGTGATTAGACGCTGCCAAAGTGCCAAGAGTTTGTTTATATAATTATACCGTATGATCGAGAAAAAAAACGGCGTCAAAGACGGCTGGGGAATGGCAATCGATAAGAGATTTGGCGAGGTCAAGCCTTAGACGTTATTTACTTGGCCCGTACTGTTCTTTATTTTTTAATATCGCTTACTGCCAGTTGGCCTTAAGGAGGTTGTAATTTATTTTTACATGAAGAAAATATTATTTTTTTGTAGAGTTTGTCATCGATCCAGTCGTCTTCGATGCCGTTTTTTTTTTCGACCACACGGTACTTTCTTATTTATTATTATCTCTTAGTTAGGCTAGGTTTAGACCTAGGTTTATTATATTATTAAATAGACAATATATTATTACATTAGTATAATTAATCGTAATTATTGTTAATTTTATTGTAAATAAAATTGTATATTTTTTTTCTTAATTTTAGAATGTTCTTAGAACTTTGTGTCTGTATCTATTAATTACTAATATTACAGTTAAATACAGTATTGACACAGTACTAACATCTTTGACGTATCTAGTACCAAAGGTAACATTCTTTTAAACTCTGAACACTATAACATTTTGTAGTACCTACATTATGATATATTGTACAAATAAATTGTTCAACTACATGGTTAATATCTTTAAATAATTTGCTACATAGCTCATCAACCGGTATGATTCACAAAATAGATCTATCCAAGTGTGTTTTATTTGTTTTAATTTTAATACAAATAGATAAAATCTTATATTTTATTTGTCAATTTTTTTTGTGATTAATTTCCGATCAAATACCTACAGTCATTCTAGAACTAAATCCAATATTATACAACAATGGCGAACTTCTTTTTATATCCATATAATTTTTTTCCTTTCTTGGGTTTTGTAATAAATTGAAAGTTGGAAAACATAGTAGGCTTACAAGACATTAAAAATTAATAATATTAATTTTTAACACACAACACAATTTTAAAAAATAGTTATATTAGAAATGCTTATAGGTATATGTATTAAGAACACTGTATAACGAAAAAGATCTTCAGCCTAGTTGCTCTTTCCACAGTGATATAATTAATGAAGAACCAGACATACTGAAATCGGAAATTGAAGCAGCAATAAAAAACCTAAAACATCATAAAGCCCCGGGACCAGATCACATCACGGCCGAAATGCTCCAAGCGTCGGGAGATTTTGGTGTGGACATGTTGCACAAGTTATGTAATATGATATGGCATACTCACCAATGGCCATCAGATTGGAAAGATTGTTGATCTCCAGCCAAATGCTACAACTTTCGTACCATTGCGCTAATTTCACATGCCAGTAAGATTCTTCTTCATATCATTAACGAAAGGTTAAAATCGTATATTCAACCACAAATCCCTCCAGAGCAAGCAGGATTCACAAGAGGTCGAGGAACACGTGAACAAATTTTGAATGTCCGTCAGATTATCGAAAAGGCCCGAGAATTTAACAATCCGCTCTATATTTTTTTCATAGACTATCGAAAAGCTTTTGACAAAGTCAAATGGTCAAAACTATGGATGGTTCTTAAAGAAATGGGCGTGCCTCTTCATTTGATTTCATTGATCCAGAATCTCTATGTAAATACCAAAAGTAGAATTACCATCAATGACGTTACTTCGGAAGACTTCCAGCCTACCTGTGGTGTTAGGCAGGGGTGCATACTATCTCCTCAGTTATTCAATATACAGGGTGAGTTTCCTACGATGTTCTCTATGGGTATCTCGGAAACTACTGGAGATAGAGAGTCGGTTAAATGGGGAAAGAATTGCAGTCTTGTGGGGTCATAAATATGCGCCTTTCAGATTTTTCAAGTTCATGGCTTACTAGATATTTCGAAAAAAAACAAGCTATTTTAAAAATTGTCCCTAATTCCATTATAATCTATTTTAGACAAAAAGTTTTCAGATAAAAGTTGTAGATAATCACATCCCTAGTGAGATTGTGTTCTCCGACTTTTTCTAAAGCCTGTCATTTTTGACATATGACACAAACATATGTTTTATTAAATGGAAACCATAGTTGACCATGACTTCATAAAAAGTGCCATTTTTTAAGCTTTTCAGCGATATAAGCTATAATATGTTTCTTTCGCAAAATTACTGAATTATAGCCAATTCTTATCTTTCTCGACTAATTTCACTTAGCCATGGAAACAAGTTCAATCGTTGTTGCTCTCAGAAATATGAAATTGTCACATCCAATCTTCGTAAATTAAAATAAACAAAAATTGTAAATAAGAGTTTTTCAAATGAAGAAAAGCGTGTAGGATTATTGGTTCAACTTTTCTTGGCCATACAGTTTCGAAGATACGTTGGCCGTTGACCGGTGAACGTTACTTACGTTTTTTAGAGAACGGTTTTCAAGACATGTTAGAAAAGTTAAGCAGTGGCTCAAACATGACTTTCATTATGACACACTAAACCCCCCCCCCACAATAAAAGAAATGTTAAAAATTATTTATATCATAATTATGTAGACTCAGGGATAGAAAGAGATGGACCAATTGCATGGGTCTCCTCGGTCACTTGACCTATCCATTTTAGATTTTTTTTTATGCGGTATGGGTAACAACATGGTTTATAAAAGAACTTATGAATTGAGAGAAGCACTCGAAGAGGCGAAACAGGAGAAGTTTAATTAAGTCGACCGGTCGTTCTGTGAGAATAGCCAGAAATGCAGTTTTAAAAAGATGCATTTATGTACTCAAAACAATTGCGGATTTTTTGAAAATTTTCTAAAATAACTTGTAGTGATATTATTTTTTAAGTTTTAGTTTGTGTAATGCAAATTGTAAAGAGCCGTTTAATAATATATTTTGTCTTTTTGTAAGTTATAAATCATAACAAAATTAGAACACTATTGAAAATCGTTCTCTAAAAAACGTAAGTAACTTTCACCGGTCAACGTATCCTCGAAACTGTATGGCCATGCAAGATAATTTGAACCAATAATCCTACACGCTTTTCTTCATTTGAAAATTTTTTATTTACAATTTTTGTTTATTTTAATTTACAAAGATCGGATGTGACAATTTCACATTTCTGAGAGCAACGACGATTCAACTTGTTTCCATGGCTAACTAAGTGAAATAAATCAAGAAAGATAAGAATTGGTTATAACTCAGTAATTTGGCGAAAGAAGGCGAAATAAGAAGAAGATGTGAAATGACAAGAGTGGCAGTGCGAAAACTCTCAAAGATATGGCGAGACAAAAACATATCTAAACTTAAAAAAGGCTTGTTCACTGCCTAATATTTCCTATATTAATGTATGGCTCCGAGTCCTGGACGATGAGACAGTCAGAAATGAAAAAAATTGACGCAACTGAGATGTACTGTTGGCGACAGATGCTCAGAATTCCCTGGACTGCCCGGCGAACCAATGAATCCATAATCCAAGAACTGAACATCACAGAACGCCTCTCAACTTCTATACAGTCACGTATACTTAAATATTTCGGTCACGTTATGAGGAGGGATACTGACTGTATGGAAAAGCTCATTATACAGGGCAAGGTTCCGGAAAGAAGACCAAGAGGCCGCTCGCTGGATAGACCAGCTATCAAAGATCACCCACAAGCCACTGCACACGCTTGTACATGAAGCACAAGACAGGGAATTATGGAGACAAACCTCACACATCACCTGACCACTACATTCCTCTTGTAAGAATAAAGATAGACAGAGAGAGAGAGAGAGAGATATGTATTGTATTAAAATATTAAAATAATAATTCTGCCAAGCATTTTTAACTACTAAGTATCAAAAATATCATATAATAAGGAACAAATTCACAAAATATAGATTTATTATTTCTTTAAATTGATCAACAAACAAAGTTTTTAGGTTATGTTTTCACTGTTACTACTTGTTACTACGGTTTACTACTTGTGACATGTAGTAAATGTAGTTTATTAATTACTACGTGTAGTTTAACAACTCTGGTTATATCTAAATGAGACGAAAAGAAATATCTAAATTTTAGGATATACATGTGATTATTCAATTGAGATTATTCATTCTATCACTGTCATCATGACTCAAGATTTGATAACAATCTATATCCGTTCCATATATTTATATCAATTTTATATAATGTTCAAATAAGGAAATTTATTATTAAAAAAAAAGGTGTTGCTCTCATATGATTTATTATTTATTTAGGTGGATCATTACATTTTTTCCTGGTTTATTCACACCGGTGCTGGATCAAAAAGAATCATTGTTATATCGAAAAGTTCCTGGGGGATGACGAATCGATATTCATCAAAACTGCGAAGTAAGACAGTGACGTACGTACCATCTAAAATTAAAAAAAAACAATACCTGGATAACGTGTCATTCGTAAAAAGGGGTAAATAAATTCTGATTCTATTAATGAAATAAGTAAATAATTTAGATTCTTTAATAAAGTGACATTTTTAAGCACTTTAACATGTGATACATCATGTACAGTATGTACAACAAATTTCCCCAAAACATAATGGTACGTATTTAAGATAATTACAAAATGCCTCTTTTTTAAAAGTTTTAACATCCTGTTACTTTAAAACTATGCACCCATGTTTATAGGAACTTTTTTTTATATTTTTCGATGAGGAATCAATGACTACTTATATATATACAGAGCGGCGCACCTCATTCGCCTCGGTTGATTATACGAAAACGGAAAGATGTAGAAACAAATTATTTTATGGGCATATGTGGGGAGGCAATGTGCACAATTTAAAATTATTTTGAAATATACAGGGTGTTTCAGAACTAAGATCTATACCAAAGTTATGTTTTTCCTTATGGAACACCCTGTATTTTATTTCATTTTTGGATTCGTAGGTCCAAAAAAAGGCATTTATTATTCTGGAATATTTTCTTTCTACATCTTTCCGTTTAACCGAGGCGAATGAGGTGCGCCACCCTGTATATACCATATTTTGACAAGTTAATGACATTAAATTTTTTTAAACGTCACTATTAGAATTGGATAAAGGCAGTTGATACGCAAATAATCATCAGGACGGTATGAACAAGAATTACACGTCTAATCCAGTAATAAACAAAATATTATAATGTCTAGAAAATCTAGAAAATTTAGAAGTTACTAATTTACTATTTTCTATATAAAAATATTAACAAAGTACCTTCAAAAATAACTCCAAAGAAACATAAAAGAAGTCGTTCGCTAGTAGCTTCAACGGTCTTTGGGTTCGCATCATAAAAAACATCATGTCCTTTTTAAAGGATTCGCTGGCTGCAAACCAGTTACAATTGTACAGAGCCACAGCGATTCGTTCACTCTGAAAAAAAAACAGAAAAAGAAACAACAATAAACAAAACAAACTTAAAAGAAGAAGTATACAATAAACAAAGTTTTAACTATCTACCAGATACCTTTAAGGTCATTTCAGTTGAGAGCCAACAAGGAATCATAAACATACCAATGACAGCCAATTGATAAGTCAAAATGTACAAATACTCGACGGACCATATATCCATCTAAAATATTTGTATTAAACTAAATTTTAAACTAGTTTTTTATTGTTTGTTATAACTTACTATCGTTAATAGATACATATCCATGCAGTAGGTTATTGTGCTGGCAAATATTTGGGTGAAATAGATTTTGCCAGCTAAATTCTTTATAAGTTTGAATAATCTGAAAAAAAAAATAATCACAGACATAAAATAAAAGATTGAACAATCCTATACATTGATTTGTTTTGATCCAACATATACAAGCGAAATGTAAAAAAACCGTTTGTTTTGTTTTGGGCATATTTATATCAAAAATTTAGTCCCCGATTCAAGTCCCCGAAGTGTGATTCTTGGATTGGAGGGTATAAATTCATTATTACATAACATTATTATCATCAAAAGAATATATTAAAACCGAATTATAACGAGAAAACTGTCCTGGACTGGGTCCGCTTGAACTGAATGGCATTTGTCCATCAGCAGTTTACCATTAGCTGAAGAAGTATGATTCTTGGATTGGAGGGTATACATTCATTATTAAATAACATTATTATCACCAAAAGAATATATTAAAACCGAATTATAACGAGAAAACTGTCCTGGACTGGGTCCGCTTGAACTAAATGGCATTTGTCCATCAGCAGTTTACCATTAGCTGAAGAAGTATGATTCTTGGATTGGAGGGTATACATTCATTATTAAATAACATTATTATCATCAAAAGAATATATTAAAACCGAATTATAACGAGAAAACTGTCCTGGACTGGGTCCGCTTGAACTGGATGGCATTTGTCCATCAGCAGTTTACCATTAGCTGAAGAAGTATGATTCGTGGATTGGAGGATATAAATTTATTATTAAATAACATTATTATCACCAAAAGAATATACTAAAACCGAATTATAACGAGAAAACTGTCCTGGACTGGGTCCGCTTGAACTGAATGGCATTTGTCCATCAGCAGTTTACCATTAGCTGAAGAAGTCTGATTCTTGGATTGGAGGGTATAAATGCATTATTAAATAACATTATTATTATCAAAATAATATACTAAAACCGAGTTATAACGAGAAAACTGTCCTGGACTGGGTCCGCTTGAACTGGATGGCATTTGTCCATTAGCAGTTTACCATTAGCTAAAGAAGTATGATTCTTGGATTGGAGGGTATAAATTCATTATTAAATAACATTATTATCATTAAAAGAATATACTAAAACCGAATTATAAAGAGAAAACTCTCCTGGTTTGGATCCTCTTGAACTGGATGACATTATTTGTCAATCAGCAGTTTACCATTAGCTGCAGAAGTATGATTCTTGGATTGGAGGGTATAAATTCATTATTAAATAACATTATTATCATTAAAAGAATATACTAAAATCGAATTATAACGAGAAAACTCTCCTGGTTTGGATCCTCTTGAACTGGATGGCATTATTTGTCAATTAGCAGTTTACCATTAGCTGCAGAAGTATGATTCTTGGATTGGAAGGTATAAATTCATTATTAAATAACATTATTATCATCAAAAGAAAATACTAAAACCGAATTATAACGAGAAAAGTGTCCTGGACTGGGTCCTCTTAAACTGGATGGTATATGTCCATCGACAATTTACCATTAGCTGAAGAAGTCTGATTCTTGGATTGGAGGGTATAAATTCAATATTAAATAACATTATTATCATCAAAAAAATATACTAAAACAGAATTATAATGAGAAAACTGTCCTGAACTGGGTCCTCTTGAACTGGATGGTATATGTCCATCGGCAATTTACCATTAGCTGAAGAAGTCTGATTCTTGGATTGGAAGGTAAAAATTCATTATTAAATAACATTATTATCATCAAAAGAATATACTAAAACAGAATTATAATGAGAACACTGTCCTCTTGAACTGGATGGTATATGTCCATCGGCAATTTACCATTAGCTGAAGAAGTCTGATTCTTGGATTGGAGGGTATAAATTCATTACTAAATAACATTATTATCATCAAAAGAATATACTAAAACCGAATTATAACGAGAAAACTCTCCTGGTTTGGATCCTCTTGAACTGGATGGCATTTGTCCTTCAGCAGTTTACCATTAGCTGAAGAAGAATGATTCTTGGATTGGAGGATATAAATTCATTATTAAATAACATTATTATTATCAAAAGAATATACTAAAACAGAATTATAATGAGAAAACTGTCCTGAACTGGGTCCTCTTGAACTGGATGGTATATGTCCATCGGCAATTTACCATTAGCTGAAGAAGTCTGATTCTTGGATTGGAGAGTATAAATTCATTACTAAATAACATTATTATCATCAAAAGAATATATTAAAACTGAACAATTATCATTAAGAAGTCATTAAGTCATTCAATAAGAGAGAGAGAGAGAGAAAGAGAGAAAAATATCTCTCTCTCTCTCTTTCTCTCTCTCTCTCTCTCACGCGGTTGACTACACCCAACTTCGCGGTTGAAAAACTTGCTGTAGTTTTAGGAATTAGATTAATTTACACTTGATAACGGTCAGTGATCCTTCTCAAACGTTGTGTTAATCAAAATAAATAGACATATTCTCTTAGTTTCAATAGAAATCTTACGTAGCGATTTTATAAAAATCCAGTTACCTCAGTATAAACCAATGGTTTTTGATCAAAACCTCCAAATTCTTTTTAGAAAACTCTTCAAGATTCTCTATTCTCATAGATAACAGATCGCATTGCAACCCGACAAACGTTAAAAACCCCATTATCATAGCTTCGGTATAAACGTTGAGAGTAGTCACTGCCACAATGCTGATGGCCTGGTGCAAGTACATAATTTCAAACAAGGGGCTGTAATTTATATTGATTGGGTACCAAACAGACATTGGCAGCTTGTATTTGTCTTCGTGAAACAACGGGAAAGTATCGAGTAGTACTGCGGCTCCCATACTTGCTGCTGTCATCCAGTTTTTCAGTTTGGTAAAGTTACCTAAAACTTCCTTTACCTTCTCTAATTCTTCAGAAGTCTTCGGTTGAAATGTCTCATGCTGGAACATCCTAACCATTTTAAAGCAGTCTTTTCTGTATTTCAGAAGTACCAGAGATTTTAGCTCGCCCATGTGCACGATCATGATAATATAACACATGCTAGCGAAATTCTTGATGTCGCTGTTGATAGCTATGATCCAGTTGATGAAAAGCAAGAAATTTACTGTGTATAGACCAAAAACTAAGATGATAATAGAGTAAGCTTTAAACCATATAGGGCATTTCTTATCCTGGTCTAACCATAAACCGCTAAACTTCATTTTGAAATGGTCTTGTTGAAAAAGCGTCTTAAAATCAAATCCGTACATTTTTATTTTTTTCGGATTTGAACGGTTTCAAGACGGGTATATCAATTTATATAGTTTTTTTCTTGAGCAATTTGGAAGTAATTTAAAGTTTTATGAGTCAAAGTGTGATAATTTTCTAATGCTATATTAATAAATGTAGAGGTATTTTTTATTCATAATGCATATCCAGAAATTGGATTAAATTGGGATAATAGTTTATAAAATGGGAAAGTTTGTATAACTTAGGAAAAAATAAAATAAATATGAGTTCAAATGGTGTAATATATAATTTAATATATATTAATTTAAAATAAAATATAATATCTACGGAACAAAATAAAGAGAGTAGTATACCTGGTGTTTCTCAAAAGTGGCCCCTATAACTTTCTAATTTTTTCAGAAAAAAAAAAACGAGATTTGGTATGTTTTCAACAACTTTTGATTTTTAAATTACACCCTCAAAAAAATTGAGATAAAAAATATGATTAAAAATACGATTTGAGCAGCACATACGAACCGGTCAAGATAAGACACAAAAAACATTAGACGATCAAATATATTTTTCTAAGGCTCCTTGATTAAAAATTAGAGTTTTTAACACAGCCATGGCACTCAAGACTGAAATTTAAAATACGATTTTATTCAGAGAAAATGTCAAAAATTGACATGCGGCATGTCATTCTATTCAGAGTATCATTTTCGATCGAATAAATTAAAACAATACCGAGGGTGCCATTAAAAAATCAAAAGTTATAATCATTTTCGGTAAAACAGGAAGTGACCAAAAACAATTGTATACGTCAATCAATCTTAATTTATGTTATACACTAATATTTCAAATCTCATTTTTTTATCTGAAAGGAATAGGGGTTATAGGGGTTAAGCTATTTTTGAGAAACACCCGGTATAACTAGGACTTCCTCTACTTCTAGATTAGAATTTCTATACTTTCTGTACTTTCTGTACTTTCTATACTTTCTATACTTTCTATACTTTCTATACTTTCTATACTTTCTATACTTTCTATACTTTCTATACTTTCTATACTTTCTATACTTTCTATACTTTCTATACTTTCTTTTCCTACTATACTTTCTATACTTTCTATACTTTCTATACTTTCTATACTTTCTTTTCCTACTATACTTTCTATACTTTCTATACTTTCTATACTTTCTATACTTTCTATACTTTCTATACTTTCTATACTTTCTATACTTTCTATACTTTCTATACTTTCTATACTTTCTATACTTTCTATACTTTCTATAATTTCTATACTTTCTATAATTTCTACACTTTCTATACTTTCTATGTTTTCTGTGCTTTCTGTACTTTCCACACTTTCTATACGTTCAATACTTTCTATATTTTCTATACTTTCTATACATTCTATACTTTCTAAACATTCTAAACTTTTTAAAGTACTATAGTAGTTTCGAAAGTACAGTAAAATTTCAATGTGATATTTCTTTGACTAAAATAATACCACTAATTATTATTATTGCTAAAAATATTACCATTCGGGTGGCTTCAAGGGTTTGACAGAAAAAGTGTACGTGATACTTTTTTAATACAGTCTATATTTGACGTAAATCATAGAATTATTTGAATTAAATATGTCAACTTATAGAATTTAACTCGTTTATAAAAATAAATGAAGTAATTGACGCAAACCATGAATAAATCAATAGGTATTTTCAAGAAATATCAGTATGGTGGTTGACAATTTATTATTTAAATAAAAAACTTACTTTTAATAGACAAAATTTGTACTTTTCGTAACAATATAATTTATGTTGTTGGTAATTTGTTTCTAGATTATTTTGTTAGTTGAAAAAAAAAATTAAAAATATAATTCATAATTACTTTACTCAAAAATAAAAATATTCACATATAAAAATAGATACATATATGCATTAATTTAACACTTTGCAAGAAAAAAGTCTATTTCAAGATATAGAAAGGCGTTTATTTACATATTAAGTAGTTCTGTAAATCCCTGACCACTAGAAGAATTTTTTTATTGACGACAATAAATATTTTATGAATTTTATTTCTTGGTGTATTGTAAAATTGTGTAATTATTCAAAAACATTAATTTTCATTGTATTAAAAGTATTTATAATTATTATTTATAAAAAAATAATAAACTTATACATGGTGAGTACTATACATATTTCGACCCCAAAAACACATCTATTAGGTTTTCTTCGCAAAAATTGATAATTTGGAATTTTTTGAAAAAAAATTTGGATTTTTTTTTTTTATTTTTAAGATACTGCACTGAGATTAAAACATAAATCAATTCTTATTAAATTTTTGGAGTAAAATAATATCTGGTTTATTTTGGACATGTTTCTTTTGTCGAGATATATCAGTCCTGAAAATATTTACATTTATTTAAGATTCAACCTGTATATTAGTTGTTAATATAGTAATTTAAGACATTATAGCTCAACAAATTCAACATTTCAAAAAAATTAGATTAATGTTGAAAAGTATTTTAGAATTATTTTTACTGAATCCCGAAAGTACTGAAAGTACCGGGATTTCCCGGTTCTGAACCCTAGGAACCCGTTTGATTTAACAATTAATTGTAAAAATATTAAACCTCAATTGTAACAACTAATAACAGGGCTGTGATCTAACAAAATGTTCATGTCTAATTTTAGAATATTTCTTTACAGAACCAAATATAAATTCTTCAGTTATCAACACTGTAACTTAAATTTATGTGCCTATTATTCTAGTTCGACGTAAAAAAACAAACTAATTAGATAAGTTTTGCAAAGCGATAAAATAATGCAGATATTTTTAAATACTAATTTTTAACAAAACAATATTAATTACAGACATTACAATGTTACAAAAATGTGTTTTTATTGTATTTATCGCGTACCTTTCAACGCATTTTTCTTAAAAGTTGCATTAAGATAAGCAAATAAACACGAATATATTTTTTACACCTTACGTTTAATGATTAATGTAGAAAAGTTGTTTAGCATTGAAATGGGTAGGTTTACTTTGCATATGTATTAATATATTTTAATTCAGTTGACCCCTTGATAAACTTTTCGATTTTTATGTTTGTGAAAGTTGCAGGACCGGCTCTACATCAAAATATCATAATCATACATTCAATTTTGTCTGAGATCGAAATTTGAAGCATTTTTTTCTAAAATTTTTAATAATTTTAGTGTAAATTAAGTCCTGGAACAATGTCTTTCCAGATTAATAGACTAATAACAACTAATCATAAAATGCACAAAAAACACGAAAATCTAAAAAGAATAAAAATTTTCCAAAAAAAAATTATATTTTTTCAATGTTTGTGTAATACGCTCACAGGCACGAAAAACGGACACCTTAAAATATTCATATATTTTAAAGTTTAATATATTTTGTTCCAAATATGCTAATGAACCATAAGCATTCTATTTTTCCAAGGCACCTTGATTAAAAATTAGTGTTTTTAACACAGCCGTGGAACTCTGGATTGAAATTTTAAATACGATTTTTTTAAACAAAAATGTCAAAAATTGACATATGATATGTCATTCTATTCAGAGTGTCATTTTCTATCGAAATATCAAAATATCGTTCTGTTAAAATGACATTATATCAAGTTAAACTTCAAAATTATCAATTACTACCTCATAACAATTACATAATAAGGTAAAACCAAAAAGCCCCAAACTTTCTGTATGATTATTTTTAATTTTTACGTATGTTATGTTTATTTATGTTATGTCTTTAAAATCAAAGAAGCAATTGCCATACATTACTAACATCTACAGATTCATGAGCAATACATTTATTTTTATTAGGTTGTATTAAAAAAACCTCTTTTATTTTTCTTTTATTACGCTTCTTTCATTACAATTTTCGCGTTTTCAGTTGAGGGTTGGAACCTTTGGTGTTACACAGTAAAATAAAACACTATAACTTATAATCATCTGCTGATGATGCTAACATGGTTAGCGAAACGCGCGTCCAGTGTAAAAGTAAAAGTGTTTTGGTGTATTGTGGTGATTTCGTGTTTTATTTTGCGATTTTTATTTTGGCGTTATTAAAATTTATTCTGTGCCCTGTGTCCCATGAATGCTGACAAATCTTAGATTTGTGAAAATCTCCCTTTCTTAAATAATCTTTATGTTCTTTTTCTTGCAGTGGCGAAATACCCATATAGAATTTTTTGGAAAAGTGTGAATGTTATGCCAGTTTGTGATGCCAGTGTCACAAATGA
This sequence comes from Sitophilus oryzae, assembly GCF_002938485.1. Classification (NCBI taxonomy): domain Eukaryota; kingdom Metazoa; phylum Arthropoda; class Insecta; order Coleoptera; family Curculionidae; genus Sitophilus; species Sitophilus oryzae. Next base: position 826,162 of record NW_022146011.1, on the reverse strand, counting down.
CTTATAAGCTTCATAAATTTGAAATTAATTAACGTTCCTGTTTAACAGCCTGTTTAAAAAATATATATTTTAATTTAGTTTTCAAAATATCATTGGGCCTGAATCCAGTACTGCTTCCAAAACGATAATGTTGATTTTCAAAAGAAACAATCATTACACGTTGTAACTTTCAAACCGTCTACATTGGTCTACATTCAGTGTTGTTAGTTTAACCGTCAAAAATTTAGTTTTTTTTGTCAAAAATGCCACTAGTTCTTCTACATTTCGGACTGCTCTGTTTCTGCTGGACCCCGTACTACCCTGCGTCCAAATTCACTACCTAACTTGTGCAATGCCTCATATTTACAGCCGGTACAAGTGTGATTCACACCGTTCGTACCTACAACCAGTTCGCAAATGGATTTGTGGTAAAACATTTCCTATAAATAATCAGACATCGGTGTGTGGTACAGAAAAATATTTATTGCTTCACCTGCGTGGAGGAAGCTTGTGCAGATGAGTGTAGTACCGGCGTGTGACGGTATGGAGTACTTCCCTCTGTTCTTAATAGTGTTTGCGGCTTGTATGTGTTGTGTTGGAAGTGTTATAATCAACGCGTTTCAGAACCAGTGTTATCCGACTGATCTGCCTTGTGTTCCCAGACCTGTAGTGTATTTTTTGGGAAATTTGGTGAATTTTGATGGGAGCATTTCGGAAGTACCAGAAGCAAAAGCCAGAATTGTTCTGCACAGGTAATAAAAAACTATAAATTTATTTTTAATCATTCGTTAAGGGGGCCAACAGCAACAACCTTTAAAAGTCTGTTTAAAAAAAACATTTTATTTTAATTTATTTTTCAAAATATCTGTCGGCCTGAATCCAGTACTGCTTTTAAACGATAGTGTTGATTTTTGAAAGAAACAATCATTACACGTTGTTACTTCAAACCGTCTACAATCAGTGTTGTAAGTATAACCGTCAAAAATGTAGTTTTTTTGTCAAAAATGTTTCTAATTCTTCTTCATTTCGGACTGCTGTGCTTCTGCTGGACCCCGTACTACCCTACGTCCAAATTCACTACCTAACTTGTGCAATGCCTCGTATTTTCAGTCGGTACAAGTGTGATTCACACCGTTCGTACCTACAACCAGTTCGCAAATGGGTATTAAGTTGATATGTGGTAAAGCATTTCCTATAAATAATCAGACATCGGTGTGTGATACAGAAAAATATTTATTGCTTCACCTGCGTGAAGGAAGCTTGTGCAGATGAGTGTAGTACCGGCGTGTAACGGTATGGAGTACTTTCTTCTGTTCTTAATAGTGTTTGCGGCTTGTATGTGTTGTGTTGGAAGTGTTATAATCAACGCGTTTCAGAACCAGTGTTATCCGGCTGATCTACCTTGTGTTCCAAGGTCTGTAGTGTATTTTTTGGGAAATTTGGTGTATTTTGATGGGAGCATTTCGGAAGTACCAGAAGCAAAAGCCAGAATTGTTCTGTACAGGTAATAAAAAACTATAAATTTATTTTTAATCATTTGTTAAGCGGGCAAACAGCAACAAACTTTAAAAGTCTGTTTAAAAAAAACATTTTATTTTAATTTATTTTTCAAAATATCTGTGGGCCTGAATCCGGTACTGCTTTTAAACGATAGTGTTGATTTTTGAAAGAAACAATCATTACACGTTGTTACTTCAAACCGTCTACATATACAGTGTTGAAAGTTTAACCGTCAAAAATTTAGTTTTTTTTATCAAAAATGTCTCTAGTTCTTCTACATTTCGGACTGCTGTGTTTCTGTTGGACACCGTACTACCCTGCGTCCAAATTCACTACCTAACTTGTGCAATGCCTCGTATTTACAGCCGGTACAAGTGTGATTCACACCGTTCGTACCTACAACCAGTTCGAAAATGGATAATAAGTTGATTTGTGGTAAAGCATTTCCTATAAATAATCAGACATCGATGTGTGATACAGAAAAATATTTATTGCTTCACCTGTGTGGAGGAAGCTTGTGCAGATGAGTGTAGTACCGGCGTTTGACGGTATGGAGTACTTTCCTCTGTTCTTAATAGTGTTTGCGGCTTGTATGTGTTGTGTTGGAAGTGTTATAATCAACGCGTTTCAGAACCAGTGTTATCCAGTTGATTTGCCTTGTATTCCAAGGCCTGTAGTGTATTTTTTGGGAAATTTGGTGAATTTTGATGGGAGCATTTCGGAAGTACCCGAATCTAAAGCAAGAATTGTTCTGCACAGGTAACGATTACAGTGTTCAAGAATTATTTTTTCATATACAAAATGTCCCAAGATTTCGTGGACATAGAACTACTCTGACTTTTTGGAATCAGAACAAGTTAATTGATCAATTTTCGCAACCAGATTACTATAGCCTTCTAGATTTTAATGCTAAATGTAACAAGAAATATTTTTTGTAAATGTCAGGTTCGGTGAAACATATTTTTTTCTCAAAAATTTTACGAAAAGGTGTTTTTTTTACAAGAGACAAAAAATAAAGTAATTACTAAAAATCCGTTGTCGTTTCCGAGTTTTCCAAGATATTTTGTACCAGAATTTATGTCTGGGTATTCTGTTTTCTTCAAATAATTAAACAGACTTGCAATACATATACCGGATGTTTCCCAAAAGTGGCTCACCTCTATCTATACTAATATATAAAATCCTTAAGTGACTGACATACTGATTAATCACGATCCTACTCAAACCATTCAACGTAAGAAGTTCAATTTTTACATACAGGTCGATTCTAGGATGTAGAGGTTCGATAAGAAGGGATTTTTTGAAATTCCAGTTCCAAGAGGGTGAAACCACCCCTCAAATATTACAATATTTTTTATTTAAAAAATGGTCAAGTTTCCGAAAAAATGCTTAAACACGTATATTTTATTTTGTTTTTTACATATTTTAAGATTTTTTAAAAATGTATACAGGATGTGTCGAAAAATCTGGTCATTGATTAATCACGATCCTGCTTAAAACGCTTGACGTAAAAAGCTGATTTTTGGAAAACAGATTGACTTTAGGGTGTAGAGGTTCTCTAAAAAAAATAATAATAAACATATAATATTATTGTTATATTAACATATCATATGTTAACTTTTGACATTTTCGCATATGGTTTATTTGAAGTTGTAACATGCGGTTCGTTACGAAAATTTGACTCGAAATACCATGTGTCTGGTACCAAATTATGCGTAAAAAATGCTTTTTCCAAATATGCTAATGAGCCACCCTCGTTCCATTTGAAACAATTGAGATATGATTAAAAATTCGATTTGGGCAATTTCTAAATCGGCCAGGAAAACACAAGAGAAACATTAGACGATAACATTTATTTTTGCAAGGATCATTCATTAAAATTAGTGTTTCTAATACAGTCATGACACTGTAGAATGAAATTTAAAATATTTTTTTAAGCGAATCAAACGTTGACATATATGATATGTCATTCTATTCAGAGTGTATCAAATAAAGTAAAAAAACAACGAAAGCGCCATTTAAAAATCAAAAGTTGTACTCATTTCCGGTGAAACAGGAAGTGACATAAATCAATCCTGATTTCTGTCGTATACTAACGTACAACATTTTTTAAAACTGACATATTACAGCTCTGTCAGTGATACATTTGACTGAAAACGCTTGGTGTAAATCATTGCCTGGAAACTTATATGGTGAAATTTTGATAAAATAATTTAGTACTCACTAAAAACACGGTACGTCGCTAGTGGTAGAAAAAATAATTTTTAGAGGTTACTAGTTTATTTGGTTGCCTGTGATATGCATATACAGGGTGTTTCCTAATTAATCTAAAAAATAAAAAATCGTTAGAAAACGGCTTAAGGCGAGCTCTTAATAAGTATATTTATTTTTTTCTCGGCAACCGTTTGAAGAACAAGAAAAACTCAAAAGATCAATTTTGTTGAAAAAGGATGGCCAGTCAAGAAAAAAATATATTTTCTTTAAAAAAGCAGTAGTGTACCATTTATGTTAAGCAAAATATCGATTTTTTTTAATTTTTAACACCCTGTAGATCAGAAAGGAAATACTTTGGACCTAATGGTTATATAAAAATTGTTTTAAGAACACATGAGGAATCACACCACTATTTTTTAGACTAATTAGAAAACACCCCGTATATTGTCAACTTAACAATGATTGTTGATAAATCAAAAAATACCTTTTCTGTGAAAAAAGCCCGATTTTCGCAGGAAAAATTTTGGTTTTTATTGAATTTGGGCCTGCGTCTGCAAATACCGGTATGTTTTTTAATATTCTATCTATCTAAATTTTAAATATCATAGTCAGAAATAGTTTTATTATTTATCAACTGTAAAAATGGTATACTTATAAGTTTTATCAAATATTGTGATTTACTTTCTACCTTGTAGTCAAAATTTATATTTAATAAACTGTAAAATATATATAATATTCTTATGTTTTATTAAAGTTACTCTAATATACTAATATATCAGTGTAACTTTGAAACTAAATCGTTTGAAATCAAATATAAACATAAATGGGGTTACGCTGGGTTAAACGTAGTCTCTACTAAGAACATGGAGGGGTGCTTTGACATAAATTTTACTATTAAGTTTCATATCTATCTTAATCTTTGAATAAGAAGACTAAGGAAGGAGCATATCAAAAATCTTAGGTACACCGCGATGGGCCTCAAATATGGCCGACTTAAATTCCGGTTTATCAGTGTCGTTCTAATTTTATTTAAAAAATGTAAAACTATGATAGTAGGTAGACGTGGGGTAGACTCAATAATTTGTTGTTTTATTTTACGTTGTGAATAAATGTTGGTAGTTATTAAAATTGTTATAAAAATATATAATTCTAATAAAAATAGATAAGTTATAATAAGTATTTATTAACACAAACATCCGATACGCTACTGAAGCAGGTAAGTCAAATTAACGTATCTAAATTCTTTGACATCTAATCTTTGACAAGTAATAAATAAAAGCTAAAATGCAAGAAAAATATATAATTTAGTTAATTTAAGTGAATTTCATAAATGATCGGTTTACTACACGCATGTATATTATATAGTCACTTACTAGCGAAAAGTTGTTCCATTATTTCACTCAATTTTCGCCGAGATCTACCGCACGCTACACAACCAACTATTTTAGAGTCTTTTTCGATAAATCGCGATAGTGTCACTGTTAATTTAAGTTCTGCCACAATTTCCATCTAGATTTACTACCTTTATACAACTATCAGTAGTAGAATAAATAATAAATAACATAAAATCAGCTCCGTAAAGACTGACAAATCCACAAAATTTCAGATCAAATTCAAATGTGTCAAATGAATCGTCAAACAGAACTGTCAAGGATCCCCACCCTAGAGAGCTTTTATGGTGCCTTTTCCGCCCACCATGCGTGAATACATGGATAGCATTATGCTCCTTCCTTAGTCTTCTTATTCAAAGATCTTAATAGAAGATTATTTTCTTTTATCTGTGGTGTAAATTTCAAAAATAACTACAGTGCAAAAAAATATATTTTTACGTATATTCTACTTGTTTCAGATGTAGTTCAGTGCTGAGTTGCTGTCCGACAAACGCACTGGACGAAGAAATGGCTTGCCAACCGAAAGAATCACAAGATGTCTGCGTGAATTTCGACATATCGTTTTTCGGACATAGCGAAGACGAGGTGCATCACATCCTAGTGAAAAATCACACAGAGTGCGGCTGTAAAGAACTCAAAATCGACAATGATTTGTTTAGTTTTCCCAAAGTAAACCCTATGAAAGGGCAGTGCCCGGACATTCACAGTGATGGAAGGTGACAAAAATGTGTAATAGTTTAGTTATTTATATTGAAATATCGACTGTGAACGTGATTTTGTAATTCTTTAAACAGTATTATCGCTCAATAACCGGGAGAAACATTTTAAAACGCACTCGGAGTAGTAAAAACAGACATTGACTCAGAGAACTAAAGAAACTTGGAGATATTTAAAATATTATGTCAGACCAGATAACCCTAACCAAATGTGAACATAAAAAAGCTATGCAGTTTATCAACGTATATACAGGGTGTCCCACTTAAGATGGATACAAGCCAAAATCTTGGTTGTTTGTTGAGCGATCTTTTTCATTTTTGGCAGGAGGCTGTATGGCTATAAGACGAACATTTTGCCCAAGGTAAGAAATGCGATACCTCATAGACGTACATTATAGTTGATTACAGTTGAGGGTTGGAACCTTTGGTGTTACACAGCAAAATAAAAACACTAAATCACCACAATACACCAAAACACTTTTACTTTTACACTGGACGCGCGTTTCGCTAACCATGTTAGCATCATCAGCAGATGATTATAAACTAAAGTACAATCTACAAGTTGAGCGTTTATATACTCGCTCAGTGGGCACCGAGTGGGCGTGGCAAAATCTAGCCAAACCGAGTCAGAGCCAACTGAGCGTAACAGTTAAATTTCCGCCACTAGAGTAGTAGGAACAAAGAACTTGAAGGAATTGGACCGTTGACTCTGTTCATACTATCTTTACATTTATTAATTCTGATGCTTTCATATGCATCTAATTGCCTGTAATTTGAGACTTGTTTAATTAATTTTAAATTATTAAGATCTATACAATGTTCTTTATCAACCCATTTAACGTACGTCTATGAGGTATCGCATTCCTTACCCTGGGCAAAATGTTCGTCTTATAGTCATACAACCTCCTGCCAAAAATGAAAAAGATCGCTCAACAAACAATCAAGATATTGGCTTGTATCCATCTTAAGTGGGACACCCTGTATGTATAAGATCGTGTATTATTACTATAACATATAATCGAAAAAAAAACGGCGTCCAGTTGGCTGGGAACAGACGATCGATGACATTTCCCATATAAAATAATAGCGATCTTCGTTTCCAAGCCATCGCTGACGCCGTTTTTTTTTCGATCATACGGTATTTATAAAGATTTAAGTATTTCAAGTATTTCATTATATGATAAAGATTTTTTCGCAACTTTTTTTTATTTATTGGTATATAGATTTTTATCTACAGTATGTTCCAGGATTGTTTTTACAAGTGGAAAAACTTTTTTATAGTTGACATTTTGAGAAAAATGCATACTCTATAAAAAATTTTGTTTGTTCTAAAAAAAATTCCCAATTATTGTAAAATACCGATTATTATAAATTATTAATTATGGTTGAATTTTGTTATGGTTGACGTTTAAAGTCCTCAAAATCCAAAGTTATTTTTATGGTACCTACCTAATATACTTTAGATTTCTTTGATAGATGGTTAGCTATTAATTTTGATTAACGTCATACTTTTTTTCTCTTGATAAAGTATCACATTTTCCGATAATTATTATCACCTTTTCTAATCAACAACCAAATAAATGTTGTGCTTCTTTAACATCTTAAAACAGCAAAAAATATGACGTTATTTAAAATTCTATCAATAACTATCCTTCAAAGAACGAAACCGAAATTTTATTACCACAGATATGCGTTTTGATTTTTAGGACTTCAAAAAAATTCAACTATATTTTCATGTTTTTTAATTTTCTCTAAAGCGATATGAAAATTTGGAACCATTTTAGAATAAGCAAAATTTTTTATGAAGAATGTATTTTTCTCAAAATGTTAATAAAAAAGTTTTTTCTCTTTTAAAGACATTTTCGGGGACATACTGTATAAGTCTGCGATTGATATAACTGAACAAAACAAACAATATTTGCAATAATATGTCTGGCTAGGTGTCTGGCATCTAACACCGAAAACGACCATAAAAAATTGTTTATTTTCAGATTAGATTCGGAAAATGGAAGCTATAGAATCAATATTGCACTTATATATTGCATTTTCCTGTGTATTTTACTAGGGTATTACTCTTATTTACACTTAATCCGATAACTGAGTAATAAAAATCTAATAAATAATTCAATTGAGTAACCTAAAGAGAAAAAAACCTTAAATCATTATTGTTAAAAAATAAGTAATGTTGCAATATGAGGTTTTAACATTATTGTAAAAGATATTGTGAAAATGGTACTAATTGTTGTATGTATACTTGTTTTTTCCATGCTAGTCATTAGTTATAAATAATTTATTCTAAGAATTTGTACGATATATTTTATGTATTATTGATAATAAAGAAAATAAAAAATAACCTTCGATTTTTTTAATATATTATATTTCTTTTTTATTAAACTTGAATTAAAATATTGTGGTTACCATCTTAAAATTTAATTTAATTTTATTTTTGCCGTTTATTTGAATTTAATTAGCTGTGATTCCAGTAGGTGTCGCTAATCTTGATTTATGTGACATCTATGGAGAAATAGCAACATTTACGGATACTGTAGATAAGTCGGAAACTGTAAACTAAGCTTTTAAGATCCTTTAACTAGATGGCAGAGGTATGGTAGAGTTTCTTGGGTTGCATATTGAAAAAAATAATTAATAAAAAATCAAATTTTTATATCTTTTTATAATTAAATTTGGAAGTATTTATTTTTATATAGTGAGCTTAAACATTTCAGTTCCCTGTAGAGTTCAAATTTAATTGTGAACCTCTTAACTATTGATGATAATTTTAAAAATAAATAAATTAATGTAAAGAATTAAAAAAATAAGTTATTCTTTCTTTGGGTTATAATAAATGTTTTCGCTAATCTGACCGTGTTAAAAGACGTAGCTGAGAGCAAATAGACTGTTTAGCGAAGAAAACGAAGTTTTTTTAGCTAATCCTGTATCTAAAGTATGGAGGCCTTTTAGCTTCCGCATAATCTAAAGCAGTAGCTTTTTATTTTAAGTTCCGTTTACACTTAACGTTTTCCCTGTTAAGTATGTCGTCACTCAACACTGGAACTTTTACCTGCGGTTTTATTTTTTATTGTTAATCTAAAGGTGCGTATTCACTTGCAACAAAACACTCCGAACAAACCAAACGCGCCGCGCACTCCGAACAATCTGCAACAAAACTCTGAAGGACCTGCAACAAAACATTTTGCGCGGAGCGCTCCGCCTGTTTGCGGTGTTCGCTGCGTTCCCACTAGTAATCAGTGTGTGAATCAGAGTGTTAGTGTCTTTGTCGATAAGGATGCATCTGATATTACCCTAGCCGCTGGTGCTTTTTTAATTATTGATGCATTAGCGGGTAACAAAAAAGAGAAAAAAAGTAAAGAACGAAAAATGTAGGCAAGACGCCTCTTTTTGCTCCGTCAATATAATATGGCCTTACTTAGTGACCTAGATTATATGCATAAGAAGAATTTAATTAATTTAATAATTAATTATTAATTTAATAAAATAGGCCGCCTTTCAAACTCATCAATTAACTCTAAACACTTTTCTCTGTTCCACTCCATAGCTAGGTACAGTTAAAAAACAGCCCAAACACAACGAACGTTTTGATGTCCCTCGTTACTTATTGTTGCCGGTACTCGATCCATCTGTGACGACAGTACTTCATAAACCTACAGGAGCAGTTCTGGAGACCATTTTCCATACGAAACGGCCGATTTTAAACGATAATAATAATTAACCTACTTGCATTTTTGCCTTCATCCTCTCTTACACAAGTTTCGATTATTTTTCCGCGTTAATTTACTGGTTACTCATTAAACTATTTAACCAGGGAATTTAAAAATAAATAGATTTATTACATCTAAATTTATTTGGCAGCCCTTGAATCCTCGGCTGCGTCCCCTTCGTCCAGCGAAAGTGTTTTCTGAAAATGGGCAGCACGTGTGTGGATTTTAGTTTCAAAAAATACCCTCGCGTGTCACGTTGGGTTAGGGGACGCACCCGAGCGCCTACGGAGTGAAAATATATTTGTTTAGCTAAGCGACGAAGGGGCGCGTTCACTGAACGACCCTTCCGCCGCGACTCAACTGATGACGGAGTGTTAGAAAAGAACGTAACGTAGCGTGACGCGCGCGATACAGTGTGACCGTGGCTTAAACGATGAGGTTTTATATTAAAATACTTAATAACTGTGTTAATTTATGAAATATCTTAGTTAAATACATAATATTAGGGTACAATATTACTCTGTACTGTATTTATCACTCTAAGGCCGGAGAGTAGAACCAATACCTCCTGAAATATTAAAGCCAGAGAGGTTATAATTTAAAACACGAAGGTACGTCTAGTGGAAGTATTAGAAGTCTTGTGGTTAATAATTTCAAAGACACACATTTAGAGAGTTATTTGTTGAGAACTTCTGAAAGATATCGGATTTTACGTAGAAGGGTAAATAAATAAAAAAAACACGTTGTATTTTTGTAATTATCTTTTATTCTTTACCACCTATTAGCGGTGATAAATAATAAAACAATATAATAATCAACAGATTGTAACTTTTGATGTCCCTCGTTACTTATTGTTGCCGGTACTCGGTCCATCTGTGACGACAGTACTTCATAAACCTACGGGAGCAGTTCTGGAGACCATTTTCCATACGAAAACGGCCGATTTTAAACGATAATAATTAACCTACTTGCATTTTGCGCCTTCATCCTCTCTTACACAAGTTTCGATTATTTTCCGCGTTAATTTACTGGTTACTCATTAAACTATTTAATCGGGAATTTAAAAATAAATAGATTTATTACATCTAAATTTATTTACAGCCCTTGAATCCTCGGCTGCGTCCCCCTTCACGTCCAGCGAAAGTGTTTTCTGAAAATGGGCAGCACGTGTGTGGATTTTAGTTTCAAAAAATACCCTCGCGTGTCACGTTGGGTTAGGGGACGCACCCGAGCGCCTACGGAGTGAAAATATATTTGTTTAGCTAAGCGACGAAGGGGCGCGTTCACTGAACGACCCTTCCGCCGCGACTCAACTGATGATGGAGTGTTAGAAAAGAACGTAACGTAGCGTGACGCGCGCGATACAGCGTGGCTTAGACGATGAGGTTTTTGATTTCGTCGTAGAGGACCAGCACGATGGCGCCGCCGGTGCCTCTGAGCACGTTGGAGAAGGCGCCCTTGAAGAAGGCGCCGGTGCCCTCCTGCTTGGCGATCGTGACCCAGCAGTGGGCGGTGCTCTTGTAGATGATCTCGCTCTTGGCGCGGCCGGACTGCATCATCATGCGCCTGCGCACCGTGTCGAAGGGGTAGGAAATGATACCGGCTACGGTGGTGACAGTCTGCAAACAAAAATACCACAATTAATATCACATGTTCCATTGTATTTGTTAATACAGGGTCGCTGTTATGTATGGAAACGGTCGACAAAAAGTTAAGTACTGCAAAAAGTTATAGGATTTTTAAATATCTATTAGCGACTAATACATTTAAGTATACAGGGTGAGTCATAAAGTCGTGGCACATAAAAGTTTCATTTTTTTAAATATAACCTGTATATTATTGCATATTTCAATTCTTCCTTAAATTCTAAGCAAAAATCGAAATACACACAATGTACCTCATACCAACCGTTTCCGCGTTATTGACTTTTGAAAATATCACTTAAACAATTCAATTTAATTAATTTCGATATGTTCAGTTTCATTTAACGATGCCATTCTGCCCAAAATGTGATACTTAATAATATTTGACATTAGTTCTCAAGTTAGCATTTATAGATGTATAAAAGGAGATTATATCAAGTCTGGAAATTACAAATGTTTTGCTTGCTGTTTATAATAAATAAATGTTTATATTTTTAAATTTCCCGCCCCTCAATGAAATAAAAATGGACGTAATTACAATACTCTTATTGTAAGGATATTGAGGGACTGTAATGTAAAAAACTGTTTTTTTGCTCATACATATAAATAATTTAATGAAAGGCAAAAAATGCTATTTTTGAGATTAATAAGGCTTCTCTAGCATCATCATCATCATCATGTAGCCATCGTTGTCCACTGCTGAACGTAGGCCTCCTCCATATTTCTCCATGCCTCTGGATTTTGGGCCGTCATCATCCAATTTCCAGCAATCCTCTTTACATCATCGGTCCAGCGCGTCGGTGGTCTGCCTCTGCTACGTTTATCTGCTCGAGGTCGCCATTCTAATAATCTTTTAGTCCACCTGTCTTTAGATGTTCTCGCCACATGACCTGCCCATCTCCATTTCACTCGAGTTACGTGTTCCACTATGTCTTTAATTTTGGTTTTTTGTCTCTTTTAGTTATTCCAAGCATGGCTCTCTCCATGGCTCTCTGGGCTACTCTTAAATTTTCTGCTGACTTTTTCGTTAATGTTAGAGTTTCCGCTCCATATGTAATTACCGGCAAGACGCATTGTTCATAAACTTTCCTCTTCAAGCATATGGGTATATCACTTTTAAAGGTCTCCCGCAGTTTGCCAAAAGCAGCCCAACCCAGTTTGGTTGTTCTTTCCGATTTGTATTTCGTGCCCGAGATATTTGTATATATGTGTTTCTTTTATGTTGGCGTCACCTATTCTGATGTTCTGTATCAGCACTAAGTTTGTCATTATTTGCGTTTTACTCGTATTTATCCGGAGACCGACTTTGTTTCTTTTATGTTGGCGTCACCTATTCTGATGTTCTGTATCAGCACTAAGTTTGTCATTATTTGCGTTTTACTCGTATTTATCCGGAGACCGACTTTTAATGAGGCCTGTACTAATTCTTCGAGCATCTGTTTTGATTCTCCGATGTTATCTGAGACAAGGACGATGTCATCTGCGAATCTGAGATGTGTCAACCTTTCACCATCGATATTTATGCCCCTATTCTCCCATATATATCTCCCCCCCCCCCTTCTCTATAACCCTTATTTACTATTCATTTCTGTAAAAATTTAATTTATTTCCTTATATTTTGTCTTTTAGTTGATAATCAACTTTTTATTTAGTACAATTATTAAAATTTTTATCTTACTGTCGCTTATGTAAAACTAAGGTATTCTATGCTATAATGTACTGGATTATAAACAATACCTCCTATAATATTAAAGCCACAGAGCTCATAATTCAAAAGACTATGGAAATGTCTTGTTTTGTGTAATGTGTGAAGGGTAGAGGTAACGAGAAATATCTCTTATGGAACTTTATTTGAAAAAGTGGTCAACAAAATAAAAATCATAAAAGTTCATTAAATGAACACAGTGGCGCTGACAAGCAATAAGGGATCAACCTCAGCTTAGCGGTTATAAATAAAATCAAGTTGGCCAAAAAGAGAGGCAACACGGGCTTTCAGAAATCGCAAATATTTTGGAGCTTCTTTCAAATGCAGAACTTTTCTGATGCATTTTAAATACTCGTCAGCGAGTAATGATAGTAAGAAGTAAAAACTTTTGCTACAGCAGGGCCATCTTAAGTCTTCCCTGTCTGATGATCACCTTTTAAAGCCTTGTTCATGTAGACGCGAAGCGCGAATCGCGATTTTGCGACGCTGTCAGAAATTTAAAGATTTTTGGCGATTCGCAAGATTTAAAATTTGGGGAGCGTTTGCGCAGAATGGTGTTGTGATCCGGTTATCGATTATTTAGACATGATTTTAACGACGACGACGCTGCCGCAAAGTAACTGAAAGCATTTCTCCAGGTGAAATGGGCTCTCGTGCATAATATATTTTTGAAATTATATGGTGACAATTTTTCTACCAAGTTATCAAACTCCTGTACAGACAATCTGTGAAAATTCCTAAATTTTTTCTCATCTTTTGTCCTCATTTCTTGAATTAAATTGCGATAAGCATTTCTCCAGGTGAAATGGGTTCTCGTGCATAATATATTTTTGAAATTATATGGTGACAATTTTTCTACCAAGTTATCAAACTCCTGTACAGACAATCTGTGAAAATTCCTAAATTTTTTCTCATCTTTTGTCCTCATTTCTTGAATTAAATTGCGATAAGCATTTCTCCAGGTGAAATGGGTTCTCGTGCATAATATATTTTTGAAATTATATGGTGACAATTTTTCTACCAAGTTATCAAACTCCTGTACAGACAATCTGTGAAAATTCCTAAATTTTTTTCTCATCTTTTGTCCTCATTTCTTGAATTAAATTGCGATAAGCATTTCTCCAGGTGAAATGGGTTCTCGTGCATAATATATTTTTGAAATTATATGGTGACAATTTTTCTACCAAGTTATCAAACTCCTGTACAGACAATCTGTGAAAATTCCTAAATTTTTTCTCATCTTTTGTCCTCATTTCTTGAATTAAATTGCGATAAGCATTTCTCCAGGTGAAATGGGTTCTCGTGCATAATATATTTTTGAAATTATATGGTGACAATTTTTCTACCAAGTTATCAAACTCCTGTACAGACAATCTGTGAAAATTCCTAAATTTTTTCTCATCTTTTGTCCTCATTTCTTGAATTAAATTGCGATAAGCACCCTTGTTGCTTACGAAATTTAAATATTTCACATGTCCCAAATGACCTATAAACCCGTTCTCTCTTCTACGTTTTAACAATAAGTAAATGGCAATTTTGCGCCTTCTGTTCCAATCCCACAATCGTAATCGATATTCATAATCATTAAACAAATTTAAACTCATATTGTATGCTATAAAATATAAAATAAAGATCGTAGACACGAATAAAAAACAAATTAAGTTATCTCAGGTTATGATTTTTTTGGTAACTTTCAGTGGAGCAAAAATGAAATGTCCCTAAAAATTCGCGACTGTATGAAATAAGTCCAAATTTTACGAATATTTTTTGGCGAATCGCTTTCCGCAATTCGCGATTCGCGTCTATATGAAACAAGCTTAAGACACGAAGATAATTCTCCTTACCATAGTGTAACTTTGTACCCTCCATAGTGTAACTTTGCAAGAAATTTAATGGTTAATATACTCATTCAAATCACAAAACAGACGTCTCATAGTATAATACTCAACAAATATCAAAGTCGCAGTCATTTTTATCAACTGTAGTGTAACATTTTCACTCCCCTACTAGTGATGACGTCATGTGAAAGAGCGCAAGCCTTAGAATTTAGAGTGTTTTGTCTAATATAATAATTATTAAGTCAATTACCTGTGCAATAGCCCATGAAATAAGGAGAGGAGTGTTCTTGGGGTCGGGCAAGATACCCTTAGCGGTGTCGTAGAAACCGAAGAAGGCGGCTCTGTAGATGATGATACCCTGGACGGAGACGAAGAATCCCTTGTAGAGACCTCCCAAACCGTCAGATTTGAAGATTTTCACCAGACAGTTACCCAAACCGGAGAATTCACGCTCGCCTGCGCCTTTGCCGACATCGGCGGCCAATCTGCAATAGAAAAAATAACGAGAAAATCAGTAAAAATGCATAAAAATGTGATTTTATATAAAAATAGGGATGTCCAAAAATATCGATATTTCAAAATATCAATACTTTTTTGTATCGATATTTTAAAATATCGATATAGTGGGTGGCGCACCCCATTCACCTCGGTTGACTATACGAAAACGGAAAGATGTAGAAAGAAAATATTTTATAGGTATGTGTGGTGAGGTAATGTATACAATTTAAAAATATTTTGAAATATACAGGGTGTTTCAGAATTAAGATCCACACCAAAGTTATCTTTTTTCTTATGGAACACCCGGTATTTCATTCTTGGATTCTTGGGCCTAAAAAAGGCATTTATTATAAGGTTTAAATATGTATAAAATCTTGGATTTTTAAGATATTTAAAGATTTTTAAATGTGCATGCTACAATACCATAGATTATCAACACCCTGTACATTACTTTTCAGAATTAATTCTTGTGTTGAGTTTAAAGGTAGAGAAATAAACTTTACTGAAAAATTGTATTGTTTCTTTAAATTTATACAGGGGTACCAAAAATTGCTGATCTATTTTAAATTTGTATTTTGCATAAAAACTTCGTTATTTCAAATGCAACAGCCTATATTTTTTAAAATAAATCGAAGCAGATTCAAATGCTCTTTCAAACTATATTAGGGTTTCCTATACCTATCTAGCTCAGATTTTAAATAAAAAGCGAATTTTTAAGATGGCATGTCAATTTTCTAGTGACAGTGACTATTTTCAAAATCGATATTAGTTTATTGACTTTATTATTTAGATATATATCAGTTTACTTAAATTTACCCACAATAGTATAATAAGTAAGTATTCGACATTTTATCAAGAAAAATAAAGCAGTATCTGCTGGCGGAACGAATGGATATGTTACTATTGATTTTATTTTGTGATGAAAATTGCTTCTTATGCTCAAAGATGTCCAAATAGGAATCTTCCTGATAAGCGTTCCTTTGGAAAACTACTTGTCCTATTTCACAGAGAGTTCCCGCGGGCTTTTCTAGTGTTAATTTTATTAGGTTAGCAACTTGCGGCCATGCTGATGCCGTCTCTAATAGAACAGCCCCGGAGCGAGATTTATGACGTCACGCTAGGTAGATACTACGGATTAATTATGTTGTAGAATGATGGAAAACATAATTATTCCTCGTATATGTAATTTTTAGGATTATATTCGACACTATTTTTTTCATATGACATAACACTGATGAAGGCTATAAACGTTAGCTATAACAAAAAATTTTAGAATAATTTTACATATAAAATGACAGCGATCTTTATTTCATAGCCATCGCTGACGCCTTTTTTTCTATGATATTGTATTATTTGCAAATATAATTTTTCGAACATTGATGCTTGCAAAATATACATATAAATTTTGTGAATGCCAAATAATAATACATCACTATTATAGTATTAGATATTGAATATTTTTGTTAAATTAGATCGATTTTCAAAAACCAAAATTTAAAATATATTTTACATATTACCCAGTATCTTATGTACCTATTCATTATTTGTATATTGTAAAGCATTTGATGCATTTGTATGGTTCATAGTTTATTTGTCAATGTATTTATTACTATAAATAGGTATATATATTGTATTTATTAACTGTATATTATGTATATTTCATGTAAACTATATCATTTTTAAAATACAAACCAAAAGTACGAGGAATAATTATGTTTTCCGTGTATTCTACAACATATTTATTAATCCGTGGTATCTAACTAGCGTGAGTCATAAATCTCGCTCGAGGCTGTTCTATTAGAGACGGCATTGGTCTGATATTTAGAAATGTCAAAGGCTGATGACATTTTACTTTTGTCAATTACGACATTTTGCGTTGATTTTTGCAAGAAGGGGAAGAACTGTCACCTGTTTTATTATTTTCCTTTTCTATTTCACGAAAGTAAAAAGAGTTACCTATCTGATTCGATCAGGCACTCATTTTAAAGAATATCAGTAACTTTTTGGACAGAGGGATTTTATATTTGCCATGTTGGTAAAAAATAACGGTCAAAATTCAAAGTTATTCATTTTATAGACTATAGTGTGGTTTATAAAAAAATCTATTAGGCAGAAACCTGTCGTTGGAAGTGAAGAAAATAAATTTGCCGTAATTGGCTCTTTTATAGTAAATCAATATATCTACAAGTCATGGTAAAATAAATCAAACAACAACTTCTTCGTTTTTCTTGATAGAATAATAAATACATATTTAATAAATATTATTTATTAAACTATTGTAAATAAATTAAATAACAGTAAACTGGCAATAAATTTAAATAAAGTCCATAAACTAATTTCGATTTTGAGAAAATAGCTACTAACTGTCACTGGAAACGCCCGATTTGACAGATTAAAATCTGTCGTTCTTATAGTACGAGAGCTAGCGACGTCGGAAAAACAAGTATTTTAAGACGTCTGGCTCTTTGATACATCTTTTACTATGCTCTCTAGCTCCCTAGAACAGCATGCGGCCCGTCTGGCTGCCGGTAAACGTTACGTTCCCTACTGCGCATTGAAAGAAGATCCTATATTTTTATTAGTCATTTAAATTCTAGTATTGAATATAAATCGAACATGTCTCCATAGCGCAGTGCGTAGAGTTTACGAACACGAACCGAAGATTCAGAGTTCAAATCCGGGTCAGGTCAAAGACTTTTTTATTTTTATTTTCGTTTATATTCTGATAGTAAAGTATTAATACAACATTATCTATACTGATATATAAAATTCTTAAGTGACTGACATACTGATTAATCACGATCCTGCTCAAACCACTCAACATAAGAAGCTCAATTTTGGTATACAGGTTGATTCTAGGGTGTAGAGGTTCTATAAGAAGGGATTTTTCGAAATTCCAGTTCCAAGAGGGTGAAACCACCCCTCAAATATTACAATATTTTTTATTTAAAAAACGGTCAAGTTTCCGAAAAAACGCTTAACACGTATATTTTATTTTGTTTTTTTACATATTTTAAGATTTTTTAAAAATGTATACAGGGTGTTTCGAGAAATCTGGTCATAGATTAATCACGATCCTGCTTGAAGCGCTTGACGTAAAAAGCTGATTTTTAGAAAACAGATTGACTTACTAGGGTGTAGAGGTTCAATAAGAAGGGATTTTTCGAAATTCGAATTCTAAGGGGATGAAACTATCCCTCAAATATTACAATATTTTTGATTTAAAAACCGGTGAGTTTTTCGGATAAACTCTTAAACACGTATATTTTATTTTGTTGTTTAACATATTTTAAGATTTTTTATAAATTTATACAGGGTGTTTCATAAAATATGACCATTGAGTAATTACGATTCTGCTTAAACTTCATGACGTTTAAAGCTGATTTTTGGCAAACGGATTGACTGTAGGGTGTAGAGTAGGGTTGGCAAGATTTAAATCAAGTGATTTTTTTAATTTTAATCATGTGATTTAAATCAAAAAAAATAATTTTATTGAAACTTTATAATAAATCAAAAAATAACTGTAAAGTTATAAAAAAAAGTTATAAAAATGTGTCCTAGAAAACTATAAAAATTTTCTATAACAGATGTAGCAGATAATAAATCGAAAAATAATTGTAAATGTTATAAAACTATATAAAAATATCTATTCATCAATTTAATTGTTGGACCGATTTTTGAACTAATTTCGTGTGAATCCATTAGACCGCTAAACATAAGGATTTATTTTAAAATTTCTGTATAAGTGACAAAAATTCGCTGTTCAGATACATATCATTCGCAAAGTCTAGTGCAGAACTAGGTTCTTCTAATATAGAGATTATATCTTTATTCCCGAGAATCTATAATTCTTATCAGAAAATATGTTGTTTTGTATTTTTTTGAAACGGTTGTATTACGGTTGTAAAACGGTTTCCAAATTCCTACCGACATTTTGATCTGCGGTAAGTACATTAGCGTAACTAGGAATTCATCCTGGGGGAATTCATCCTTGGGGTTGAGCCAGGGGGGCCTAGGGTTTTTGTTTTTTAAAAAATGAAGAATAATGCTAAAAACATATTTTTTTGAATAAAACGTTTTACATGAATTTTTCTATCAATAAATTTCATAGACTTGGTTATCAGACCGCGTTCCCGTAGATTACTTAAATACCTACAAATTTTCCAAAAAAATAAAAATTAACCCATTTTTTGAACACAACAAAATAATATTAACTAAACAAAACTAGAAAACGTAATTTTTACTACATCACAAGCAAATAAAAATTATTATGTAGCCAAGAGTCATAATTCAAGATTTGTCTGGGAGGTGCCCAGCAGTACCTAGGGGGTACCCGGCACCCCCGGGCCTCCCTGTAGTTACGCCAATGAGTAAGTACTTTACACTTTGATATTAGATAATACATACTAATTTCATTCCCGACTTAAGACTATTTCCGAACAATAGTGTATTGATTTATTAGGAGTAAAAATTAAACTTTTTTTGACGATTTTGACCTTTGAAGGACCATCGTAAAGCTATTTCCACGTTACAGGGAGGCACAAAAAGTACATTTTTATTCCGAATAAAACATTTTTTTTAAACAAATAATTTTTTAATCAATTTCAAACATTGCAAATAATATAAACAGTAATCGAACAACAATTTGTACACTCGTTAAATTTGACACTTAATATCAGTTTAATAATATATTTTTGTACTATTTTTGTACCGTAGAATTGTTAATGTTAATCTAGATAGATTTAGCCATTTACGATAGGACTTTAATTGGAAATAAGTCCTAGTCATTTGCAAATCCGATTTAAATATTGTTTTGAATTAAAATCAAAAAAAAAATGATTTAAATCAAAAAAATCTGCTTTTTAAAAAAAAATCATGATTTTTTCCAACCCTGGTGTAGAGGTTCGATAAGGAGGGTTTTCTGGAATCTCAAATTCCAAAAGGATGAAAACACCCCTCAAATATTACAATATTTGTTATTTAAAAAACGGTTAGTCTTTCGGGAAAACGCTTGGACAAGCATAATTTGTTTGGGTTTTTACATATTTTGAAATTTTTAAAAAAATCATACAGGCTGTTCCAATAAGTTGGGTAATTTCTTAACCACGATTCTGCTTAAACTGCTTGACGTAAAAAGCTTATTTTTGGCAAACGGATTTTTCGAAAGTTAAATTCCAACGAGATGAAAGTACCTCTCAAATATTACCAAGTTATATAATAATATCGCCATATTGTTTTTTCTCATGCTGACATAAATGTGAGAAAATTTTATTCAGTTTGTATGTTAATGGAAATGCTTGCTTTGCTTTATCATCACCATTACAAATGATTAATATATCGGCATTACAAATGATTAATATATAGGGTATCGGCAGCCAGACTGGCCGCATGCTGTTCCAGAGAGCATAGTAAAAGATATATCAAAGAACCAGACGTCTTAAAATACTTTCTCGAAAACGTTGCTAGCTTTTAGACTATTACTGGGCATGCTGAATTGATTCTGGAGAAACTATTTTTAAATATCGCAATAAATAAATATTTTTCCTATTTCTTAAGAAAGTAACAACCTTCAAAAAAAAACAAAGAATAATCTTCGCAATATTTAAGAACCACTCTGTACAAAATCCACCCAAACAAAGTCGAAATAAACAATAAATACTGTGCTATGTCTAATGTCAATTATTCTCTTAAAAATGTCTGGCACAAACTGGCTACCGTACTGGAATTGTTCGGCTTGATCTGTGAGTGGTCTATTAAACCATTGAAAAACTTCAGAATGAGCCAACAAGGTGGTCTATTGGATAATCTATTTTTTGCGTGTTGTGGTCGAATTCTAGAACTGGTTAAAAATAAATAGAGGACAAGGTCGAACAACAAAAATAATTAGTATTTTTATGCCTCTCATTCTTTGGCAAAACGTATTTTTAGTAGTACTATCACGTGCATTAAAGATTTCCATATCATCAAAACGTAATTCTGCAATATTACCAATGTGAAATTAAGTATAGAAAAATCAATAAAAGTTGGAGTTCAAGCAGAGCTGCAAGCTCACGGACAAGGATATATTATTATTATTTAATTGTATTATGAGCAGTTTTAGGGGGGGAATTGTAACACCGTCACAAATTACCTATAACAGATGCGAAAGAAAGCGACTGCATCGGAAACCGCTCGGCAAACCCGACACGCCTATTGAGTGGTGTAAATACACCAGTCGTTTAGTCCGGAAACCTATGCTGTGTCGTATTCGCTTGCTGGAATGACATAGTGCGTGGTTATATGTTTCTTTTTAAAAACGCGTGTAGGATTTTTGTTGAACTTTTGAACTGTTATTTCTAAGTTTTGGTAATCTGTATATCTTATTTAAAATGAGATGCAAATGTGTTTATTTATAAGGAAAAAAAAAAGATATTTATAGAATAAAAAATAAATTTATTTAACAAAATTTAATTAAAAATGTGACAAAATAGTTACCTTTCTATTGGTTCTATCGGACTTTTTTCGACTATATAAATCTTTATTTGTAAACTTTAATACATCAAATATTTTCAATCTAATAAATCATTTAATGATGTAAATAAGAGGAAATTTCTCACATGGGTGGTCAAATTTTATAGTTTTCATTATATCAAACAGCCTCTGAGAAATGTTTTCAACTCAAAATGCCTTTAATTATGTTTGACTACATCATTAAAAAGGGTCTTCAAATACATCAATGTGATATTTGTCTAAAATTTGCAAAAGAATCCGAATCTCTGGATAACTCGAAATTATTTACCCATTTAATAGCCTTTCATCATGAAAGTGGAAAAATTTGTTCATTTTATTTACAGGCTGGAAAAATTATTTATATTAAATTTTGATGAGTTTTGCACTGAAGAAAACATTCAGAGGCTGTTTGATATAATGAAAACTATAGAATTTGACAATCATTAAATTATTTATTAGATTGAAAATATTTTATGCATTAAAGTTTACAAAAAATAAAGATTTATATAGTCGAAAAAAGTCCGATAGAACCAATAGAAATGTAACTATTTTGTCACATCTTTAATTAAATTTTGTTAAATAAATTAATTTTTTATACTATAAATATCTTTTTTTTCCTACGAGCTGATATAATATGACGAGCAATCTATTAAATTACTGTGAGATTATACAGAAAAGTCCACAGACTTCGAGACATAGGAAAATCAAGTCCATTTAGCGTGTGTCCAAATAAGTTTTCAAAAATGACAGTTTTGTTTAGACTGACGTTTAATTTCACCTGACTTCTCGGTGAATGATTTCTTTTTATGGGGGTACATAAAATCTAAAATTTACGGCCATGAAGAAATTCAAAACTTGGAGCAGTTAAGGCAGAAAATATTTAATGCCTTTGACACTGTCACCCCTGATATGTTATCCAATGTGAGGAGGGGATTTTATGATCGTTTGGGTTATTGTTTAATGCAAGAGGGAGGCACTCTTGAACAATTTTTGTAATTTTTTAAATTTCATTATCTTGTTTTTTTACCGTTTACCCATTACCTACCTTGACGAACATGGGAAAACGAAGATCCCTTTCAAGACCACAAATATTTTGATTGAGAAAATTGGTAACTTTTTTTTGGATTAAAAAACAATACCAATTGATTTAAATTTTTCTTAAAGATAAGTAGAGCTTAGAATGAACGTATTTATATGTATATTATTTATATTTACTTTAATATTCACCTTAAATGAGAGAATTTGACTGATACAATTTTTGAATTTGAATTGTTTTTAATGATACTAACAATTTTAGTTCAATTTTTAATAAAATTTATTTAATATTAATAGAAATCCAAGAGATTTGAAACCTCTTTTAGCGATTTATAACATTCTCAAATGAATTACAGGTGCCCTTATTTTCTATGAAAATCACACAGCTTTTTTCATAGTCGCTGCAGTTGCTATAGCTATAAAAAACTAATTTTGTAAGGTGTGAAAATTGCGACACACGCTGAATGGACTTGATTTTTCGTATGTCTCGAAGTCTGTGGACCTTTTTGTATGCCTCGATAACATATTGGTGCAGATTATTTTTACCCAAACAAATAATAACCCAAACTATACATTGATGCGGATTGTCTATGACCTCTTTCTAAAGGTCACAGAAACCTGAACGTGTAATTCGGTGTTCTTTCGCATCTGTTATAGGTAATTTGTGACACCATGCTCGATTGGCAGATATTTGCGCAGACATTGGCAGATATTTGCGAAAAATCAGTTTTTCGCAAATATCTGCCAAAATATGAGATTTACAAAATTTTTCCTGGAATAAAAAATGAAGCTTAAGTAATTACCTACAAAAATGGTCCTTATAATTTTTTACGTAGAATTAGGAATACGTAGAATTACATTTTGGAACTTGTTTGAATTTAGTCATATTTTCTGACAATAAAAAAACTGGGCAAACATCCTTTAACCCAAAAATTTTCAGATTTTTACAAACTAATTCATATTATCACTAACAATAGCTTAGTTGTCAAGATTTTGGGTGCCAGATATCACAGGCATTGTCATATAAATTTTATAAGTCATGTTCCACAGCCCCTAGACCACCAAGGGGCTTAGGACGTCCCTTAGATGCTAATATTTCAGACCAAATGGTGAAGGTAGTCTTTTTTCTTTAAAAAGGGCGCTCTAAGTTTCCAACAAACAATTATTTTTAGAAATCTAATTTGGTAATAGTTTCAACATCTTTGATGATGTGCCCACCAACTTTTATTAATTTCTCTATATTTGTTTTGCTTATTTTATCCCAGAATTCTCAAAATATTAACTTTTTTACATAACACAGTAAAGAAACAAACAATACACATGTCCAATGGAGAAAATTAACTTGTTTTACTGTTTTATATACCACAAAGATCCCCTGTTTCATTACTTATTAAATTCTAAGGAATTCCTTACCTGGTTCTGGCGAAATCAAGGGGGTATACGAAACATAGGGATGTAGCACCGGCAGCACCACCAGAAGCCAAGTTACCAACAAAGTACCTCCAGAACTGTGTCTTTTTGTCAACTCCGCTCAAGAAGACCTGCTTGTATTTGTCTTTGAAGGCGAAGTTCAAGGCCTGAGTGGGGAAATATCTGAAAAAAATATGAATTTATGAGTTTCTGATACTTTTTATGTGGTTAGTTGAGTTTTACCTGATTACGTTAGCAGTGTTACCACGCCAGTATGCCAATACACCTTGTTCTTTGGGGATACGGACAAAGCAATCAACCATACCTAAAAAAGAAATTAAATTAAATTAATTAATCTTACATTTTAAGAAAATAATTTTAAATTTCAGTATTTTTTTAACCTATAAACCAAAAATGTCAAAAAAAACACTTATGCAACTAGTAAAACTTGTCATATGTATAATTGGTTTTCTAATATTTAGGAAAAAATAATAATTAATTATTTTCTATTATTATTGAATATTTAATTATTCAGAAATAAAAGGAAATAATTTAGAAAAAATAAGAGGATAAACTAGTTACAACAAATTAGTTTAATAGACGAACAAAAACATTTTAATAGAAATATTATGGACTTCGAGATCAAGGATAGGTTGATTTGAAATTTGCATGTCAATTGTCATTGTCAATTAATCGAGTAACGATTATTTTAAAAGTTTTGTGGGTAATTTTAATTTATTATTTTAAATTATTGAAATTTATAGGTATTTACATAATTGTGAATGTGTTTTTTATGGTTTAGAAGTTGTATTTCAATGAAGAGATAGTTAGATGTTCTCCATAAACAAATCAAATTTGTTTTTTACATAAGACAGAAAGGTAGATAGGTACTTAATTTTGCTTTAGGTTGTGTAAGAGATAAAATTATCTATAAATTTACTTTTTAGATGAACCAGACTAATAGATTTATCACAAGAATGTCATTTTGTTGGTTTACATTATGTTATTTAGATCTGGATATGGAGATAAGTTGTTAACGAAGATAGTGGATTGGGATATAAGTTCGAAGAAAAATTGAACAACTTCAGGTAATAGCACACAAGAATGTTACATATCCTCTTTACTTATGTTACGTGAGTTGGATCAGTTGAAGAATGACAATTTGTTGGGAATTTTATGGAAATCTCTCTAAATGTAAGTTTGCATGATTATATACCAAGTTAAAAAAATTAGGTATTTAATAGGAATAAAAATTTACTTAATTTTTACTGGGTAAAATTAATTATGCTCTGTCCAAGGACATGATACGTAATTTTCATAGATAATATACAAAAAATTATCAACAAATTAGGTATACAAGTAATCCAATATTACAAAACAGCAAAATTAAATTTTTTCCACATTTAAACCATTTTCTAACCAAAAAAGTCAATACATTTTTATGTTTTTTAACTGGTAGTATTTTATGACTTCTTCATAATAATGCTTAAACAGACTAAACCGAGCAATTTAGTATACAGAATGGGCCAAAACTAGATATGATTTTCTTCTCTACTTCTAGTGGAACATCCTGTATATTATTTCATAAATCAACATGGGACTTTTGTTCAACTTTTTGTTTTATTTTAATGTATTTTGATTTTCTATACCATTATTTGTCAAAAATTTATTCATTCCTTGTAAGTCATTCAACTTTCTCATTTATGTCACAAAATATAGGGTGTTCTATTCGAAATAGTTAGGTTTCACCCTGTATATACCGTGCAATTTAGTGTATAATTTAAGTTTTTTTATAATAAAGTTTTGAAAATAACACTATTAAAAAAATCTACTTAGTTGAAAAATATAAAGAATTTTCATTTCTGTGAATTTGGTTTTGAATCATACTGTATATTTATGAAAAGCAATCTACTCTTGAATTGAAGTGACAGGAAACTGTCTTGTCATATATTCTTTTGCTAGACAAACTATATACCGGGTGCGTCTCAAAAGTGGCTCACCCCTATAACTTTTTTATTTTTTATCATAATAAAACGAGATTTGGTATGTTAGTATTTGATGTAAATTAGGATTGATTGACGTATTCAATTGTTTTTGGCCACTTCCTGTTTTACCGGAAATGACAACAACTTTTGATTTTTTTTTACTTTATTCGATAGAAAATGACGTCTGAATAAAATGACATATCATATGTCAACTTTTGACATTTTCTCATATGGTTTATTTGAAATTGTAACATGCGGGTCACAAGGATAATTTGACTCAAAATACCGAGTGTGTGGTACCAAATTATTCGTAAAAAAAATACTTTTTCCAAATATGCTAATGAGCCACCCTCGTTCCATTTAAAAAAATGAGATATGATTGAAAATACGATGTGGGCATCTTTTAACAGGCCAGGACAAGACACGAAAAACATTAGACGATCAAATCTATTTTTCCAAGGCTCCTTGATTAAAAATTAGCCATGGCACTCTGGACTGAAATTTAAAATAGGATTTTTTTTAAAGCGAAAATGTCAAAAGTTGACATATGATATGTCATTCAATTCAGGGTGCGTCCACACTATCCTAAAAACGGCGTAACGGCGTAACGACCTTGAATCGATTTCCAGTAATTCTATTGGCTGAAAAAATCATCTGTCAGAAGTTTTGTCTGTCAAATTCATCTGTCAAAAATTTCAGCCAATAGAATTACTGGAAATCGATTCAAGGTCGTTACGCCGTGTGTAGTGTGGATGCACCCTCAGAGTGTCATTTTCTATCGAATAAAGTAAAAAAATACCGAGGGTGTCATTTAACAAACAAAAGTTGTTCTCATTTCCGGTGAAACAGGAAGTGACCGAAAACAGTTGAATACATCAATCAATCCTAATTTATGTCATATACTAACATACTAAATCTCGTTTTTTTTATCTGAAAAAATAAAAAGTTATAGGGGTGAGTTATAGCGGTTTTGAAAGAATTATTATATTAATTAAAATTATTGTTCTGACTTTTAATGTTCTTTTAGTAATTATAAATATTACATAAAAGTGGTAATAAAATCAGAGAATCTCTTTTTGCAGCATAACAACTATCAAGTGATTTTGCCATCACTCAATTGTACCATCTGCATTATTTTTTCCCTATAGTATTATGCGTTCACAAATTCTCAAAGTAAGTACTGTTCATTTTCTTATCGCGCACAAATGCCAAGCTTTTGTCTGATAAAATTTATAAGACTTTTCAACAATGTTATCACGAAAATGATAAACTTTTTCCATATAAAGTCGTCTCAAAGTCAGAACGATTGTGTGAATTAAAATCCAAACCCAATTTGTTTATATAATCCATAGATAAGCATGGAAAAACCTGTTTTATAAATTTTATTTCATCAAAATAATATTATTTATTACTAATCCGTGTAGTATTACTAATTGACCCTTCATTAAACATCTGTGTATCATGGTTTGACCTGACCCTCTTCTATAAAATTTCTGCGTTTGACGTAGGCCTTACGTCACAAAAACGTGGTCCGCCTACGTCACACGTAACTCCCGTGATTTTAAGACGCGAATTTCGTTAGAAAAATTCGAAAAATTAGAGGAACAGAGCTAAAAATAGTCTGTTTTTAATCTGTGGAACGTAGGGTTTACATAACGTTTTGTTAAGTGTCCTGTATAAAACAGAGACGCAGTATTATTTTAAATTGCCATGCTTTTCGAGAGAAAATTGGCATCTGTTTAAAACGAGGTTGGCGCGCGGTGTTGTCAGATTGCGTTAAAAATCCTGAATTTGTTTGATATTTGAAAATAGTGCTCGAAATGAGTGATTAAAACGTATAAAGCTTTATTTTTTATGATTTAATTAAAAACGTATAGCTAGCTCTCAGATTTTTCACTATACTTGTAGTATAAAATGGTATTATTTGCCAAATTTTATAGTTCGAGGTCAATGGAAAATACCCTTTAAATTTTTATTTCCTTGAGTTTTTTTGCTGTATAAAGGACCTTATCCCTTTTTAGGGTTCCGTACCCGAAGGGTAAAAACGGGAACCCTATTACTGAGACTTCGCTGTCCGTCCGTCCGTCCATCTGTCACAAAGGTGTATCTTATGAACCGTTACAGCTAGACAGTTGAAATTTTTACAGATAATGTATCTATGTTGCCGCTATAAGAACAAATACTAAAAACAGAATTAAATAAATGTTTATAAATAAAAAAGTACTTTCTCTAAACATTATCTTTTAAGTAAGACTTTTACATAGAATCTTTCTTTTCTTTTAAAGCGTTAGGACTTTACGCTGCTATGACGTTGGAGCCGTAGTAAGGCAGGTTCGAATCCTAGTCAAGGCGACTTTTTTTAATCGTTTTTTTTAATTTTTACATATTTATTTAAACATTTTACATATTTATTATTGATTAATACAATTTTTAGTAATGTGTTTCTTCATTTTTTTTTAATTACTTATACGCCCATTCAAAATTTCAGCTAAATCGGAAAAAAAGTTTATAATAATATAGTGTCGTACAGATAATGAATGGTACGGAACCCTTTCCGACTCGCACTTAATCTTAATGATACTTGAGATACAGAACCCTAAAAATTAATAATATTTGTTCTCTATATTACCATAGGAACATGGAAATTATTGAGAAAAAAAGACAGAAAAGGCCTAAAATTTAACAAAATTAATGATGATTTTAATGAAATGTACATTTTTTTGTGTGAATAATTTTTTTATTGCACTGTTTTTTGATTGGGTGATAACTAAGTCAAAAAGACAATATAGATGACTATTAATTTATCGCATACTTTATCTTTATTTTTATCAGGATACGTTTATTGTGATAATTTTTTTATAAGTGCTACTACAAGACTTTGGAAAAATTATTACGAAACTTGGCAACAGAGCGCGCAGAAAGTTTTATCGATCACACCCGTGCAAAGTGTCATTGCATGGTTGCCATGTACCCCGGAACATATAGTTCATTCAATTAAATGAAGGGCTTTTGTAATAGGACGGTTATCTAAGATATGTTATCAATTCTAATACGGTTTTATTAAAAATATCACCTTTTTAAGTGGGATTGTAGTAAAATAACGGTTTAGTGACTTAAGTATGTTGCTGAATCGCTTAAATATGGCAACGCGGCTTACTTAAACCTAGCGCCACGCGTCTACAGGGGAAAGGTCATACAAAAAACCGTTTTTTGCCAAAAAATTGAATATGGGTCAAGCGAGATATAGAATAGGTCACTAGATAATCGTTATAGACTGAGAAGCCTCAAAAAGAGGAAATTACCGCATCTGTGACGTAGAGAACCTTGAAATTACATGCAGAACACGTCACGAGGTTAAGAAAATGGCTGCTTCCGATTTTTACATCTAATAAGTGTTAAAAATCGTTTTTTACCGTTTAAATGTTTGAATTAGGTTGTATTAAGTTGTTTTTTTATGTTTGTAGGGTTTGTGATAGGTCGTGAAGGGGATTAAAGAACGAAGTCTTATGTCATTCATTATGTAACCGCATGAATGGGCGTTTAAGTATAGAAAAACGTGAAACAAAAACGAGACGTTATGCTTACCCTTGTAACGCTGGTCCTCTGGGATCTGTTTGGAGATGTGCTGTACCTGGAGGAGCAGTTTTACACGTTCGATGGGGGCGACGCATGTCTTGGAGACGGCGGCGGAGATACCGCCGGCGAGGAAATCCTTCATGAAGGCAACTGGATCTGCGAGAGACATGCTGCTGTTTTTTCTTTAGCTTGGTTACGAAGGGACGAGGGACTTGAGTGTGTGTCTCGAACGTGAGGGTATGCAAGACGACGATGTCCAGGTGTATACGGACCGCGCACTGGACTGCGAGTGAACGAGGAGGAAGGCGCAGGCGGCGGAGAAGCGCCGATCATGTGCCGCAGCCCGCCCTGGGCCCGAGCGACGGGAATAGATATTGCGTGCGCAACGGACGGTCTCGCTGACGAACAGGGGACAAACCAGCGGTGTAGGCAAAGGTTGGAAGAAAGGAACACCTAATTTACTCGTTCAGTAAGAAAAAGTTTCCAAAAAGATCGAAAAATGAAAATGTTTAAGTACTACGAGGGTAGTTTGAAAAGTTTCCGAGTTCACAATGTTACCAAACATATTTTCTTCTGATTTTGTGACCACATACTCTTCTTGCGCTGCTACACAGCTCTCTGAACGATGTTTCTAACTCATCAACCCGAGGTTGGAAGAAAGGAACTCCGAATTTACTCGTCCGGTAAGAAAAAGTTTACGAAAAGATCGAAAAATGAAAATTTTCAAGTACTACGAGGGCAGTTTGGAAAGTTTCCCGCTTCACAATGGTACTAAACATATTTTCCTGTGATTTTTTACCACATAATCATCTTGCGTAGCTATACACTTTTCTAAACGATGTTCCTAAGTCATCAACCCGTCCAAATAGTGTATATATAGGTCTTTGGCAACAAAATACTTACTTATTTACAAATTTGTTTTAATCTGAACGTCACTTTCAGCTTTGAGAATGTGAAGAAGTCGCTAGAAGTTAAATCTGGCCAATAAGGAGGGTGGTTTAGCAGTTCAAGACAAGGTTTTTTTCTACACAAGCTCTTTGTTACACTGCACACTTCTCCTAACGGTGATCTTTCCTCCCCCTCGGTGCCGTACCGCCGGCACATGAACACATTAAACAAGAATTTATCGTTATAATATGATTTAATTTTTGTTTAAAATATATATAAAAAGTATATTGGAAATAATATGACAAATATTTTCAAAATAATAAATACACGTATCAGTTATATCTTGACTGAAAAATTTTAGTGGTCTATATTTTTAGTAATTGTTGTCAACGCAGCGAAAAAAACGCTCCAAGTTAGCATTTACGTCTAATGTCGTTCTGCGCATGCTCAGTAGCGTACGCAGAGAGAAGGATAGATTTATACGATAATCTTGTTCTAGAAAGAAATAAATAGAAAAATACATGTGAAAGTCCCGTAAACAAAGTCGTGTATAATATACATATGGCATAGCTTTATCCACGAAGTTTATAAGATCTAAGATTACAACAGGGCCCTTGACAGGACCTTGCATCAAGGAAGTCTTTGTTGCAGACTCTGTGATAACGATTCTGAAACAGCGGCGCACATAATATGTCACTGCGAGGCTCTAGATCGCAAGCGAGAGTTTTTATTTGTGAAAACAAGCCTTGAACCGGAGGATCTATGCTCCCATCCTATCGAGGACCTGCACAAGTTGGTGCAGGGTACCAGGGATAGGAGAATGAGTGCAGACATAGCTAGGGGACAAACCCAATGCACCTCACAGGTCGCAGTGTTTTCGACAGAGGACAGCCTCTTATCTCTACATAATCTTTTTGCTAAACCATTCACGTTTCCCAACGATGATAAGTCGATTCTTCTGAATACTAGTTAGCGTATTTTTTTAGCAAAACAGTTATTTGTGAAGATGATGTCCTACTTCAGTTTGGGAAATAAAAAGAAGAGGAACTAAATCTGAAAAACACGGAGGTTGATCTAGCAGTTCGAACTGTCTTGACTTGTCCCATCTCGTTAGCTCGTGAGCAAAATAGTTTTCTACGAAGTTGATAACTAGAATGGTTTCTTCAAAAAAAGTCCTATGGGTTCCTAAAAAAAAGTCCCTTGCCACTGTAAGAAAATCTACAAAATAAAATAGTTATTTTTGTAAACACTGCTGCGTTAATCCAACGGAGACTAATTGTCAACAGTGGTTTAGGTTAGGTTAGGTTAGGTTAAATTTGCCTAACGGACAAAATTCAAAATCTTCCCGTCGCCGGAAGCAAAAAGGGTTCTAAACCTGGCAAATACGGGGGGTGCTGACTATGATAACTGGCATACCTTTTTACTAAGGGCCAACCGAGATCTCGGTCTCGGTTACAGTCATTCTTGACTAAAAATCAGAGATCTCGGTCTCGTTCTCGGTATAAAAAGGCCGAGATTATTGGCTACGGCCGAGACTGCCCACTATCGTCAAATTAGCTTATTTTTGAGTGTATCGCTCCATCTATCGATACATCGATGAATGAAATACTCGTCCGAAGTCGAAAAAATTGGTGCCGGGAGTTAAAATATGTTAATAAAAAGTTGGTAGACAGTTCTTTTAGTTTCAAAGTAAAGGATAAGAATTTTTGCAATTTTGGTCCGCGGTTATTTCCCCTATCCGCCACCTGGGGCCGCGACCGATGGGAGTTTGGAGTTCTCCACGCGGATTTTCTCAAAAACGGACTACGGAAACACGGAATATCTAAAAAAACTGCGACTTTGACTGATTTTGATGTATTACAAATTTTGTTGCAAATATTATTCCTAATCTTAAATTGAAAACCGCGTTTCGCTAGCCACTGTAATTTTGGAGTTACGATTTTTTAAAATGTTTAACCCCCTCCCATATCCCCTTACCAACCCCCCACCACCACCAAAAACTAAAGGCCAGATTCTCGGGTGCTACAGTATTTTTGTGCCAAATTTGGTTAAAATCGGTTTAGCGGTTTTTGAGTTCTCGTGTTACAGACAGACGGACAGACAGACACCATGAAAATATTTTGTATTTAGGTCATTTATGACACAAATAACTCATTTTAAGTGAAATTAAAAAACTTTTTTGGCGATCTTAATAGCCTACCATACCCGTTGGTATGACCGGCTAAAAAATAGATGTTCCATTTTTTTTCCATATATGATCTGATCGAATCACGAAGGGGATTTCTCGGACGGCTGAAGAATCGCCTTCGTATGAACGAAATGTTATTAATGTAAGTTTTATAAATTTAACAGAATTGTGCTTTTATATGAATTACTCGTATATCCTACTAATAAGTAACATTTTTGTGTGTAATTATTCACCTCCATACAAAGTTCTGAAACCAGCAGCTGATACATTTCTAGTCTGCACCACCAACAAGCGTCTCTAGCAAACAACTATTTAGTGAGAATATGATGAAACACTGCATAATTTGAAAGGATACAATGCTGACAAAATACTTTTTTAGCCTATAACCACATAACATAGACAATAAAACTGTTTCTGCATTAAAATAACTTTTTTTATTACATTATTATCAGATATTTTTTCATATAATAAACTATTGAATAAATATTGCATCGTGTCTCGGGCTCGTTCTCGGCCGAGAATTTCTTTTTCTCTCGGTCTCGGTCTCGGCCGGGACTAAAATTCCAGGTTCTCGGTCGGTCCTTACTTTTTACCCACTTGTTAAATATCCATATAATACAGGTAAATCTTGTAAACCTGTACAAAGTAATGCTGTTTGTTAAAGTCGATCCCTCGAAATTATTTCAGGTACCTATTTATAGATTGTAATTTTATCACTTCCATCAACTTCAATGGTTTATATATTTATGACCATTGGATTGGTATTTGTATTAGACCTTTTTGTGGGTTACTAGAAATTAAGAAATAGATCTATATAAAGTTTACTGTTTAAGTATAATAAATACATTTATTTTTTATATTTTATATTTTTAGTGAACTACAATATCTAGATTGGAGAGTTTTTGCACATTACTGTTTCACAGCCAGATCTATCGATTAAAAATATTTTCAATATGGCGACACTTCCGGAAATAACGGAAGTGGACAGCAACTTTCTTATTTTAAATGGGTACCCACATTTTTTATTACATACTTAAATTCTCTGTAAAATTTTATGGATTTTGATATCAAACACTCTATACCTAACATTAACCGTTTTTGAGAAAAAAAATATTTAAAATTTTTGGAGAGAAAAACTGCCTGTCGAAAAAATCTGTATAGCCTAAACGACAAATTTAGTGATTATCACAGCTACTGTGGCACAAAGAGAAGACATGTGGCTATCTATTTCAAAAATTAAATTGTTCGAATGTCATATAAGATTGGCCGTATCTGTCATGAAATTGGGCAATTAAAAAATGATCATAATTCATTTTTTTCAAATGGAAACCTACTTTTTTATTTCACTAGTGAAAAGGTTTTTCAATTCCTTATTTTTTTGGTTATACATGTTCCTATATCTAAAATAAATCGCTTTAAAAAGTTATTTAAAATTTAGTTTTAAAGCGTAATTTTTTCTTGATTTTATCTAGCTTTCTTTGACATTTAAGTGTCAAACCATCAGACAATTTATTTCCTTCTGTCAAAAAAACAATTATTTCAATTTTGTGTATTATAAATACTGCTGGTAAAGTGTATTTATAAAAATATATCTCCTATTTTAGTGATATCTAATGGAAATTATTTTTCGTAATATTATTGTGTAGTAATTAAAATTACTGTGAACGGTTGAAGTCTTTGAAAAGGATACCGGAGACATGATACTGACAATAAAATAATCTATGGACTTTTATTTCGAAAAAATTTAGACTTAGATTATCAGCGATTATGAGATAATACTAAAAATACTGAGATAATTCTAAATATTTTATATTTATCTTTGAAAAAAAAAACACTCGACTTTTTTTACATTTTTTATTATGTTACATGAAAAAAAATGCACGCCACTGGACCTCTACACTCGTAATTCATTAGATAAAACGACATTTCTAAGTAGTATTTACGTAAAAATTACCAAACCAGATAAATGGCTTGTAGAGTATGTTTAATTGATATACTTATTATTCATTTCTTTTAAGAAATAATTAAGAATTTTTATTAAATTGCTTACTAGGACTTTTTTAAAATTTTGTATTAGAAAGTATTGAACGTATTGAGGTGGGTACAAAAATTCTTGCTAAATAAATTCAACTACTTATTCAGCAAATCTTGGGTTCCGATATTGTCTCAAGGCCACCTGCCTTGGGACAATAACCCAATTAAAGATAATGAGTATCAAAGTTCTGAGTGAGTGAAATTATTTTATCCTTTCTTTTATCGTTCTCAAAATTATTCGTAATATACAGGGTGGTCCATTTTTTGTAGCAGTGTTTTAAGAGTCAATAGAAAAACTTATTCTTTGAAGGAAATTTTATGTCGGCCTAGGTAGTAGAGTAAACTACGGTCCATACAAGGTGTTTTGGAAAATTTCAAAAAAAGATTCATTATTTTTAACAGTAGAAAAAATTCAATTATTATAAAAAATATTGAGATATTTTTTGTAGGGGATGTAATGCTGTATTTATTTTTTTTTAATTATATTGTAGCAAAACCTCACAACTCCAACACTGAATGCTTGTAATTCGTAAGATTATCACTGGAAATGGTATTCTACAATATAATTGCTGTATACCAAATTAGGTTTATATACAGTGTCACCAGGGTTGGGTAAAATTAATTTTCTACGTGTATGTAGAAAAATGGGTAGAAAATGTATAAAATCCGAGTATATGTTCAAAATTAATCTTGTATATTTAAAGCTCTTTTACAAGATTTCTCCTGGGTATTTTCTTTAAATTCTATAAGTATTAAAACTGTAATACGTGCGCCCGCTATCTAGGTACTAACCTTGTATATATATATTTTTATAAACAAGGGTACTAACTACTGAAGATAAGAGCCAGTAATCGGTCTGAGACTATTAGATTATTTTATTCTATTTAATCTGAAGTCCGTAGAAAAAAGTCTGATTTTATAGTACTAGTTTTGGGTGTTATTTTTTTCAGTTTTATCAAAGAACAGAAGAACCCTGGTTTTATAAACTATATACAGATACCAATAATTGTAGTTCGTAGTTTTTATTTTTATTGTTAGGTGTTATAATTTTTTTCTTGTTTGAGTTTTACTATTGAGAAGTAACTTTTGTCTAAAAAATCTCTCCAACGACCTACAAGTCACTGTTGGACCCTCCCATTGGACGGACCTTCTTTATTTCTAATAATATTAAAATTCATCGTTAAGGTTTTATGAGATGTTTTTATCCATTTGTTAAATAATAAATAACAATTTTATAGTTATTGTTCTTAATTTATTTCTTGTACTAATCTATACTAATATATAAAATCCTTTAGTGACTGACTCACTGATTAATCACGATCCTGCTCAAACCACTCAACGTAAGAAGCTCAATTTTGGCATACAGGTTCATTCTAGGGTCTAGAGGTTCGATAAGAAGGGATTTTTCGAAATTCCAGTTCCAAGGGGGTGAAACCACCCCTCAAATATTACAATATTTTTTATTTAAAAAACGGTTAAGTTTCCGAAAAAAAACGCTTAAAAAGTTATTACTTTTCAAAACAGTTAAACCACACGTAGGTGGCGCCCACTACAAATAGGAATCGTATTGACATCAAAAAAACACCAATTTT
Organism: Sitophilus oryzae; assembly: GCF_002938485.1. Classification (NCBI taxonomy): domain Eukaryota; kingdom Metazoa; phylum Arthropoda; class Insecta; order Coleoptera; family Curculionidae; genus Sitophilus; species Sitophilus oryzae. Next base: position 789,762 of record NW_022146011.1, on the reverse strand, counting down.
CATCCAAATATTGACGTTATTATTTTGAAAAAATCGAAATAAAAATAAGACTTCTACACCCTGTATCCCCGAAACTAAGTATTTTAGGACATACATTTATAGGAACTTTTTTTACTTATTCTTATCTGTAGAATATGCTGCCGAAGTTTCCGGAATACAGTTTGGACCACCCCGTATACATTACGATTTTTAAATAAGTGCAAATATTTCTATGGATAGTATATTTCAAATATGCCTATGATATTTTTTGCTCGAAATTTTTATTTAAAGTATAGAGTAAACAAGTTTATTTTATCGAGATCTACCAGCTCTGAAAATATTTGCACCTATTTAAGACCCACCCTGTAGGATGACAGATAAAATATCGAATAAACGTTTGTGTTTAAGAAAGGATTTTTTTAATTATTAATAATTTTATTAGGTAAGTCTACCTATATCTAATACATATCTATTTATTTGACGTGTGTACGACTTATCTTTAACATTAAATTTTTCTATTTATACCCGTAACATTACGTACGACTTGGCAGTCAGGCCAAGCGACATTGAAATTTGCCCTAAAAAATTTTCAGTCTTGTCAGCTGACGAGTGTGACTCTCTGATGCATTATTTTGTTTATCGGCGTTTTATATTATTTATAAAATTGTTATTTGGCATTCAATTACCCTTGTTTTTTTACTTTGAATTCTGTGCGGTAACAGTAATAGTACGTGATTTTGTGAACCAGATAAATTCGGTTTTGATCGTATACCGGGTGCGTCTCAAAAGCGGCTCAACCCTATCGCTTTTTTATTTTTTCAGATAAAAAACGAGATTTGGTATATTAGTATATGACATATATGTTTGACCAGCGGATCTGAAGCTACGGAAGGAATGCGAGAAAAAAAATCGATATTGCCACGTTTATCTATAAAATTGCAAAATTGCCAGACATGAACTATAAATCTAATATATTTTTATTATATATAATGTGTTTAGCATATATTCTGACGTATATTACTAAGGAATTTTAACGTAGTTCATATTGTTGGATATGTTTTATTTAATAACTTATTTCTCGGCATCGCCGCGCATGGCCGCCTATTCATCGAACATGATTGGCGAGAATACGTCACAGGATTTGTTACCACGTGGTTGCCATGACTTTTACGCCTTTCCTATTCGCTAGCCTTATCCCCAACTTCACGGTCACTTCTGAAAAGAGTAGAAATATTGAATACTATTGAAATATCCAGTGGCGGTGTCATTCTTTTGATCATTATTACTTTCTTTCATTATTTTATACTTTATTCCGATATTTTTCGTATATTTAATAGTTAAAATGTGTTTTATCTTTTTTGTTATCTTGTTATAATGTTTTTCGTTCGTAGTTTTTAATTATTAATATTAAGTTTGATCGTATATTTGTGTTTTAAAATCAATAAATTTGTTAAGGGTAAGACGCTAGATAGCCAGGACAAGAGGAATAATAGCTAATTTATATAGGTAAGTAGAATAATAATAATGTAATTATTAGAATACTAAAATTAAATATTGGCTAAAATGAAAAGCAACCATTTTACCTAAATATTTTAGCTAAACTAAAATAAATGTAAATAAACGTGGATGAAATCTCATTTGGTTTATTTCCTTGTGTTCATAACAGGGTTTGCGACGAAGAAGCTACAGAGAGTTCGCTTAAGTTGCCGCTTAAACGTTAACTTGAGCGGATATCTCTTTATACCGGAGTTAGCGTATCGGCTATAAAAAAATTCACACAGAAGATAAAAAAAGACTGGAAACTAACCCCGATAAAATGATATCCAGCCCTGGAAAGAAACGGCTACGTGAGCTCGACGACTTTGATTTCCAAGTGGTCAGGAATTTGATAAATAGATTTTATCTCGAATTCAAAGTCGTCCCCACAATTAGAAAGCTTTTGCAAAAATTGCAAGAAGAATCGAATTTTCCTTTGGCAGAGAAAACGCTTAGGGGGTTATTAAAATCAAATGGATTTTTTTGGCGTAAATGTTAAAATAACAGATAAATATTAATGGAGCAGCCCATTATATTGCAGAGAGAGATATAAATATATACGCGAAATTCGAAAATATCGCCAAATATTATCTATTTGGATGAAACATGGGTAGACAATGACCTAACCTTTAAAAAGTGCTGGCGGAGCGATACCATATCTGGTGTAATAGGCAATATTTTATCTGCTGGTGAGTAAAATTATGTTTTATTTGCGCTTCCAAAGTTAACTATTTTCAAGATTTTTTTTTGCTGAAAATAGTTATATCTAAAATTATGTACTGTAGAAAAAAATATAGTTAGTACAGATATATAAATAAATATACCTCAAGACTCAGTCTTGATCATCTGCTGATGATGTTAACATGGTTAGCGAAACGTGCGCCCAGTGTAAAAGTAAAATGTTTTGGTGTATTGTGGTGATTTAGTGTTTTATTTTGCTGTGTAACACCAAAGGTTCCAACCCCCAGCTGTAATTATTTCTTCTATTATATTAACAACACATAATAATAAAATTATTCAAAATATTTAAGGGAGCTTTAATAAAAGCTTTTAGTGTGTTTATCTGCTAACTCAACAGTAACGATTCAAACAAGAAAAAGTTTTTTGAAAAAAAATTATTAATCAGAATTTATATTTATGATACACATTATTTTCATAAAACACCGTACGCCCATGCCTATTTTATGAATGAAATTGGGCGTGTCTTGTTTACAACTGCGTTCCCCTGCCGATACTCCGTAGCTACAGGTCCGTTGATCATACTATAAATTAGGATTGATTGACGTATTCGATTGTTTTCGGTCACTTCCTGTTTCAGCGGAAATGACTGCAACTTTTGATTTTTAAATGGCACCCTCTGTATTTTGTTACTTTATTCGATAGAAAATAACACTCTGAATAGAATGACATATTATATGTCAACTTTTGACATTTTCGAATATGGTTTGTTTGAAATTGCAACGTGCGATTCATAACGACAATTTGACTCGAAATACCAAGTGTGTGGTACCAAATTATTCGTAAAAAAATGCTTTCCCCAAATTATGCTAATGAGCCACCCTCGTTCCATTTGAAAAAATTGAGATATGATTAAAAATACGATTTGGGCATCTTTTAACCGGTCCGGACAAGACACAAAAAACATTAGACGATCAAATCGATTTTTCCAAGGCTCCTTGATTAAAAACTAGTGTTTTTAACACAGCCATGGCACTCTAGATTGAAGTTTAAATTTTATTTTAAGCGAAAAAGTTGACATATGATATGTCATTCTCTTCAGAATGTCATTTTCTATTGAATAAAGTTTAAAAAAAATACCGAGGTTGCCATTTAAAAATCAAATTTTGATTAGGTACAAAAGTACAAATGAAATACAGTATGTCCCCAGATTGTCCATACAAGAGGAAAAACTTTTTTATTATTAACATTTTGAGAAATTTTTGGGATTTTTTTTTGTTTTTAGTTAAAAAACATACTTGGTTGATAATATGGGAATATAGATAGTAGATTAAATTTACAAGAAAGAAAATCCATAAAAGATCCAGTGGTTCTCAAAATTTTTACAAAATATCATTTTTTTTGGAAATTTTTTAAAGTAAAATAACTCGGTTATTTTGGATTTATTTGAAAAGCGGTAAAGAGAAAATATCTTCTTTTATCAAGATCTACCAGCCCTGAAAATATTTGTACTTATTTAAGACTCTACCATGTATAATTAGTTAATTTTAAATGAATTTCATAAATGATTGGTTTACTACACGTATGCATATTACATAGTTACTTACTAGTGAAAAGTTATTCCATTATTTCCGTCGATTTTTGACCGAGATCTACCGCACGCTATACAACCAACTATTTTACAGCCTTTTTCGATAAATCGCAATAGTGCCACTGTTAATTTAAGTTCTGCAACAATTTCCTTCTAGATTTACTACCTTTAAACAATCAGTAGTAAAATAAATAATAAATAACATAAAATAAGCTCAGTAAAGACTGACAAATCCTCAAAATTTCATATCGAATTCAAATGTGTCAAATGAATCGTCAAACAGAACTGTCAAGGATCCTCACCTCCGCCTACTATGCATGAGTACATGGATAGCATTATACTCCTTCATTAATTTTTTTATTCAAAGTTAGAATGGGACTTTTAATGAAGAGATGTATTTGAAACACCCTGTATATTGGAAGAATCTATTACCATAACATGGAATATTTAAGTTATAAGGTCTATGCAGTGCGCGCAGTTTTGGGCCACCCTGTATAAAACATATTAATTTCTTTAAAAATAAAAGTATCATTTTATTGCTAAGAATAATGAAATTTTCCTTCAAATTAAAGTCCAGTTTAACAGACTGATATCCAGGCCTTATATAATTTTTGAAATGTTTCTAAATTGTAGGAAAAGTCCAAGAGAGAAAGTTCAAATAAAAATATGCAGATAATTTTTAAATCTCTGTTAAATTCATATAACAATTCGCTGTTGAACATTGCGCGATGTTCAATTTCTAATTTTTTGAGTTAGGTACATCAGAAAATACAAGCGTTTGATGAGAAATTTGAAAAAAATTGAGTTTGGATAATTCGACAGCGACCCTAAAAAGTTTTTTTGTACGTCATAGAAATTCGGTGGCACATAAAATGTTAATGATATTGACATTTGTTTTTGTATTGACATTATTTGTATTGTAAATTGTAAAAGCCTTTCAATAAAAAGATTCAGGAAGGAGCATATCAAAACACCTAGATCGAGCGCGATGGGGACCAAAAATGGCCGACTTAAATTCATGTTTATCAGTGCCGTTCTAATTTTATTCAAAACGTGTAAAAATATATGATGTAGGGTAGATTCAATAATTTTTTGTTTTATTTTACGTTGTCAATAAATGTTGGTAGTTATTAAAACTGCTAAAAAAATATATAATTCTAATAAAAATAGATAAGTTATAATAATTATTTATTAACACTAACATCCGATACGCTACTGAAGCAGGTAAGTCAAATTGACGTATCTAAATTCTTTGACATATAATCTTGAGTAGTAAATAAAAGCAAAAATACAAAAAAATATATATAATTAGTTAATTTTAAGTGAATTTCATAACTGATCGGTTTGCTACACGTATGTATATTATATACAGGTATAAAAAATAGATAACAACGATCAATCTAAAAAAGTACAGAGATCAAATTTGTTCCAAATTTAATGTAGATTTTAAAAATAATTTTTATTTTAGAAAAAACCAGTGGCGTACCTTTTTTTTCTTCAATAATATTTAGTTGAATTACCGTAGGGATGCCATTGATGAAAATAAAAAAAATAATAGCATCAAAAAATGTCATTTTATCGTAATACAACGTGTACCAAATTTAGTGGTTTTCGTTCAACAGGGCCCTGAAATATTTTAAAAAAATCTTTTTAGGGGCGAAGTTCAGGAGGCTGTAAATCCGAAAAGGGGGGCCACTCACCAAAAATAAAAAATACGGGTCACCTATTTTTTTTTCAAGTATCTATGACCAAATTTTGTTGCATTAATTTCCGGATATCCTGTATAATAATGTCGTCATATTGTTTTTTCTCAAGCTGACATAAATGTGAGAAATTTTTTCCAGTTTGTATGTTAATGAAAATGCTTTCTGTGCTTTATCATCACCATTACAAATGATTAATTCGACGCGAACGAAGTCGCGAGTACACGCTAGTATACATATAAAATTTCATCAAAATCGGTCTTCGGAGGAGTATGGTAACAAAAACTGTGACACAAAATTTTATATCTATATTTGATGTGAACAAAAATAAATATTATAATTACAAAAACAGGAAGACAGTTATTAATGTTTGCTTTTACTGTAAATTTGTACTTATATCTTTTACATAAACCTCGCTCTACATGACTAAAACAATAAAAATAAAATTGAAATAAAATATTAAAACATTAATGACATTTTTGAATTGACTTGGTAAGTATGCAACTAATATTACACTGAATCCTAATGATTTTTCCTTTTTAAATTTCAACTCTATGCATATAGTTGGCATAAGGTTGACAATTACATGGCACGAATTTTTGGGCATTTACTAATTATTGGTGTCTGTTATTATGGCGTTTTTTAAAAAATAATTTATTTACAGGTTAGTATTCAGACTTTGTTGAGCACCAATCACTGTTTGACTCCAGCGTTTGAATCAGGGCAGACATTTTTTTCAGCTTTTTTTTAATCGTTCTATCTGAAAAAGAAACTACGGTTACTGTGACGCCTTTTTTTCGATGTTAAGTATCGATTACCTCATTTTCTAGACTATTTCTTTCTTCTTCTAGTTTTTCCGCTGCATCTTCTGTTAAATTGTCGGTCATCATATTGGTTTCCATTGAGTCATTCTAAAATTCAATAAAAGTGTTTTTGAAAATAATCGGATTGCTCAAGTTCAAGGTTTTAGTTTAGTAAGAATGTCATTACAGATAAAATTATATATAATATAATTTTATCGTTTTTCTAGGCGTGTGTAGAATGTGTGTATTTAGAGAAATACGTAAATAGAGAGCATCTATAATAGCGTCTCCATTCTCCATGAAATGTAGCAAAATAAACGAATAAGGAAATTTACCAATATTTCTAAATTTTTAATTTTTTCTTCTATCCTTCCAATAGCCAAGTCTTTCTCTTCGATGTTTTCTTGAATTTTGGACAGTTCTTTGGTCATTTGGTCCGAAAGTTTTTGGTATTTTTCTCGTAAGTTTTCAATTTTCTGGTTGTTTTCGAACTCTCTTAACCATATGCTTCTCCTTACTTCTCTTAGTTGTTGTTTAATTTCTTCGTTGGATTTGATCTTTTTTTCACAGTCGTCTTTTTGGTCTTCTAATTTTTTTAGCTGAAAATAATAAAACAAAATCATAGATAATAATATACAAACTTAAACTTGTCAAAATTTTCCCGAAACTAAAATAAATTGGAATTGTTCCAATTATTAATCAAAAACTTAAAATTATTGTGCATTGAAGTTTGACGATGAATCTCTTTTAAACGGTTAATTTAATCAACTAATCATAAGAGACCTTTTTGGTAGAACAGTGAATTTCCTACAAAACTGTTAGTTGCGCGTATCATAATGATTTTTTTGTTAACGAATTTTAAAATTCATAAGAAAAAAGAAATCTGCCTTAAAATAATCAAAAAAAAACTTTTCTCATAGCGCTGAAAGAAAACACTCTCACCGTGGCCACAAAGTCCGTTTGAATAACAAGGCAAAGAGAGAAATGGCGGTATTCCATATTAGGAATACTATTTCATATTAGGAATCATATTCCATATTAGGAATGCTATTTCATATTAGGAATATTATTTCATATTAGGAATACTATTCCATATTAGGAATACTATTCTCTATTAGGAATACTATTGCGTATTAGGAATACTACTCCGTATTAGAAATACTATTTTATTGCGCGTATCATAATGGTTTTTTGATAACGAATTATAAAATTCATAAGAAAAAAGAAATCTGCCTTAAAATAATCAAAAAAAACTTTTCTCATAGCGCTGAAAGAAAACACTCTCACCGTGGCGACAAAGCCCGTTTGAATGACAAGGCAAAGAGAGAAATGGCGGTATTCCATATTAGGAATACTATTCCATATTAGAAATCATATTTCATATTAGGAATACTATTCCATATTAGGAATATTATTCTCTATTAGGAATACTATTCCGTATTAGGAATACTACTCCGTATTAGAAATACTATTTCATTGCGCGTATCATAATGGTTTTTTGTTAACGAGTTATAAAATTCATAAGAAAAAAGAAATCTGCCTTAAAATAATAAAAAAAAACTTTTCTCATAGCGCTGAAAGAAAACACTCTCACCGTGGCGACAAAGCCCGTTTGAATGACAAGGCAAAGAGAGAAATGGCGGTATTCCATATTAGGAATACTATTCCATATTAGGAATACTATTCCATATTAGAAATCATATTCCATATTAGGAATGCTATTTCATATTAGGAATCTTATTTCATATTAGGAATACTATTCCATATTAGGAATACTATTCTCTATTAGGAATACTATTCCGTATTAGGAATACTACTCCGTATTAGGAATACTATTTCATTGCGCGTATCATAATGATTTTTTGTTAACGAGTTATAAAATTCATATGAAAAAAGAAATCTGCCTTAAAATAATCAACTTCAATCTTTAATAACTTTCGAACGGTGAGGTTTACAAAAAAATTGTAAGAGACCTTTTTTGTAGAGAATTCTATTTCCTACAATATATATGAGACTAGATATTTTTTCTAAATAGTAGATACCGAGATATGCATTTTTCTTTCTAATATTAATGAAAAAATAAAAAACTGAAAGGCGGAGGACTTCCCTATTAAAATTAAGAGCTCATACTTGGACAGAATTTTTTCGAGGTGTTTACCAACCTTTTTTTCAGAGTATAAAGTTATAAAAATAGTTGATTTTTTTGACTCGCCCTATTGCGCATATTTGAAGTGAAACTATTAAACGAGGTTTTGAAGGACGTGTTTGAAAAAGTGAAGTTTGAATTGTTGGTAAAGAAATAAATTAAAAATTAATAAATAATTTGATGAATTTTCACAAAGTTTGTATTAAAATGACCGTCCCACTTCACTGAGTGCGCCGAGACAACCATTCGTGCTTTGGTACAACTGAATATCGGAGATGGAGAACTACTCTCTGGAAAATCGTCTCAGATACTGGCTTTTGTCGAAGCCCAGAGATTGTATGATGAATTACAACTCGAGAAAGGACAAAGGAGAACACGATATTTTGTTGTATTGGGATTTCCTGTGTTCGAGTACTTAAAACTCGGCATACCTGATGTTTTAAGTGATCTATTTCATTAAGCGAGTCTAAAATTATCCCTGTCAGTCTTTCATCTTCGTCTATGATCATCTCGTGAGTCTTATCCTTCTTTCTTAGAGAATCTCTGTTCGTTTTCGATGTTTTACCTTGCATTTGTTCTGTAGCCTCACGAATCTAAAAAAAAATAAAACTCTCGATGTCAGTCAAATAAAAATAAAACATTCTTTTGGAAAACTCTTACCAATCGTCGTTCTTCTAAGTCATATTTGATCGTGGCTATATCTCGTTTTAGTTTGTCGAATTCTAGGTTCACGTCGGCCTCTCTTAATCTAGAAAAAATAATATATTATACAGGGTGTTCCAGAAATAAGTGCAAGTATTTTAAGGGTGGTCTGGCCAAAAGAGAAACACATTTTGTCTTTGCCGTTTTTTGAAATAAATTAATTGATAATAATATAGTTATTTAACTTTGAAAATTTTAAAAAATAATGGCAACATTTTAAGCACCGCCGACAGCAATCGATAACCAGCCGCAAATACCAAGCAATTACCATAATCTCAGCTTGTTTGATATCCAGTGTTGACATATCGACCAGAAAGATTTAAAAACGATTTAGAAAATTCAAATTAAAAGGAAAAAACTTATCTAACATTAGAAAACGGGACTCCGATAGATAGTAGATCGATGTAATTTGGTTAGAGCGTCGTTTTATCGCCTTACCTAAAACCGTAACTCTACATTTAAAGGTGGGTATACACATGCTAGCCGAGCGGTTCGCAAACCGCTCGTTGGCAAATTGTTTTTGTACGAACCTTCAACGATCCAAGGGAAAAGCGCGAACGCCGCAACCAACCGAAAACATGCAGTCATTTTTTGCGATGCGACGCGACACCGCGACGGTGCGAGTACGCGTTTAATTATGTCTTCGCGAGAAGAGAATTATGCTCTGTTGGTGATGAGTGGTGCATTTTTAATGATGGCTAGTTTAGACAAGAAAACGAAGCAGCGACGTTGGTGGTAGGATGCTAATAAAGAAATCATTTTCTTTTTACATTGGTCTGCATTTTTTTTCAGTTCGACACCTATTTCCCTCCAAGCGTCCTCCTTTAAATTCTTTTTATCATGTTCCTTATGTTTTGGATCCCATAATAAAGCTTTTTTTCTATAGAGATCAATTAAATCTAAAATGATTTCCTCGGACCACTCCATATTTAAATAAAGCTCTATACCTCTTCCAACCGTAAACAAAAACACACGAGCTCGTCCACCGAGAGCCACGAATCCCTTTGTGTTCGTCAAAAAAACCGACAGGAGGCGGATCGCCGCGAACGGTTTGCGAGCCGTTCGTTCGTTGCTCAAAACAACGTATACATTTGCGAATTATAGGTTCGCGAATCACTCGGCTCGCATGTGTATACATACCCACCTTAACAACACTTCATTTCACTGCGATTCTTGACAACTCTACACTCACAAGTGTGTATTTGGTATAAAATACATTCATATACCATCTGAATTATTTATGATTGTTTTTTGAGAATTCAAACTCCTCTGTTTTTCTTCTCATCTCACACTCTTGTTTTTGTGAATAATTGGATGACCTAAAAATTCCATCAATGATCTGTTTAAATGTAGGTCAAACGTTGACTATTTACATATCTAATAGAGGGTGCTGATTCTGAACTGTTGAAAAGCCGCTATTATTGTTCATTATTTAGTTTCATTATTTCAGTTTACTAAACTGTAGTTTTTTTTCAGTTAAAAATACATGATGTAGAGATTTTTATAAAAAGCTTGATATTTTAACACTGTTTACAATATATTTAATCTTGTGAACAAACAGTTTCATTAATTTTCAACAAATTGATAAGAACGGACACAAAAATAAAGTAAAACGCATTTTTTAAGAATTTTTGACAACAGAAATATAACTTGGCTGATTTTACCGTATTATTAAAAGTATAAACAACTGAAATGTGAAGCTAAAATAATAAACATGAATTATTTTCAACAAAACTGCAAACCTTGAATGTACATAACTTTTTCAAATACAGTTCATGCTAATATAGGATCTGCATTTGCCGCACATGGATCGTGCGCATTTGATTCATGAGATTTTTGTTTTTTGTCATTTCTTCGTTGACATATATCACATCTCTTTCTTTTCTGGTATTGATTATTCAATTTTTCCCTTCTATAAGTAAGAGATTCAGAATCGGAGTTATGGTTACTCTTCGGAGAAAAATCAATGTCTCGATGATCTTCATCTCACGTAAGTCTCTTTAAGTTCATCAAACCACTCAATTAGTGCTTCCTCAAAATTAGCGTCCCAGTAAGGCACACTATTTAGACTACCCACCATCCTAATAATAAAACATTCTTGGCGTGGTGGTGCCGCACAGACCCCAATGAAACTTGGCCCCCGCCGGTAGGAACAATACTTGATAAAACCAAGTGCGCTTTTACATATTGGTACCCTAACTTACAGGTAAATGGCGCGGCGAGGCCTAATTCTTAAACGTAAACATTTTACAGAGGTTGAAATAGTGCTTGGGGTCCGCTAGACCCCACCACGCCAGTTGAGTGTTAATAGTAATCTAAAATGATTAAAAATTTACAGTGAATAAAATAATTTAAGTATTTTTTGTATAAATTTAAAAATGTGAACTTGTAACTTTTAAACATAGAGAATGTGAATAACGTAGGAGGTGGCAGCATTGCATTCTCTCGAAGCACTATAAACAAATTTCCGGAAACCGAATAAGGGGCACTTAAAAGTTTTTCAATATTTTCCGAAAAATGTCAAGAAAAATATAAAATTTTCAACATTTTTTTTTCGTAAAAAAACTCATGGACGTGTTTCTGGCGTACTACGAACTATACAACCAGTTAAAATACTTGCACTTACTTCTGGAAGAACCTGTATATAAATTACTTTAAAATTCTATTTTCATTGAATTTGCATTTTTAAGAGAGCGTATCAAAAGGCAGCATCTAGTTATGACCCACCCTGTATATGTACCTGGCGGCTAGAAATTCATCCTGCCACTGGTTGATCCCTTTGTAGTAAATGTCTTTGGACTTCTCCACATCGTATTCTAGAGCGGTGTAGTGATCGTGGAGTTCTTGAAGGAGGTCGTCGCTTTCGGCAATCCTTAGCTTGGTCTTCACTAGTAGTTCGTGTAGACATTCGGTCACGTTGCTTTTGAAGTCCAGTTGTTCTTTGATGGGCTTCAATTCTTTTATAAACTGGTTAATCTGAAATAATAAATAAACAAACAGTATATGGCCCACATATTTTTTACAATCGCGTATCAGGAAATACTTTCTGAGCAACTAACCTAACCCAACCTTAAAAACTTTTCTCATAGCACTCCCACTGTGGCCACAAAGTCCGTTTGTATGACAAGGCAAAACCTATACGGGAGTATAATGATGAAAAGATTAAAAATCACTGTCTTGCGATTAGGCGTATTCGTTTCCGAGAAATGGCGGTATGCCATATTAGGAATAATATTCCATATTAGGAATCCTATTCTATATTAGGAATCCTATTCGATATTAGGAATCCTATTCGTTATTAGGAATCTTATTCCCTATTAGGAATACTGTTCCGTATTAGGAATCATATTCCCTATTAAGAATCATTCTCTATTAGGAATACTATTCCGTATTAGGAATCCTATTCCCTAATAGGAATCCTTTTCCCTATTAGGAATCCTATTTCCTATTAGGAATACTATTCCGTATTAGGAACCCTATTCCCTATTAGGAATCCTATTCCCTATTAGGAATCCTATTCCTTATTAGGAATCCTATTTCCTATTAGGAATACTCTTCCATGTTAAGAATACTATTCCGTATTAGGAATACTATTCCATATTTGTTTACTTTCCTCTTACTGAATTGTTAAGGATTCCTTTTAATAATTTTGCTTGAAAATGTCGTTGAGTATTATTCATTTACTGAGTTTTGCAATTTCTATGTGACAGAGTATACTCATATTAAATAAAATGTTGGTAAAAAGCAGATTGTTGAAGGCTGGTAATTCACAGCTTAGCTCTTTAGTAGTTAGCAGCGACGTAACGTGGCGTCAATACAAGGGGGTGTAATAAGTAACTGCAATGAACATTTTACCAACACAATAAGATTTTTTTCTTTTTTTATTGAAGTCTTTAATTTTGAAGGTACAAAAATAAAATATACAAAAAATGTAGTAATAATTGTAATGTAGTACAATAAGTTAAAAAATAGTCTAACCAATTCAAATAAAAGAATTAAATTGAGGTAAAAAAAACAAAGCTGTGAACGTATCTGTTAGATAAAATGGTAGACAAGAAAGAGACAAAAAAGTTCATTGAGTGCCTTACAACCACATACCAGTGTTCACTTTTATAAACATTTTCACTGAAATGACGAATACACGATTTTAATTTAGTATTAATATTCAAAATATGCTTTGGAGATCCTTCTTCAATAGTTTTTAATTTTTCTAAATACATCATAGAACTGAAGGATGATTGCAAAATTATTTCTTTTTTACAGCCGCACTCAGAATCGGTCATCGCGAAGCGCGACGATATTTTTTATTTTATACCGCGAATGAGATGTGTTGAAAAAATCGCATCACCCACCGACTAAAACAGCGAACGGAAGACGTAATCGCGGCCGGAAAGTTCGCTGACCCCGGCTCACGTTCGGCGGCTTTTAAGATGTACCGAGGACAGTCGCATCATCCCGCTGTCGAGATATTTTTATTTTTAGCGTTTGGCATAGATAATTGAGATTGAATTTAATTATTTGAATAAATTTACTGAGACAGAGTATAGTATATATTTATTATAGGAGATATCAGTGGCTTTTTTTAAATAAAAACGTATTACAATATTTTCACCCGCATCACCCGCATCAATGGAAGCTTTGCCGCTGGTAGTTACTGTACTTACTGTATATATGTTTGGTGCTTACCGATTCTATTTGTTCTCTACAAATCTGCAATCTCTGGGATTGTTCCAGATTAGCCCTTCTTTCTTTCTGCAATTCCTCCAGAAGGTTATTTAACTCGTTCTTCTTATCAACAATGATCACTTCGTTCTGCCTGAATTTTTCCCTGAGATCATCACGTTCACTTTCCAATAGCATCAGTTTTTCCTTCAACTGCTGATTGATTTGTCTCGATTTCTGGCAAAAGAAACAAAAATAAAACGACCGATACAGGGGTTTCTTGAATAAGTGTACGTATTTTTAGGGCATGTAGATCTCGATAAAAGAAACATAATGTATTTTCTCTTGATCGTTTTTCAAATAAGTCCAAAACGAGTTATTTACGTGCGATTATTAAAAAAATTGTGTTTTCACTATGTGCGCATATTTGAAGTGGGACTTCTTACTAACAGCTATTAAATTGAAGGATTTGAAGAAGGTCATGTTTGAAAAAGTGTAGTTTGAAATGTTTAAAAAGTAATAAATGAAAAAAAATAAGACTAAAAAATAGTTCTTTGCGTGTAACAAATAGCTTTTTACTTGTAACGAATAGTTTTTTACACGTAATAATTTGATTCCCTTTCGCAAAATTTGTATTAAAATATCAATATTTTTGATAAACACGTGGACTGCTCACAAATACACGTCGCGTTACTACCTATTTCTAGACGTTACCACTAGCTCGTGTGTCGCGGCCTTGAATTTTTACTACCAGCGAGCGTAAAGAAGTTTCGCTTCAAAAATTGCTTAAATTTTTAGAACCACTGCATTTTTCCTGTGTTTTCGTTCCTCTATGTTTTATTTACTACCTATATCGCCATATTATTAAGATATTTGTTGCGTTTAAAAAAAACTTTTTTCTTCATTGACATGTTAACGTATAACGTGTAAAGTATAAACGGGATTAACAATTTTAGAACAAGCAAAAATTTTTATGAAGAATACATTTTTCTCAAAATGGCAATAATAAAAAAGTTTTTCCTCTTGTAAAGACAATCCGGGGAGCATATTTGTATGTTGCACACAGATTATCCATTCGGGATTAGTCGGGTCTGCTGCGAAGTTATACTTGGGAGAGCACTTCCTTTGATAAACCGAGTGCAACATACAGAAACATTGTAACATATGGCTTTAGGCTTAATATATTTTTAGATGACTTTTGTTTTAAATTATATTAGTTGTAGCTCTTTGTCTAACGTTGAAATGGCAACGGTAAATACGCTTAAAAATAGTTCTTGGAGCTTTGGAAGCAAGTGGAAATGTTCGTTTTGTTCTCCAAGTTTCTTTGGTAAGTGATTGGAGCTTATCAAGCCATTCCTGACAGAGAAAAAATCCGTTACTAAACTTGACGTCCAACTTTACTGTTATTTAAGCTTTTTCCTCTTTTTAGGTAAATTCAAAGGTAGATTTAAATAAAAAAAATAATTCTTTCTTCATTCATTATACGTAAAAAAGTAATTAATTATATGATTATTGTTTATTGTTCAGGTGCGATTTGAGGGAGCATCTAAAAATGATTTTTTCTTCATATCGAGCATCAAAGCGTACTCGAACCCTCTTTATCTAGGAATACTATAAGGAGGAAACAAACTTTATACACTGTTGGAGAAATGAAACGGAACACTCGATTTTAAAAAACGATAATAAAAAACACTAATGGCAGCGTCTATGGTCCTAACTATAAAGCCCTTGTAAAAATTAAGTTTATGTTTAGGTAATGTTGGGCGATAGATATCGATCTTCTAGAGTGTCGGTATTCTTTATTCCGATTCCCGAAATTTTGAATCAGTATGCCTATTCATTCTCATATATAATTTATTTTTGCTCCCATGCTATATCCTTAAAAGGGTAGGAAAATACCGGCTGCGTCTCAAAACCACTATAACTTTTTTATTTTTTCAGATAAAACAACGATATTTGGTATGTTAGTATATGACATAAATTGGGATTGATTGACGTATTCAGTTGTTTTCGGTCACTTCCGGTTTCACCGGAAATTACTACAACTTTTGATTTTTAAATAGCACTCTCGGTATTTTTTTACATTATTCGATAGAAAATGACACTCTGAATCGAATGGCATATCATATGTCAACTTTTGACATGTTGGCATATTTTATTTGTAATTATAACATGTGGTTCATAACGAAAATTTGACTCAAAATACCAAGTGTGTGATATCAAATTATTCGTAAAAAAATGCCTTTTCCAAATATGCTAATGAGCCACCCTCGTTCCATTTGAAAAAAATGAGATATGATTAAAAATACGATTTGGGCATCTTTTAATCGTCCAGGACAAGACACTAAAAACTTTAGACGATCAAATCTATTTTTCCAAGGCTCCTTGATTAAAAATTCTACTAGATTGAAATTTAAAATAGAATTTGTTTTTGAGTGACTATGTCAAAAATTGACATATGATATGTCATTCGATTCAGAGTGTCATTTTCTATCGAATAAAGTAAAAAAGTACCCAGGGTGCCATTTAAAAATCAAAAGTTGTGGTCATTTCTAATGAAACCGGAAGTGACCGAAAACAGTTGAATACGTCAATCAATCCCAATTTATGTCATATACTAACATACCAAATCTCGTTGTTTAATCTGAAGAAATAAAAAAGTTATAGGGGTGAGCCACTTGTGACACGCACCCGGTATAATATAGACAATACCTCTATGGACAATACCTATATCATCACTTCACAAAACATAATTATTCATAATAACGCCAACACTACTGTGTATGTTGCACTCGCGTTATCCAAGAAAGTGCTCTCCCGAGTATAATAACTTACATACCGCCGAATCGCAGCAGACCCGACTAATTCCGAATGGATAATCTATGTGCAATATACAAATATGCATCCGGGGATATACTGTATATTTTCGTATATTTTTATTTTCCTCTAAAACAGTATGGAAATTTGGAAAAGTATAAAAGTGATTAACCATCTTAAAACAAGCAAAAACTCTTAGGAAGAATGCATTTCCTCAAAAAGTTAGCAATAAAAAATGGGGAATACCACCCCTAAAAGTATGTGCACTTATTCAAGACTCACCCTGTATATAACGTTTTTTTACACATTTTTCGTTACACCTACCTCCAATAGACCCTTCTTGTAAACCAACTCTTCCATTTTCGCAAAAACACCCGAAACAATGAAACATAAATATCGCGACTTATATCTTTTAATTTAATTTAATTCAACCTAAAGACGTCACATCTATTGTATCAAGGATAACAAGGACATGTTACGAACAAAATAAAAAAAAATATATCTGTGAGGATCCGTTTTGTTTTATGTATAATATCTATCAGGATGGTACCCAATCAAAGACATACCTCGAGTTCCATGCGTTCGGCTCTCTCTTTCTCTAGTACTGCCATGTAGGCGTTTTCCACCAATTTAAACATGACTCAGTAGTTGAAAAAAATGCGATTACATGTAGCCAGCGATGCACCGTACTGAACAACAGGTGAATAATAAGTTACGTTGACAGGTTTTCTTATCGCACACGCACACAGGTGGAATTGAGTGCTTTAATTTGCCCGATGATAAGGATTTTTTTATTGTTATTGGACTTGAGTGTGGAATAGAGATAAGAAATCTAAAAGAAGATAGGGATTGGTATATTTTTGTTCTGTTGAATACTATGATCGATCATGAGAATCTATTTGTTTTGTGAAATCATGATCGTTGTTGTTATCCTTGAATTTAATTAAAAATGTAGGTTTCGGATTCTCCGTACGGAATTTTCGTATTCATTAATATCGGACGGTGTGGTATGAAGGTATACAGGGTGATTCAAGTTAATCACCGCGGGTTTATACAGGGTGTCCCAGGCTGAACGCGCATTAGAAGTTTCTAGAGAACTACAACATCTAGATTGGAGATTTTGTGGCAAATCAGTGTGTTACAACGAGATCTATGGATTAAAAATATTTTCAATATGGCGGCACTTCCGGAAGTACCAGCAACTTTCTTATTTTAAATGGGTGCCTCCATTTTTTAGTACATATTTAAATTATCTGTAAAATTTTATGAATTTTGATATCAAACACTCTATTCCTAACGTTAACCGTTAATATTTAAAATTTTTGGACGAAAAAAAAATGCCTGTCAAAAATATGTGTATAGCCTGAACGTCAAATTAAGTGATTACCACAGCCACTGTACCATAAAGCGAAGACATGTAACTATCTATTTCAAAAATTAAATTGTCCGTATGTCATATAATAATGGCCGCAGCTGTCATGGAATTGAGCGATTAAAAAATTATCATAAATCATTTTTTTCAAATGGAAATCCACTTTTTTTATTTCGCTAGTGCAAAGGCTTTTCCATTCGTTACTTTTTGACTATACATGTTCCTATACCTAAAATAAATCGTTTTTAAGTTATTAAGATTTAATTTCAAAGCATATATTTTTTTTGATTTTAACTAGTAGCCTCTATGACTTTGAAACTTTGTTCAAAAAGCAGTATACTATCGGTCATCATTTCCAAACCAACTTTGCCCTGTTTTTTTTTCGATCATACGGTATATTAATATATCAACTATTAGATATCACTAAAGAGCGAAAATACGAGGTATATTTTTATAAATACACTTTTTAAACTCTTAGCCCACGGCCACACAGAAAGCGTTTTTAGCGTTTTGCGTTTTTTGCGTCTCAAGCGCTTTTTGCGATTTTACCGTTTTTTAAGCGGTTTGTGTCCATTAAAAACACGCAAATGTCGCGGCAGGTCTGCAGTTTCTATCAAGCTGTCAATTAGTAACGTCGCAAGCTCGTGGATTCCCGGCCCGTCCAACAATCAATCCTGTGAGAAAGAGATAGGCGAGATCGGCGCGGTTAGCGTTGAAGAGACGAAGATAAAAGATGCTGGGATTGAATTGTGGACGGGCCGGGGCATATATTCCAAGACAAACACAATCTACTGCTAGTGTCAGTGGTGTGTGTAAAAATAATAATTATTATTTGCTATTTATTTTACGAAATTTTAGTTTATATGTGTATAGTTTTTTTATGTTGTAGTGTTGTGGTTAGTACTTGTTATAATTATAATATAATATAATAAATAATTATAATTATATAATAGAATAGTAAATATTTCTAGTTGCTAATGCAATTTTAGGACATGCTTTATGAATCATTTTGGAGTGAAACTTCTTTACGCGCGCTGGGAGTAAAAATTCAAGGCCGTGACATACGAGCTAATGCGACGGCCCTGACACACGAACTCGTAACGAAACGTGTTAACGGCTTAGAAATACGTAGTGACGCGCCGTGTATTTGTGAGCAGTCCACGTGTTTATCAAAAATATTGATATTTTAATACAAATTTTGTAGAAGTGAATCAAATTATTACGTGTAAAAAAATATTTGTTACACGTAAAAAACTATTTTTATTATTTTACGCGAATAAAACTGTTACACGTAAAAAACTATTTTTTACGCGTATGAAACTATTTGTTACTGGTAGAAAATTATTTTTAACGCGTATAAAACTATTTGTTACTGGTAGAAAATTATTTTTAACGCGTATAAAACTATTTGTTACGTGTAAAAATCTATTTGTTATACGTAAAAAATTATTATTTCTGGTAGAAAACCTTTTTTACGCAAAAAGAAATATTTTTTACGTGTAAAAAACCATTTGTTACACGTAAAAACTAATTTTTACGCGTCAAAAACTTATTGTTTCTAGTAAAAAACTCTTATTCAAAAAAAAAAATTACGTGTAAAAAAAACTCTTTGTTACACGTAAAAAACTATTTTTTACGCTTTAAAAACTGTTTGTTTCTGTTAAAAAACCTTTTTTACGCAAAAAAAACACTTTTTACGCATAAAAAAGCTATTTTTTACGCGTAAGAAAATATTCCTTTAATTTATTACTTATTTCAACATTTCAAACTGCACTTCTTCAAACATTTCCTTCAAATTTTTAAATTTAATAGGATCTTCCTAAACAGTAGATGTTCTTTATAAAAAATATTTTTAGATAATCCCTTAAATGGAAAAAAATGCATGCTATTTAATTTATTTTTACTGTATTATTAAATATAACGTCCGCCTATGACGGGGTCTCATCTTAGAAAACGCTAAAGACGCTACAGAAAACAAACTGATTTGTTTTCATTTGCGTTTTTTGCTACACACGCCGAACGCTACACGCTTTTGGTGTGGCCACATGACATTTGAACAATTTAATTTTTGAAAGAGATAGCTACATTTTTCTTCTCCTTATGTCACAGTGGGTATGGTAATCACTAAATTTGTTTTTTAGACTATAAATTTTTTTTTAGCAGGTAATCTTTTCGTCCAATAATTTTATTTCTTTTTTCTCAAAAATGGTAAATGTTAGATATAAAGTGTTTAACATCAAAATGCATAGAATCTTACAGAGAATTTAAGTATGTAATAAAAAATGGGACACCCATTTAAAATAAGAAAGTTGCTGACAAGTTCCGGAATTTCCGGTATTGTGCCACCATGTTGAAAATATTTGTAATCTCTATTGATTCTCTAGAAACTTCTAATGTATGCTCAACCTGGGACACCCTGTAGATCCATTGTATCCTCCTTTCTTGAGTTATATCTCATCATAAAGTATCAGGGCTTTTACAAGAGCCCGTATCTGAGACGGTTTTATAGAGGTTAAACACCCTGTATATTATTTCTTTGTTAGGTGGACAATTAAAAAATAAACATTTTTTGTATATAAAGTGTTTTAATTTTTTTTTAATTATTTATCGCACAAATATCCGCGGTTTTATTACGTATGGCTCTTCATGGCGGACAAGACGAAAAACATTGGGTAGCTTTGATAAAAATTACTGTTGAAATCCCATATGTAAAATAATACCACGAATATCCGCAAAACCGTTAAAAATTCTGAAATACTTTAAATACAAAAAATGTTCATTTTTTAATTCTCCATCTAATAAAAAAAAATAATATAGAGGGTTCCATTTAAATTATTCATCCCTATCCATTCGCACTTTTCGAGCCACCCTGTAGAAGTTTAAATATTTTTCTGAAAGGTAGGTTCTTTTAGGTGTTTGCATGGATTTAAACAAAATTCCTAACTTTTTTATTAGCTATAGATGTCCGACGCACTTTTGCCGGACCCTGTATATTATCTGAGTAGGGTATACTAGGGGGGTGGCAGTTTTGTCAAATCAAACAACTAAAAATTTAGCGGCATACCGACCGATATGTCTTTTAGATATAGAAGGAAAACTATATGAACACCTTATACTTATTACAAAATGAAGAACTCGATCGAATAGGAACTCTTCCAGCGCGCCAATATGGTTTTCGAAAAGGTAGACAAACAATACATGCGATCGAACATGTACTTCTTATTGAAAGACAAGCAGTAGATTATGCACCAAATAATAGAAAATTATGCGCAGTAATTATTCTAGATGTGCAAAATGCATTCAACAGTGCTTCGTGGCAGATCATTCTGGACGAAATGCAAAAATGGGGTATAAGTTCGTTTCTGACTAACATGGTGGCATCTTATCTCTCTGAAAGGACAATTTTAATTGAAGACGATACTGCTAAAAGGCAGATTAACGTAACCAGTGGAGTGCCATAGGGGTCAGTACTTGGCCCAACACTATGGAATATCCAGTACAACGACCTACTGGAAACGGCAATGCCCGAAAGAGTAACACTAATCGGCTTTGCCGATGACGTAGGTGGTAATGGCCAAAAACGAAAAGACACTCATGAGTGTTGCTAATGCAGGGCTACAAAGAGTGGCCAACTGGATCGAGCGCAAAGGTTTAAAACTAGCACCGAACAAAACTGCAGCGGTTTTATTAACCACCAAGAGGAAACTCTCTCTTATATCATTTGAGCTTCTCGGTACAACAATTTCACCAAAGAATGCAATAAGATATCTTGGAGTTCGGCTTGATTCAAAGCTTACATTCGGCGAGCATATAAATCAAGTTATACGAAAGGCGGAACGAACTTTGACCGTACTGGGTAGGCTGATGCCTAATATAGGAGGGCCACTTGCTTCCAAACGTAGAATCCTAGCCTGTGTAGCACACTCTCAACTGTTATATGCCGCCCCAGTGTGGCACTTCGCAATATCAAAGGGATATATAAGGCAAAAACTTAAAGCTATACACCGTAAACTGAACCTCAAGATCTGCAGTTCATATAGAACCGTCTCCGCTGAAGCATTAAATGTCATATCCGGGGTGCCGCCTATTCACCTACTTGTAGAGGAGAGAAGAGAGAGATACAAAGGGACAAAAAACTGGAGGCAAGAAGCATACTGATGATTGAATGGCAAAAGGAGTGGGATCTAGATAGATATGGTAGATCTATGTGACATGATCTATGACACATGATCTCATACCAGACATTAATATCTGGTTAGACAGAAGCTTTGGAGAGACGGGCTATTTCCTAACTCAGGCATTGACAGGGCACGGATGCTTTAACAACTATTTGCATAAAAGGGAGAGATCCACCTCAAATTTGTGTATGTATTGCAAGGAAGTTGACAGTGTCGAACACACACTATTCCTCTGCAATGAATGGAAGCAGTTTAGGGAGTCATTCCAACGGGACAGTGGTGGACAAGTCTTTAATGCCAAAAATATGATGCAAGGGCTACTAAGTGGTGAAATGTCATGGAAAATTACATATAGATGCATTCGAGAAATAATAGAAACCAAACGAAATAGAATGCCTTCCAGCTGAAGTAATGCGCAAGCGGTTTCCAGCTGGATAGAGCGATGGAATGCGAGGAGGGTTTTTTTAGTCGGTAGGAATCCGACACTACCCAACGGTGTCTTATGCAAGATTTTTCCCCTCCTCCTCAAAAAAAAGCTAAAAATTTTAATATATAAATCGTTTATTTAAGACAATATTTATTTTAACAAATTTGGTAACAAAAGGGGTCCGTAAAGTACAATAAAAAAATAAGTTTCACACCATTTTCAAAAATTTCTTTATTAATATGGTAAAAAATAATACAGTAAACAA
This sequence comes from Sitophilus oryzae, assembly GCF_002938485.1. NCBI lineage: Eukaryota > Metazoa > Arthropoda > Insecta > Coleoptera > Curculionidae > Sitophilus > Sitophilus oryzae. Next base: position 766,903 of record NW_022146011.1, on the reverse strand, counting down.
TATTAATAACTTAGTCAATTAAAAGTAAATAGTTAACATTAACTGAAACAGAGTACTACATAACAAAAATCTAAAATCTCCGAGCTAAAAAAAATAAATTACAAACCAATAATTCGCTCAAGAAAAAAAAAATAGTTAAAAATTTTAAAAAACAACAAACAAAAAAATAGTTTTTTGTTGTTAGACAATATCCACATCAAAGTGTTCTCATACAGAGTATCATTATCATTAAGTTTATTTAAATAAATATAATAATTTAATAGGAATGTATAAAATAATTTCAAAAAAAATCTCTAACGAAAAAAAATAAGGAATGAATTTATACTGTGTAATAAAAATTAACTGTATTTTTCAACAAAATTATCTTTTTATTTTAATTATTACTTAATCACATTCAGGACTACTTTAATATTGTGTTTATTAATTTTATTTTTTCCCTAATGTCGTTTACAATATTCTAAATACGCTTTATGTTTGTGCCAGACAAAAATGTGATAAATTAAACAAAATATAAATTTTTATAACAAAAATCTCTCTATCTACAAGGCGGTCCCGAATTGTACTCGGGAAACTGCGGCAATATATTTAGCAGAAAAACATAAGTAAAAAAGTTCGTATAAGTACATGTCCTAAAATTCTTAGTTTCGGAGATACAGGGTGTAGAAGTTGTTGTATCCCTGCCTAGATTTAATTAGATTTGTTAATTAGTTTCAGTCACATTTTTACATTCAGGTAATCCGGCAACACCGCATGTCATCGGACGTTTGTCGTTCGTATGAATCGGTTATTCGTCGGGCTATGCGATATATTAAATTCTGAATTACGATAAACATTTTGGATTTTTTTTTGTGGCCTCATTGTGAATAATATGATGAATAATTTTATTAAATTTAGTTCTAAATAAAGTGATTTTGGAGCATAACAAAGATTTTCGTAAACCTCAAAAGTAATGTTTTAATTAATATTCGGTGATTACCGTTAGGTTTTCATTGAAAGGGTATGTACTAAAAATAATTAATGTGTTTTTTCCCTAGAACTATTAGTAATGAGCATTGATAAAAAATTAAAATAACATTCCTAATTTTCTGTGTGGACATTTAAAATTGTTCTTAATTTATAAATATAGAATTATGTAGAATGTGGATAACGTAGGAGGTGGCAACACTGCAAGGTTTAGATACACCGTAGAGAAATCTCAGGTGAATACCACTGTGGCACAAAAAGTTTTTTTAAATCTCCCGGAAAATGTCAAAAAAAAAATTAAATTGTCAACAATTATTTTTCACAAAAAAACCTCAGGCGTGTTTCTGGGGTCGAAATATACTACTAGTAAAAATATCTGCACTTATTTCTGAGACATCCTGTATAAAATAAAATATTTAACCAAAAATCAAGTGTAAAATTATTATCAAAGCAACAGCATTAGAAGAAGCAGCTTTGATTCCATAACGTTTGGTGGCAGCGGTGGGATCTCAACATAAGCGGTAGCGATTTAACAAAGTTTCATTTTTATTTCGTTTTTTTTTCTAAATAACTAAACTAACATCACTATTTGGATGAAAATGTTGTGTTTTTTTAAGTTTGCGACTCCTACTTATAGGGAGCGCCACCTACATGTTTTTTAACTGTTTTGAATAAAATAACTTTTCTTCCGTACCTGTATTAAACTATTGAATGAAAAATATAATTTCTCCGTTTTTTTTTACTTAAAAAGGGTCTCTTGGTAAAAATCGCTACGAGCAACAGTTCTCAAGATATTTGTAATCGAAATAATCAATATATGGCATCACTGACAAAAAATAAACTCGTTGACAAGATTATTATCATTAAAGTTATTAGACTGTGATTGTGACTGTGCTTATGCTTTAGACTAAAATTATGATTATGATCACGACAATGTTGTATAAACTCGCCATAAATCTAATTTCTCATGTCAAAAAACATCCACACACCAATTTTTATCCAAATATTGACGGTAGTTCACAAATTATTTGGAAAAAATCGAAATAAAAAATGAAACTTCTACACCCTTTATCTCCGAAACTAAGCATTTTAGGACATATACGAACTTTTTTACTTATTTTCATATACAGAATATGCTGCTGAAGTTTCCCGAATACAATTCGCATCACCCCGTATACACAAACACAATTCTTTTAAGGAAAATATTCACCGTAAGCAAAATATAATCTTAACTTTATAGTTTTCTCTTTTGTAATTGTTGTAGATTTTTTTCTTTGCTCACAGCGACTTTTTGCCTTAACCTCAATAAATATTACAGCCAAACACTTTTTCTAATACTTAGTTAACGCATAATATAATATAATTTTAAAAAATCTACCAACACTTTTTTTTCTCATTATTATTGGACCTTACTACATTACAATTAGTTCGTATGTACTGTCGGCGTTAACAATTTTTTTTGTGCCTATCTTAAACATTATTTAATACTATTTTAATGACTTTTTGTTAAATTAAGTACTAAAAAATTGTAAAAAAGTGAAAATACTTGTTAATTTTTTTATCTAGTGGCTAGTGATTTTTTAAGAGTTTTTTGTATTAATTCTTTACAGACGAGCTTTCAAAAAAACGATAAGCATAAATAATAGTATAGTAGGACAACTAGAAAACCAAAAAAAAATTGCAATGTGTTGCCTAAATGTCTGATAATTTATTTAGTAATTAATTCATTGTATCATCACGGTTATCGTAATCTCTAAGAACTAACAACAATTAATGCACCCTGCTTGTATATCAGAAATTAATATACCGGGTGTTTTTTAAAAGTAGCCCCCCCCCCTAAAACTTTCTTACTTTTTCAGATAAAAAAAATGAAATTTGGTATTTACATATTGTGTGGAAGTGAATCGCATAGGGATCTTATTGACTCGAAGTGAGAAAAATGCGACGGTGTTGCCACATTTATCGGAGATACAGGTACGAGTTTCCCTGGTCGAAAGACGTTTATACAGGGTGGCCCATTGGTGCGAGAAAGTCCAATATCGTCGTCGTTGTCGAAGGTATGAAAAACGTTTTATACATACATTGCATGGTTTATAAAGAAGCGTATCCTAAAAGTATTTTCTTATATACAGGGTAACATTTATATACATAAATAACATTTTTATGTGACACCCGGTATACAACAAAATATTTTTAGGATATGCCTCTTTATAAAACCATGCAACCTTTATATTCACCAAACCAAACCTTTTTTTCATACCTTCGACAACATCGATGTTATTGGACCTCCTCGCACTAATGGACCACCCTGTATAAAGGTTTTTTTTCGGAAAGATAACTAGATCATTTCATTAGATATGTTTCTGGGCATCTAAAATGGAATTATAAAGGTGTTTACACCGGCTGCTTCAACATATACTTTTTTGCGCGCTAAAAAAATACACTTTAAAAGTACATGTTAAAAAAATGTTTTGCGCGGCGCGGTGCGGCCGGTGTGAACGCACCTTAAGAATATCGTTATGGTGTCCATTTTTTTTATAATAATAAAACGTCCATAATCGCGATAATTTAAATATGTACTCAACTTTTTAACACGTAACACGCGATAACTCAAGAACCATTTTAGATATTGAAACATGCTTTTTTTATTATTTTTTAAATTTGATAGGCTTCTTTTTTTTTCGTTCAAAAAACATTAAAAAAATACGTCCATCAACATTTAGCGCATGGAAATTTTCATCAATTATTGTGTAACTAAAAAAGTTATAAGGGGAGTCACTTTTGCAAAACACCCGGTACGACTCTTACATCCAACTCTTAGCAAGACCCAGAGTGGCCAATTTTAATGTCCAAAAAATAACGTCTAGTACGAGCGTCAGACACTGTTGACTTTGTTGACGTTCATGTTGGCGTCCTTTTCGGCCATCTCCGCAAAACTATTTGCCGGGGGCTCCGTGGGGGACACCGGGGCTATCGTGAGGTGTAGCGAGGGGTCGTCCGCTCTGAACTTGCTGTCGTCGTCGGTGCTGTCAATGGAATGCGACCGACCCGACTGTAGGGGAGCCCCGGTACGTGTGGTACGCCTTTCCAGTCTGATTACCTTAAGAAAATATCAAGTTAGGTACCTAGTAGTTTTCTATCTGATAAATAGTAAAAAAGAGTTAGATAATAAGGTTACAGAAGCGAACGTTTCAGTTATCGATAAAGCAATTTTCATTGAATTTGGGCACGCGATACAATGTAGAATGAGTGGGAGGGGGTTTAGAATTTTTAGAATTTAGAATGAATGGGAGGGGGATTAATCACTGCAACCTACAGATCTATTGTGTCCCCCTTTCTTGAATTATAACTCATCATACAGTCCCAGGGCTTTGACAAAAGCCAGTATCTGGGACGGTTTTATAGAGGGTAGTTCTCCATCTCCAATATCAGTCGTACTAAAATTCATGGCACGAATGGTTGTCGTCTCGGCGCACTCAGTGATGAGGTGTACTGGTGTATCCCCATTTTCCCCACAGAATCTGCATTCGCCGTTTCTTCTTAGTTTCAATCTACTACATTCCAGGTTGCGGATGGGGTCTTCCAAGTTCTTGAGCTCCGCCTAATTTATTCAGCTTCTCTATGCATTCTTTGGTCAATTTCGACTTGATTGATACTGCTTGACTATCAGATAAGTTGGCTATTTCTTGTTTCCGATAGTTCCTATCTAAGATAAGTTGTACGCATCTTTCGATAGCGTAGATTTCTACCTGTAGGATGCTAGGGCAGGTGCCCATTGATTCGGAGTATTTAGTTCTCGGCCCAAATACTCCGATCCCTGTTCCCGCATTGGTTTTGGAAGCATCAGTATACCAAGTTATGGTATGGTCTTTTAATTGCTGAGCAGACGTTTCTCTCTTCCAATCCTTTTTATTACTTAATACTACATTGAGACGTTTCTCAAAGTTGTACGTTCTTGGCATATCATCCACTGGGAGTTGCAGGAGTGGTATTTACTTTTTGAGGTTGTTCCAAGCCCCTGATCTGGGTCTTGGCTTAACCGCCTGGACCAAGAGGAGACAACCTCACCAAAAACCTAAATCCTACGATGGCGGGACCAGGTCAAATTGACGCGTGGCTAGATAGAGGGCTAGCCATTACTGCCCTCAACGTTGGAGCATCAGGGGGCACCCCATTGTATTTACCCCTTACTTCTACATGCGGGGCTCAGTAGAAGTGGACCGACTATACCTAGCGACTAGTGGGAACACTATGAGATCTAGTACTAAAAACACCACCGGTGAAGCTGTGGGGGAAGCCCACTAGCGACACTGGGAAAATTACAAATGAAAGTTCCAAGGGACCAAATCCAAAGGAAACTACAAGAGGGGCGACTGACACTTGCTTGGGATCATCCTCCACAAGTGGCACGCAAGCTACCACCTTCTTCAGCAAGGGTCGGAAGCCTACCTCTAGACCCAATAATCGACACAAGCTGCCGTTTCGTCTACCCGGTCTGGGTCAACCAGGCGGGCTAGACGATCCTCTGAGAGTAGGTCTTAGCGGAGCAGAAGCACGGAGATACCTGCGACTGATCCACGAAGCGAAGAAAGAATCTAAAAGCGACAAAACTCCTCCGAAAAGGGGAGAGTAATGAAACCAAGAAACAACCTGACTCATCTCCATCAAAGGGCAAGAGAGGGAGCGAGAACCTCTCACCTCTTCTCCAGCATGGAGAGAAAAAAGCCAGGATGGACAGCCGTCCAACACTGGGAGGCAAGCAGGGACGTATCACCAGCTTTGCCGCCATTGCTAGCTCAAGTGGCGGTGCTGCCAAAGGATTTCCCAGAGGATATACTGGAAGTAGTGGCGATCGGATCGCAACACAACGATCTACAAAATGTGGGTCAGTTTTGCGGGGATACACTTTCAGGTGGATATGATCCTCATAGATTGTGTATCTCAAGAATCGGCGAATTGGTTGGTGGAAATCACACCTAAGCTTAAAAATTGGCAGGAGCCGGAACTGGTTGCAGTGACGGGAGAAAACATCCCTAAAGGAGGGAGGGGAAAGACACCACCTACCTGCTGAGCCTTATCCAGGGTCAGAACCTCAATGTAAGGACATCGAGTTGGCGAGTCATCAACTCGAGGGAGAAGGGTCATGGTCAGGTGCTCACAATAGGAATTGACCTCAAATCCAAGGAGGCAATAGAGAAGGAGGGGCATATCCTCTGTTATAGATACGGGACAACACTGGTATCAGGTCTAAAGAGAGACCAAGTTAAAGAGGTGGAGAAAATGGAGACAGATCTTCCAGCCTCCACCTCACGGGTAGCCCGAGGAAAGCTCCTCGACTGTGAAGAGCGGCACGGAGGGCCAAACTCCAACCGTGGAAGGGTGTGTACCCTCGGAGGAAGAACATCTGTTGTCAGAGGAGGATGGGATATCTTGTCTCAATATCCTGTGTAATGTCTCAAGGAAGGGGGTAAAATAGATCTTTAAGGTCGCAGTGAGTAACCCCCCTCTCACTCATTCTACATTCCAGGTTCTTGAGTTCTGCTTTAAGTTGGTTTCCACTTGTGAAGCAGAACGGTTCTGGTCCAGTTAGTGGAGTGTTCGCTCCTTTTCTAGCTAGATCGTTTGCTTTTTCACTGCCTTCTATTCCTTGGTAGGTTGGCATCCAGAGTAGTCAAGCTTGTTCAGCTTCACTAAACATTTTTTGACCAACTTCGTACTGATGGTTACTGAGTTGATCACTTTTAATGGTGCTGACTATCGAATTAAATGGCTATTTCTTGTTTCAAATAGTTTTTTATCTAAGATCGTAGATTTCTACCTGAAGGAGATCAGAAGAGGACCACAATAGATCTGATCAGGTCAATAGCCACCTCGAAAGATCTAATAAATAAACTACGTCAAAAATTCCTGAGAAGCTATCGCCTCTGTAAATTAATTCTATATTTGAAAAAAATTGTATTAACTTCATATGACACCAAATACTTTAAAGAAAGTTTTAAATTACTGCACCGTGCACTTAGCAAAAACTACTTTAAACTGATCTAAAATCTATTAGTCAAATTGAATTCAATGTTTTTGAAATGTTTCCTGTAACATGCCTGCCTATTTAAAACGATACTATATACTGGGTATAGTTAATTCATGCAAATAATACGATTTTTGAGATTAATATCCAGATTATTAATTAATAATACCTACAATTGAAATGCATGCTTTTTAAGATAAAAAGAAGTTAAGTCAATTCAAAAGTTATGGAAACTTTTGTGATTTTGTATTTTTTTCCGGTATATGCTTTCTTATTATATTTTTAAAATTGATGAAATATTGAGCATGTTAAAGCCTATTCTACAAATATAAGCTATATACATATGTAAGTATAGTTTATACTTGAGAGAATGCAATACAGTGACAGTTGTATGTCGAAATCGTTCTTTCACTCGTAAGGCTATATATTTTATTATCATCGTCTATCTACGGCGCGTTTTAATCCTCCTTAATCCTTTTCGAATTATTTTACACCGAATATAAATTTTAATAATTCTGTAATATAAAGAAAACACCATGCACTACTACACATGATATATCTACAGATACAGTATTTATTATTAAAAATTTTACACATGAATTAAGGATGCTACAATGTTGCACTAAGCCTCTAAGCGACACAACAAATATTACATAGAAACGGGGACAGTACTAACTTACTCGAGCCACTTCCACGGCTCAATTTCCGGGCTTGTAATTGGCGTTGGAAACTAAATAAACGTCGATATTAATAGGTTAGTGTCATGGTTACATATACATATAGCTAGAGGTGATAATGAACTCCTAATCATAGAGCAATAAAACTATAGAGATAACATAGAGTTACTAAAAGGCCATACTAAAAGCTGGAATTTTGATAACGGTCTCCTTAACCTTCATTCGGATCATCGAAAATAGTAATTTCGATCAGCGTATAGTAAACGCCACGAATGTTTGGGAGCGATTCATCGGTCGCTACCATGTGAACTAATCTGTTCAAGGTCACATAAAACTTAATTCCAGTGCCGTGGTCTTTCAAGTCATATAATAATCAATATATAATCTGTTGTTTTAATTGTCAAAGTCTTGTCAAAACATATATTTGGTTATAAACATAAAATGGAATGCCTCATTGGTCGCACTGCAAGCACACCAATGGACTGACGCACAAAAACGAATCAATCAAAGAAACGCGATATAGTATCGTCTTTGTCAATCACGCTAACATTTTAGAATGAGTAGGAGGAGCGTAGGCAAATGATTAGACCGGGCCTTTAAAAACCTACGTCTGCGGTAAAAATTTACGTTTTTAATGTAAAAATGATGGCGCGCGTGTCGATTCTAACTTCATCAAGCGATGAATCACTCCCAAACATTCGTGCGTTTACTCTAGTTAGTTAGTTCCTCTAATTTCAATTTAATAGAAGAAAACTTTCGATTAGTAGAAAAGTTACCAAATTTTTAACTTTTTCCACTAATTTTACTTCAAAATTTGCAAGTAGTCGTTTTGGCCTTTTGGTTCCGTCAAGAGAAATTGTTGTTAGAAATCAAAAGTAATAATTAATAATATAAACATGTTTTATTAAGTCTATGATATTAAAGGGAGCCAGTGGCGCACATCTTGTATTTTTTATTAGCGTTATTTACATAATTTACATGAATTTAATTAGTAGTAATTGGTTAGCAGCAAGCAAGGTGCTGTTAATGAAAGAATTTTAGCTTAAGGAATTTAAGAAAAATACCTCAGCTTGCAGGTCAGCTACTTTATCTTGAAGTTCGCGCACTCGATCGCTATCGTCCATTGAATGGATGCGTAGTTCACCCTCTGTAGCGATTTCTTGACTCTAGAACAAATATATTTATTTATTCGATAAGTTAAGTTCGTTAAAATAAATTAAAATTACAGTTTTGAAGTTTTTGGCGTATTTCTCCATGACACTTCTTGTATTTTCTCTTACCTTGAGTTCGAGTTGGCTAATTTTCTGCGTCAATTCGGCAACGGCTTGTGTTTTTTCGGCGTCGCTGATACGAGCCTTCATCAGTTCGTCTTGCATCTTGCTCTCCAAGTCGGAGTACCTTCTTTGTTCTTCAAGAAGCCGAGCTGCTGCATCTTTGTCTCTGGTTTCTGCTTCTTCAAGAGCTTCCCGTTGTTTCTTGATTTCTTCGTCTTGGCGTCTGAGTTGATTGGTACCGACTTGCACTTGGGTTTCCAATTCCATAACCTATAAAGATACATTATATACTTGTGTGTGTTAAAATGCTAAACAGCCTCTACACTATGTGGAGAACTCTTCGAAACAGGTCAAGCTCGCATTTCGTCGCCCAACTTTGTCGCATTTCGATTTATTTCCAGTTGTCTTGACCCACTTCTACCCCCTCGACCCTACTTTCGATTCTTAAAAGCGCCCGAAAACTACTCGTGGGGGGATTTTTTTGGCGTTTCCTGTTGCCTCGTTCGATTTTGTTTCGTTTTGAGCTATTTCCAAAACGTGGCGGTATCTGTACCCGAGGCAAAGGATTTTTTTCATAAATCTTAGTGAAATAAGTAAACCTAAACGTTTCTAAAATAGCTGTTGTTACCATGATATTTCGTTAATTACATCGCGTTTTATATTGATATATATTCCACAAAATTAGTATTTGAACACGCGTTTATAATATGTAGAGTAGATATTGAAGAACAAAACTTTTCACTCAACCTGCAAGATTTTTTAAATAGTTTATGTTTAATTTTTTAATTTTAATAAACAACCGTGGATTATAACGTATAAAAGGCGGACCGCCAGAACAGTTAGTTGCTGCGTATTGCTCAGCGGTTTTACGATCTTAAGTTTTGGAAATATATTTTTTACTATATTGTAATTAATAATGGTAGACTACCATCGGTAACTGTTTTCTAAATACACTGTTTTTGATTTTTCATATCAGTTTAATATAGTGGTAATACATTACACTCCATTACAAATTAATGATATTTATTCATGCTCCATGTTTACTTATTTTTCTGAAGCCACCACAACGTTTGACCTTGCCCAAGTAGCATCTATCTGACTTCGAACTAAATCTGACCTGAAGCGACGTCAGACTTTGTGCAAATTTAGGTCGGGTACTCGTGATACGACCTGTGACGTCGCTTTCCTATTAAAAGCGACGTCGTTGGATCCGAGTCGGTAAATCCAACGATCTGTCGACTTACAAAATAACAACGTACCATTTTTATTAATTTTCCAACGTCGTTCCCACGTTGGCTTGCACGACGTACATATACTTGAACTATCCCGACGTCTACCCGTTGTCCGAATAGGATACGTCTCACTGATAATCCCTAAAGTAACGTCCAATTATATTTTGTTGTATTTTATGTTCATATTTATAACCTAATTTACGTATCTCTATTTACGTCCGTAAATATAACCCATTAAGTAGCATTTGCGGCCTAATGAACATCATGAACATAACCTAATAAAAAGTTTTTGTAAACAAACTTATTTTTTTTATTATGCCTAAAAAACACTAAAAAGGCATTTACACATTCATCTACATTTTACAGAAAGAGATCGAGGCTTTTGCAAAATAATAATAGTAGTAGTGATATCTTGCCTTCACCCACGAATGTTTTTTATTCGGAAGAGATGCTGTATTACACTGGTGCATCTTAATTTAATTTTTAAGCTTAGGAAACCAGCAGACTCCATCCTCCTCCCACATGTGAGGTACTGGTTCCAATTCTTTTAAATTTTGTATATATACTATCTTAAAAATGTGGCTGTCCATTTTTTAAGGAGAAAACAAAAACTAAAATATAGTTGCACAAATCCACAAATCACTGATACGCAAAGTGAGGTTACGTGGCGTACGTTGGAATTATATACGTCATAATACGATTGCCGGTCGTCCGGTTTGATGACTTCGGTCGTGTGAGACGACTTATGTTGGAGACCCGGTCGGAATTGGTATATTGGTAGTTCATATTAAGTCGGAAACAGAAATCCGCCATTCTTAACAAGTATCCGATTGTCAGCCATTTTAAAATCGTTTTTTGTTTTTAAAATTTATATTCACATTCCGATTTCTAGTAGAATAATATTGATAAGGTTGATTTTGGGGGGAACCACAGTACAATTTTATGATTAAACCAGCTAGAAAATAAAAAAAATATTTTGCGAGTTACTTTTTTATAGATATTTTTATTTCATAAATCTACCTAATTTTGAAGGCGCTCGTTGTTTTCTGGAGTATTTTAATCGGATATATCAAAAAAGTTACTTCCATTGACAAAACTGATGTCTGGATTAATGATTCAGAATTATTATAATATGAAATTAGGTAGGCACTTATAGTTATATTCGAGGAGTTATTACGAATCCATTTGTAATTAGGTAGTTTGGTTAGGTTTTTATGTATTCTTGGTAGCGAATATGAAACCAAAAGTAACGTAAGTGCTTAGCGACGAATTTTAAGTGAATAAAATCCAACGTAATATGACGTTGGTAACTGGTAGAATTACATTCCCTATTAGGTCAGATACCGACGTCGAGGCGACCCGAATCTGTATTCCCCATTTAGGTGCAAATACGGGTCGTCAGGCGGTCGAACCGGGTTTATTGAACGCGACGTATACCCGACGTTAGATAACGTCCAAATGCTACTTGGGTGATTGCTTCGTGCTCTTTCATAAAATAGTACGATAAATATAAGCCCGTGACAATCGGATGAGATTCTGGGAATGGTCTCGGATCTCACACCATCAATCCAACTCTTGACGCGCACCTACAACGTCCTGTTTCCGAATAGGGACGAACTTGCGGAAATGTGTTGGTAAACGGACGGATCCAAAAACGATAAAGGATCTGGCGCAGGAATTTACTGCAGCAGTCCAAAGACTGAGATTTTTTCACCGCATTTGAATCACCACAATTTTCCAAGCTGAGCTATATGTTATTGAAACCTGTGTGCAACTGCTGGTAGAACAGCAATACACTGAGAAGACAAGCATATTTTCGGATAGTTAAGCTGCGTTGAAAGCACTTGAGGCAACGAAAAGCACGTCCATGACGATTCTTCATTGTAAGAAACTACTCAATATATTAGGAGATAGGAACATAGTGTCGCTAATATGGATACCGGGACATGTCGGCCTAGAGGGAAACGAACGTGCTGATTCCCTCGCCAAAACTGGTGCAGGCTCGCCATTCGTGGGCCCAGAACCGACACTTAGCGTACCAAAAAATCTCGCAAGAGACAGGCTCTGTGAATGGGTTAGGAGTGCGACGTTCCGGGACTGGTATGACAGTCCCGGAATGGAACATGCCAAGACAATCCTAGCAGGGCCATCCAAACGTAGAACAGATGAACTCCTAAAGGCTGGTAGGAACGGAGCGCGTACGCTTACTGCAGTATACACGGGCCAATGCCGGCTGAGATCACACCTACAGAGGATGGGACTGGTGGAAGACGCCGAATGCTGACTCTGTATGGAAGATGACGAAACAATGAAGCACGTTATGTGTACCTGCCCCGCTGGGGGCAGGACCAGGTTTGAGGTGTTTGGCAAACCCACGCAAGACCTATCAGACCTAGAAGACATATCACCCTCGGACATAACGGCCTATGTTAAAAGGCTGGGTCTTGAGGGTGAACTTTAATGCTTTTTTTCTATTAAAGAGCTTGTAGAAACTGAGCCACAATAGGCCCTCGCGGCCGCAGTGGAGGGTCCCACCTGGGACCCACGTTTCCAGAAATTGATCGAGACGCGCCGTGATTGTTTGTTTGGTTAGATTATGTATATATTTAAGGAAACGTGGGAACTAATTTTTATAGCACAGCCTTATTTTGAGTTTACTTCTGAAAGTATTTCTAGAAATGTTTTGCGAAATGTTTCACGAAATATTTCCAGAAATATTTCGTAAAACATTTCCGGGATAGTTTAGAGGTTTTACAATTATTGTTTTCTTTGACATTTCTCACGTGGCAAAATTGAAGTTTTGTTAGTTTGTTGCACTGTTCACACATTTTATAATATTTTCAAATATTTTATTGATTAAAATTGGTTTTATGCAACGTGTATAAATCTGGGAAGATACTGAGCGAAAGTGTTACCCACAGTATTAGGATATTACCTTTAATCTCAATTCCTTCACTTCGGTAAGAGTCTCCATTTCTCTTATCCTGGTAGTCATCAACTCCTCTTCGAGTTTCTGAGTTTCATTGTGTCTATTCTCCCAGAAAAGTAACTTCTTTGGAGTACTGTGTGCCGTATGTTCACCGGAATTATTGGATTCAGGCCTGTGCTCCTGAAATACATAAGAATCATGGTAAAATCGTAATTAAAATGTCTTCAAGACTTATGTAATTTACCTGTAAATGCCTTTGCCACTGATTACTGAGCTCTGAAACCCTCTGTCTCAGGTCCTTCAAGGACAAGTTTGCCTCAGCTTCTCGAAGTTTTACCGCTATTAGTTCTTCTTGTAGGTGAGCTACGCTATTGTCGGGAGTCGTTTCTCTTAGAGTTTTCTTCTCCTATAAACGTTTGTATACAATTTAGTTTAGAACTTATTGTATTACAAAGAAACGATACACTAAAATGCTTTTTTACGACTCTGAAAGCATGTTATGTAACCATGCTTCAGTTTTACTTTTATTGTTATTAAAATTGTTTACGTGTACAGTAGATTTAGGCTACATATACCAAATCTGCTGCAGTTATCAAATTAAAATTGCTTCAGTTAAGTGTGAAGCAACTAAGTTTCAGTTTTAATGAAAATTAAAAGTCCTTCAATTTCAAATATCATTAAAACTGCTTAAGTGTTCAGTAGATTTAGCCTACATTAGATTAAATTTGATTCAATAAAAACCGAAGCAGCTTTAATCATCTGATAATCGTAATATGGTTATGAGATTGTTAAATACTCTCCACTTTTAGTGATAATTAAAGTTGCAATATTTTTATTTGTTATTAAAATTGCTTCAATTTTAATGATCATTTATATTGTACGCCATATGTATATGCCAAAGCGCATTTTTATAAATCTGGAGGAACGTTTCGGTAACTACGTGAGTTTTAATAAAGATTAAAATTGCTTCAGTTTTAAGAAAAACGATTTAAAATGACAATTAAAACTGCTTCAATTTTAGTAAAAATTAAATTTGACTCAATTTTGATGAGGATTAAAACTGCTTCAGTTTTGATAAAAATTAGAGCTGCTTCAATTTTAATAAAAATTAAATCCGCTTCAGTTTTAAGGAAGACTAAAACTGCTTCAAATTTAATAAAAATTAAATTTGCTTCAGTTTTAAGGAAGACTAACACTGCTTCAAATTTAATAAAAATTAAATTTGCTTCAGTTTTAAAGAGGATTAAAACTGCTTCAGTTTTGATAAAATATATTTGCTTCAGTTTTAAGTACGATTAAAACTGCTTCAAATTTCTTAAAAATTAAATTTGCTTCAGTTTTAAAGAGGATTAAAACTGCTTCAGTTTGCATCATTCTTAATGATTTAAACTTGCCTCATTCTTGAAGAGGATTAAAACTGCTTCATATTTAATAAAAATTAAATTTGCTTCAGTTTTAATGATTAAAACTGCTTCAGTTTTAATGAAAATTAAATTTGCCTCAGTTTTAATGAAGATTAAAACTGCTTCAATTTTAATAAAAATCAAATTTGCTTCAGTTTTAAGGAAGACTAAAACTGCTTCAAATTTAATAAAAATTAAATTTGCTTCAGTTTTAAGGAAGACTAAAACTGCTTCAAATTTAATAAAAATTAAATTTGCTTCAGTTTTAAGGAAGACTAAAACTGCTTCAAATTTAATAAAAATTAAATTTGCTTCAGTTTTAAGTACGATTAAAACTGCTTCAAATTTCTTAAAAATTAAATTTGCTTCAGTTTTAAAGAGGATTAAAACTGCTTCAGTTTGCATCATTCTTAATGATTTAAATTTGCCTCATTCTTGAAGAGGATTAAAACTGCTTCATATTTAATAAAAATTAAATTTGCTTCAGTTTTAATGATTAAAACTGCTTCAGTTTTAATGAAAATTAAATTTGCCTCAGTTTTAATGAAGATTAAAACTGCTTTAATTTTAATAAAAATTAAATTTGCTTCAGTTTTAAGGAAGACTAAAACTGCTTCAAATTTAATAAAAATTAAATTTGCTTCAGTTTTAAGGAAGACTAAAACTGCTTCAAATTTAATAAAAATTAAATTTGCTTCAGTTTTAAAGAGGATTAAAACTGCTTCAGTTTTGACAAAATATATTTGCTTCAGTTTTAAGTACGATTAAAACTGCTTCAAATTTCTTAAAAATTAAATTTGCTTCAGTTTTAAAGAGGATTAAAACTGCTTCAGTTTGCATCATTCTTAATGATTTAAATTTGCCTCATTCTTGAAGAGGATTAAAACTGCTTCATATTTAATAAAAATTAAATTTGCTTCAGTTTTAATGATTAAAACTGCTTCAGTTTTAATGAAAATTAAATTTGCCTCAGTTTTAATGAAGATTAAAACTGCTTCAAATTTAATAAAAATTAAATTTGCTTCAGAGTTTTAAAGAGGATTAAAACTGCTTCAGTTTTGATAAAAATTAAAGCTAATCCAATTTTAGTGGCAATTAAAACCGCTTTTTTCGGTTCTTAACCGCTTCTTCGCAGTTATAATTATTAAAAAATCTGCTTCGGTTTGCTTCAGTCTGCTCGTATTAATTATGTATTTAAAACTGTTTCAGTGTAATCGATTATTAAACTGCTTCAATTAAAACCGAAGCTATTTTAATCATCGCCTTATCATGCTTATATTCTTAATTCATTTTGACTAAAAGTGTTCTTGTAAATAATGTAAATAAAATTGCTTCAGTTTTAAAGCACATTAAAAGTGCTTCGTTATAATTTAGAATGCTTCAGTTTGAATAATGATTAACCCAACTACTTCAGTTTTAAATATCTCCTGTTTGATATTAATATCGTTAGAAAAATATAACTTAATATAGAATAATTTAGTGGGGAAATTACCTCTTCTAATTCGTGTATTCTAGATCTCAAATCTCGTATTAAAGCGTCGTTTTCGGCTTCCCTTAACCTAACTTTCACCAACTCCTCTTGCAGACATTCAATCATCTCTTCTCTCTGTTGCAATTGTTCTTGTTTGAGTGTGATTTCTTCTATGGACGACTGCCTGGAAGAATGCTAAAAATCCATTAAATTAGTTTTAGAAACATTAAATTTATAGTATTATTTTACATTTTCTTCCATTAGAAGCGATAAGGAACGAATTTTCTCATTGGCTAAGGCTAACTGATGGGTGGTGTCTAAATGAGTATGACGTAAAAGTTCTAACTCTCTTTGTACAACGAATGTTGTTTCTTCTTCCTCAGCTCTACTGACTTGGCCTCGAACCAAACGATCTGCCAGGGCTTTACTCTCTTCTTCTAACATCTCGCACCGATGCCTCAATTGTTTGTTTTCAGTTCTTAATCTCTGTCAAAAATTAACAATGTATATAACGTCTTGCTACAAAAATACTTGATCACCCTGTGAATATAATAATCCTTACTAGGGTTCAGAACCGGAGAACTTTTGAGACATCAAAGAACCGTGACTCGAAATTATTAATTCCCGGTTCTTTCGGTACTTTCGGGACTCGGTAATAATAATTAAAAACATATTTTTTGTTACGTGCGAAAGACTATTGATACTTTCTAGGCGGTCGAAATCAAACTCTTCTAAATAAGTAGCGATGCTGTCTCTTACTGTTCTTACTTCTAAAAGTTTCTATAATATTTATTAGCAAATATTGAAGTTTAAATATGTTATTTTATTATTGCTAAATGTATTAGTTATATATTTTGTGTTAAGTTTTTATAGGCATTTGCATCTTGAATTGAAAATGAAAGTTTTTTTTTCAAATTAGTTAAGTTGATC
This sequence comes from Sitophilus oryzae, assembly GCF_002938485.1. Taxonomy (NCBI): domain Eukaryota; kingdom Metazoa; phylum Arthropoda; class Insecta; order Coleoptera; family Curculionidae; genus Sitophilus; species Sitophilus oryzae. The sequence continues at coordinate 749,999 of NW_022146011.1, read as the reverse complement.
TCGAGGTTGGTTGTTGTTTGAACTAATTTTTAAGCTACCTATGTTTTTTTCTTTTTTTTTCGCTTGTGGTCATTATTTGTGTTCATGTTTACTATCTCATGACTTAATAATTTAATATTATTTTCATTTGAAACTCAATTTTTTATCGGTTTTATTTTGACGAACTCCACTAGAGAATGCAATCGCGCACCAAAATCTCAATCCCGCAAACCCGCGGGATTAAAGCAATCAATCCCGCGGATCCGCAAAATTGCGGGACTGTAAACAATAGTCATACTTTTGGTCCTAAATAGTACAAAAGGCATTGTACATTTTGCTATAGGCCCATAATATATTGATATAGCGTGTATCTTAAACTAGATGTACAGAAATTTGGACCGATGTATACAGAGTGTTCAAAAAATATATTTAATATTAAATAAACTTAAATTTTATTACAATTTATCTACTTATTTTATAAATAAAAATATTATTCTGATGTTGAAGTTTTTTTTTTAACTTGTGTTAGTTATCTGCTTTTAGATACACTCTATATGAATAATTTTTTGGCATATGCAGAATGTACAAAGCTTTTTGTACCATTTAGGACCATACGTATGACCTAAAAATGCATATTTTTCGAAAAAAAACGTCGTATTTTCCTTAAAACAAAAAAAAATTAAAAACCGATCAAATTGTTTTTTCTAATTTCAATACAGATTCGTTGTACTTGGTAAAAATTTCGATTTTTTAAAAATTGTAAATTTGCGGTAAAAAAGATTCTTAACCAAATTTTCACACTCTTATAAAACACCCTGTATACGAGAATTCACTGAATATATTTTCGAAAACCACATAGCATTTTAATCACAATAGATGCATTTAAAACCTGGTCCAAACCGAATCCAAAAATCTTTTTTAGTTCAAGAGATATTCAACTTTAAATTTACCCTAAAATTTTGCTTGTCCCGATAATTATGTCCCGCGGTTTATTTGACGAAATCGTCCACGAGTACTAGTTAAACGCTTTTCTTCACTTCACATACGCCAGAAAGAAATCTAACAACTAACCTGTTTGTTTCACTTATTTTTAATGGCCAGGCCGTAAGGGGAATCCCCCGGGTTCCGAGCGTCGACGCATCGCATCGGCCCCGAACGAAGCGGTTTGATCTTGATTGAGATCGATTCGGTTACCCATGTATCGATCCCGCCTCGGTAAATCCCGCAACTTTGATCCCGCGGAATCTCAGAGGGATCCCGCATTTGCGGGATTGCATTCCCTAAACTCCACAATCGTTGAACGAAAATATTTTATTACGGTTCTGGAAACTGTAATTAATACTAAGAATTAGGGTTTAGACCTTTTTGGCCATCACAGAACCAGGCCTTGGTAACAATATTTAAAAAAAATATTTTTTTGTTACGTGAGAAAGTCCTTTCATAGTTTCTAGCGGTCGAAATCAAACTCTACTAAATAAGTAATGATGCTATTTCTTATTGTTCTTGCTTCTTTTCTCTTTTGAAGTTCCTATAATATTTATTATTTATTGTTTTAATAGATATTTGCATTTTTAATTCAATATTGGAGGGCTTTTGTCTCAAATTCAGTTAAGTTGGTTTATGTTGTTTGATGTGAAATTTAAGTTACCTATACTTTTTTTTTAATTGTGTTCATGTTAATTTTTCATTACTGATTACTTAATAATTTGCTATTATTTTCATTAAAAATCTCAATTTTTTATCAATTTTACTTTGAAAACCCATCCCTTCCTTTCTGATTGATGAACTGATCCACTGAAAAATTAGTCAGTACCGAAAGTACCAAAAAAACGCGTTATCTCCGGTTCCGGAAACCCTAATCCTTACCTTTAACTCGGTCATTTCTTCCTGTTCTTTGCTCTTAATCACGTGATATTCTTTTTCTAACTTCTTCATTTTCTTAGCGTTGTATTTCATGCTGTAGGCTAGCTGAAGCAGACCTTCGGGGTCAGCCTCAGCTTTAGCCGGTAGTTCTTTTTGGAAGTACTTGAGCATACCCTCCATGTCGAGCGACATTAGGTCGTCTTTGCCCAGAGTCAGCATGGCCAGGGCAACTTTAAATATGATTTCCATGCCTTCGGAAAGAAACACGTCCATGATTCGACAGGCAAGAGGTAGACTCAGGGCGGTGGTGAAGAGGGTAAGGAACCAGCTAGAGGCGTACATAGACGTGTGAAAGTTCTGCGACTGGAAATGTTGGTTGAGATCGAGAAGTTGCTCGGCGACCAGGTTTTCCAGTTGGAACATGCACACGCCCAATTCGGCCATGCTGGGCTTGAACATGTCCCGCATACGGTAGTCTTGCATGATCTTGACTAGCACGGCGAACGCTTCTTCTTCAGGCATCTGTTTGTAAAGAAGAAAAAGTATTGTCATATTTTGACAGTTGTACAAAAAAAACGAATAAAAAATATCAAAGGTTTTTTTATCTAAACAGGAATTATTTATTCATGCGTAAAATGGTGCGTTTACACTAAACATTTTTGACAAATGACAGATACTCACAGTGAGGCCTTTGGTGTTTGGTAGCGGCTTAGTAAAAAAGAAATTTTGAAAAATCGTGGCTTAATCACAAAGAAATGAGAAAGAATTGAATGAAAAATAAATGAGGGAAAACCAAAAATAAATTATTTTTGAATGGTGATATTCTTAAAATGTTGTAGTAACAAAACAAAATGGCGCGAATTAAAAGAATTAATTTTTTAATGAAATCAACTTACTGTTAATGAAAGAAATAATTTCTGGATACGTACCTGCATTAGTAAGAGTCCTACAATGAATCCAGAGCCTTGGCAGTATCCAACTTCGCGGTCGTGCAAAGAATAAGCTTTGATGACATTAAACAAGGATTCTTGTCCTAGTCCATCCTTTTCTTTGAAAAAGTCATGTTCTGGATAGGTCCTAGCTATGTCGCGTCGAATCACTTTTTCGCATGGAGATTTCGTCTAGTAACAAAAAAATAGTTAGTATTTATGTATCAAAATAATTATAAGGGTGTTATAATTCCCATGGTACATAGATAATTTAATTTCTTACTGAATTTAGTATATTTTGGCCCATTTTAAAACGACACAAATGTTGCATTTATTAATCTTCCAGTATATTTGTATTAACGTTGTTGGTAGGAACTTTGTTTTTTGCCAGGTTACAATTCTACTAAGGCTGTATTCCGTTGCAAAACCATGCGAACCAGACCGATAAACTACGGTAAAGAGCGGTTCCTGAAAAACATCGGTTTGATACGGAACGGTTTGGTAAAATACTGGAAACGTAAAATGTTGACGTTTTCTAAATTTCAATATCTCTGTTATAAAATTTACCTTTTATGCATTTTTAATGTACCTATTCTCTGCTTTTACGTTTGCTTCTTGTTTTCAATCGAATTTAATAATGAAAAGTACTTTATATTAATAAAATGTTAAACTCGTTAGACAGATCAAGTCAAGATTTCAGGTCCAATATTAAAACAGATCAATAATAAACAAATCTAATCAATATTTATATTTTTATAGCTTACAAAACATTCACGATTACTTGTCTTGTTTTTCATGTTTTCTTTAAATGTTCCTGACTTTAAGAAACAATGCTGAACAAGTTTAAATGGTCCTAAAAAGTCATTTTATTTAGTTAACTGCCTACCACCATTGCTTTTGGATGTAAATACAAAATATTATTACAAATTTTAGGAATTAAATGAAAATTTCACTCGAACTTCCAATATTTGCTTGATTTCTGTCGCATAAATGACATTGATTGACAAACAAAACGAGAAAAACCAGCCTTCTCGCGATGGTTAATTTGGTGACAGTTATAACCGAATTTTTCAGGAACCGTGTTCCGTAATAAGAAAACTTTCAGGAAACCGATAGAAACGGAACATAAAACTATAACCAATTTAAGCAACGGAATACACCCTAAATAACCTGTTTATAAAATGATGGTTGTTGTCAATTAAAAAATTGTTAAAATATGTAATAGGAGTATTTATTGTTTTTCCTACATCTACACACACCGGAAAAGTCTAGGGATATTACAATTTTATCCAGCCATCCTCAGTAATTTTATTATTTGCTTTTCTGATATAACAAAATTAAAATAAACAATTAATTTCGTACAGGACGTATTGGAAATAAAAATGCGAAATTTACCGAATTTTTCAAATTTACCTTGATTTTTATTGAACTCAAAAAAATACACACATTTTTTTTAAATTCTAAACTGTGAATTAAAAAAAAAGATAAAACCATTTTTACTTAATAAAGGGTATGGCCTCCTCTACTGTTCATTATAGCCCTATATCGTCTCTCCATGCTCCTGATCAGGTTGTCCATCTCTTCTTGAGGTACAGCCTGCCACGCATCATTCACGACCCGAACCAGATCCATACGAGTTTCACGAGGCATACCCATTCTCAAAATTCTTTTTTTGGACCGCGTCCCATACGTGCTCGATGGGGTTGAGGTCAGGAGATTGTGCCGGCCAGGGTAAGATGTTTAATTGATGAGCATTGATAAACTCACTTACCACTCTGGCTGTATGAGGCCGTGCATTGTCATGCATGAGAATGAAGTTTCTCCCAAAATCATTGGCATATGGTAACACGACAGGCTCAAGAATTAAATCACGATATGTGATTCCTGTTAGAAACCTTTCAAGAAAAACAAGATCGGTTTTTCGGCCTAACTGGACTCCTCCCCAGACCATAACTGTTCCACCTTGATAAGGGTGCACTTCCTGAACATGATCCAACCGAATAAAATTTCCCGGTTCTCTCCATACCCTAAGCCTTCTCGAATCCGGATGAATTCCAAAGCGTGACACATCCGTGAAGAGAACATTGGCCCATTGTTCATTCGACCACTGAACATGATCTTGAGCCCACAAATATCGTACCTCTCGATTTCCTCTCGTTAAGGGTTGAGCTCTCCAGGGGCGTCTGCTTCTTAAGTTGCCCTCTCTTAATCTATTGCGAACAGTGTCAGGACTAACGGTTACATTATGTGTTTCCTGGAGAACTAAACTAAGCTCTGGTGCTGTAAGAGTCGGTCGGCGTCGAGCATTTAATTGTAAAAAATGATCTTGCTGAGGGGTAGTAATGCGATGTCGTCCTGTGTGTCTTTCAGCAACATCACCACTTTCACGGTAGCGTGCACTTAATCGCGATATTACACTTTGCGTTGTATTTAATGCTCTAGCTACGTCGATTTGGCGCATTCCAGCTTCGAGCATACCCATGGCCCTTAGCATTTCGTCTCTGTTAAGATGTCTACGCTCCATAATGTCGTTTAATACTAAACAGAGTTATTTGAATGAATTTTGGCCAGTTATCATAAAAACATAGCCGGTACAGGTTAAATTCGAACAATTGATGCTAGGTGCTATTTATACATTTGACAAAAAATGCTCAAACACTTCTGCAAATATCCCAAATTTAGAAATAACTAGTGTGACTACTTCGTGTCAATCGAAGTAGAAAGAATCGGCCTACAAATATGTGGTTGTTTATTCAAAACATTTATTTTTAACTTTATTAAAATGATATCCCTAGATTTTTCCGGTGTGTGTATTTTTTCACTTTAACGGTGTTTAATTAAAGATGCCTTAGTTTAAAGCAATGTCGCTGTCAAAAAGTCCGCAATTCGAAAGATTCTAACATTTAACAAAAAATTAATAGATACATTTTTGTCTTTCAACACGTCTTATTACACACATACCATAACTAAACCAATGTTCTTGATGTTGAAAAGAAATAAATAGGTAAACGGAAAACATATCTGGTCAGCTGATCGTGGTGTCATCCGCGATTAATTATTCTCGGTTCGAGCAGTCATTGTAGGCAATTAAATTTTTGAAACATACTTTATAATACTTTTATCGGATATCTATCACAGTATTTCTGATCGTGTTTTTTTTTAATAAAAAGTTTATATAAATACATTGGTGTCCAAAAATTACCAGAAATAAGTTTTTATTTTTTTTTGGAAATTTGGTGATTTTTCACAAGATCTGGGATTTTTTGTGAAGTTGAAGGAATATGAAGGTTTTTAAGGCTCCGTTGAAAAATTTCTGGCAACACTGTCCACACATGTAAATACGAACCCAAAAGTAAGAATTGCGAGCATGGTATCAACTCTAAATAATAGTCTTCAAATGCGAATCAGGATTTTAAACACGGATAGACGAAACTTCAAAAATAACTACCTTGATATATTCAGCGTAGAGTTTCTTCTCGGGCGCATCGGCGGCTGCGCAGAGCAACTGCCACACGATAGCGCGGAAGTGTAGAGGGATGCCTCTGCGCACCAGCTCGCGTATGTTGCCGTTTTGCTTCTTCCACTGTTCCTCCCAGTTGTTCACTATGTGACTCCATTTGGCCCAGAGCTCTTCGCCTTCGTCAGTGCGGTCCGTTATCGAACTTGTCCCTGTGGAAAAAAAGAAAAAATAGTCGTGAAAAGAATATTGAAATAAAATAAAAATATTAATTCTCTATCTAGTTTTAGGAGTTCTAATTGTTATAATGTCTCTGATAATGTCTAAAAATCACAAAGATCTTAAATATGTCATGATCATAGACTTAAAATAAAATATAGACTACACTATTTACATCTCAACGCGGACAAACAACCTTTTTTGTACACATGTTCACTTCTGGGTACAGTCGACCGAGCCTTCCTCATCCAGCCTATGTTGTCACGTCTTTAATATTATCAATATTTTTTTTCTTGTTATACACATATATTGAGATATTAATACTACAGTTTAATAAAGTAGGTTTTAATATTCCATAGATGTATTAAATAGTCCTTATACTACTAAATTATAAGTCGGATACTGTTTAATAAGGATAAGTTCTTTACAATATGACAACACCGATTAGAGGCGAGGGAGCCTATTCATTCATTTATTACCTTGTAGTACGTGTCGCACGTGTGCGGTAAAGCTTTGTTGCCGCTATCTCCGCGGCTGTATTAACGCATTTTCTTAGCTTGTAGTCCTTAATTGTTTATTTTATTGACTTTTTCTGTTCAAAAACTATAAAATATGGTTCGCCAGTGCCAAATTTGCAAGAAATTTGACTTTAATAATCCATTTAAGTCTTGAAACGACTTTTGACCGGTAGGCAACTCTCAATTTACCCATTGGGAGTCAGTGGCGTTGTTGTAGAAAGGCGCTTATTTAGATAATATTTTAGTAAAATGTAAAATCTGATTTTTTTCTCTTACATTACATTATTTACTTACTTACATTGTAACAAAATCATAATTATAACCCTGTTAATAATAAATAATGTTTTTATTAAAAATATATTCCGGTTTATTCTAAAATTATCTTCAGAATCTAAAATAACATACAAGAATTTTAAAATGATATTACATTATGAAACAATATTTTTTAATATACCGGGTGTCTCAAAAGTGGCTCACCCCTATAACTTTTATTTTTTCAGATAAAAACAGATTTGTATGTTAGTAGGTATATCACATAAATTAGGATTTATTGACGTATTCAATTGTTTTTGGTCTCTTCCTGTTTCACCGAAATGATTACATATTTTGATTTTTTTAAAGGCACCCTCGGTATATTGCTACTTTATTCGATAAAAATGACACTCTGAATAGAATGACATATCATATGTCAACTTTTGACATTGTCGCTTAAAAACAAATCCTATTTTAAATTTCAATCCAGGGTGCCATGGTGTTGTTAAAACACTAAGTTTTAATCAAGGAGCCTTGGAAAAATAGTTTTGATCGTCTAATAGGTTTCGTGTCTTGTCTAGGCCGGTTAAAAGATGTACAAATCGTATTTTTAATCATACATATGTCAATTTTTTCAAATGGAACAAGGGTGACTCATTAGCATATTTGGAAAAAAACATTTTTTTTTATGAATATATTGATACCACACACTTGGTATTTCGAGTCAAATTGTCGTTATGAACCGCGTGTTACAATTACAATTAAACCATATGCGAAAATGTCAAAAGTTGACATATTATATGTCATTCTATTCAGAGTGTCATTTTCTATCGAATAAAGTAGAAATATTCCGAGGGTGCCGTTTTAAAATTAAAAGTTATTGTCATTTCCGGTGAAACAGGAAGTGACCAAAAACAATTGAATGCGTCAATCAATCCTAATTTATGTCATATACTAACATGCTAAATCTTGTTTTTTTATTTGAAAATATAAAAAAATTATGGGGATGAGCCACTTTTGGGACGCACCCGGTATAATAAAGACAGTACGGAGTTAAATAAATGTAGTTTTCATTTTATCCACTTCCTACCATCTTCCTTGCTTTAATGGAACAGATTTATGTTTTCTCTAATTTACATTATACATAAAGACATCACTTAACCAGAGAAAAAATTACAACAAACATATTTTTTTTTCTCTCCCTGTCGCCGATTCTATTATATCTGTGGAATAGATCCTGTTTTGATTAATATTAGGGGTTGTAAATGTTTGACTAAAATTAATAATTTATTATTAATTTCAAAAATTACGTAATTTCGATTATAAAATTTCTTCTATAACGTGTATTTTATTATTTTTATCCTTTTTTGACTCTAAGACGTTTTTTCTAAACTTTTATTTAAAAAACCTGTCCTAAATCTTAATAAAATAGAAAAAAGTTTAAATACGATATACTTTTAATTTAATTATAGCTTCATTAAAATAAAAAAATTACCCGGCTATGAGACGGAGAGTTCAGGTGTACTTGAGAAACGAAAGACAGTGTTGTGTTTCTCGGCAGAGTCGTCAGGGAACGACCGTTACGACAGAGACAACCTATCTATCGCTCGTGTCGCACTCGTTATAACCTAAAACAATAACACAACAATAACAAGATATTGTCTGACCGCATGTTCCAGCTATTTATGAATGAGATGCTCAGTCTATATTTTATTTTAAGTCTATGGTCATGATACATTATACAGGGTGGTCCGAATTGTATTCCGGAAACTTCGGCAGCATAGCCAAAAATAGACAACAATGGGCCCAACTACAAAGAGAGTATCTAAATATGTGAGGGAGGCTACACCATAATCGGAAATTAAAAAATAAAAAAAACGACTTTCTTTTAGTTATTTAGATTTAGTTATATTGTTTTTCCTGCTTCCCGTTCATTTCTGTATGCAAATATTAAGATAATATAGATAAAAATCAAGAAAAATACACAGTCTTATAACAAGGAAATGATATCTGTTGAAAGCGTGGGAGATTACAGTATAATAATTGAATAATAAGTACGGTAGTGGATGGATATCTTTATGAATATTAAAATAATTTCATAATAACAGTAGCGTGATTAAAGAATATATATATTCGAACGTGTAGCATTACAGTAATAGATAGTAATATGAAATATAATATACGACATATAACACCTATTAGGAATATTAAATTGAATAATTTTTATTAAGATCAATAAGTAGGTGTTGTTTTCGTGTTTAACCAGAATTAATGGGGGCATAAAAATGTCGCTAACAGGATAAAAATAACAAAAATTCACCGGCGAGAATATTATTATATCCCTTTTAAAGGATATTTCTCGAGATATTCTATTCTGATTTAGAAAAAAAATCGGTAAAAAAACGTTTAAGTTAAACGGTTTTATCTTATGTGCACTGAATACTAGAAAATAATAATAACAATTAGGTATTTTGAACTTCTAGTTCAAAAATATTTTAGTACTAGGCAGAATAGCTTTTAGGCGTATTAGACTAAAATAAAAACGTGGGGCCCCTCTGAAATCCTACCTATGGCAAAGCATATCTTTATACTTTGGTAGATCATGAGCTCGGCGTTCGCTGGTGAAGCCGCCACGGCTGGTTATTGATTGTCAAAAACTCCAGTTACGATTATAGTAAGTCGATGCAATCCATACTTAGTATAGAAGAAAGTATTACAGCAATAGTTAATGGGCCCCACGTTTTCATTTTAGTCTAATATGCCTAAAAGCTATTCTGCCTAGTACTAAAATACTTCTGAACTAGAAGTTCAAAATACCTAATTGTTATTATTATTTTCTAGTTTTCAGTGCACATAAGATCACAACCGTTTAACTTAAAAGTTTTTTTACCGATTTTTTATTTTCTAGTTTTTAGTATTTAACGGAAATGCCTACCGAATATTCCTCATTCTATTTAATTCATTTAGTGCATCATTATTACATGGTTTTTTACCTGATAATTTATTACAATCTAATTCCTCAATACATAGCCCTTCCAGAGACTTGACTCGACTTAGAGCCACGTATGCTTGCCCTTCCTCAAACAATTTTGAGCCCAAATACACTACTGCATGGTCGACTGTGCTGCCTTGCATTTTATGGACGGTGGATGCCCATGACAAAATTAAGGGTAACATCCTTCTTTCAGCCGTACCATAATTGAATTTTGCTGGAAACTGTATGGCTTTCGGGTGTATAACGTGTATGCCGTCTGCCAAAGTCAATCCAAACTGATGGTAAATCTGTTTCGTACATTTGGGTTCGACGGAACTGAGGCCAAACAATTTCTGTAATGTGGCCTATAGCACCATTTACCAATTCTTTTGTAACGTCAATGTTGGACCGCAACATTACTTTTGCTCCTACAAATATTTCAAGTACTGATGGTAAGCCTCCAGTCTTATTTATATCTGTTGGTATTATATTTGCTAAATTTAAATTATCTGTATTTCGTGTGGCGTCAATTAGTTGGTCCTGTGCTTTAATGGTATAAATTCGAGATCCCTTATTCCGGAATAGATTTAAAACAGCAGCGTTGTGATTGTTTACTTGCTGATTAGTGGGGTATACTCTTAACGCTTTGTCTGTTGCAAACTCATCACTTTGGTTTTGAAGTTCCCACGAGTAATGGACATTTTAACGGTCGACCCCCCCAGAGGTCCAGTAGAGGGGCAAGGCTATAATATACAACAAGAGGCGCCCAATCTTGAGGGGAAAACGCATGCGACATTACATTTTTAGCCACCCTAATGCCATACAGTCCTCAGCACGTTTTAACCTATTACCTTAACTTGGGTGGTAAAGCTACCGCTAACTACGTAGGTACATCTAATCACCTATTTTTTTTTTATCTGTCCTTCTAACGTCACACAATCTTGGATACAACTGTTCTGGACACGACTACTCATGCCCTCACCCAATACGCCATCTTGTAACGACGTCCATCTTGGATTTTAAATTTTGTCATAATCACAGTATTCTACTAGTGTAGCCCTTTCATTTGATACCCATATTGAGGGGGTTGTGGAAAAATATGAAATCCGCCATTTTGTACCGGCGGCCATCTTAGATTTACAATGTTATTGATATTACTATATTGTATTGTCATCGGAACTAAAGGTGTGTACCAAATTTCAGATTAATCTGACAACAGGAAGGTACTTAAATTTCAATTTCTAATTTTGACCCAAATAAACAAACAAATAAATAAATACCGTACGGGTCGAGCTAAATAAAACCGTTTAAAAAATAAACACATTTAATGCTCATACAAGGAATTTTTTTGATTAATAATACAAAAAGGAAAACATAATCAATATAAACAATAATACTTTTCTTTTAGAGTATCTAATAAAAGTAATATTAATGTATTTCAGTTATTGTTTGACTGAAATACACTACGAGACACAATTTGTTAAAACATAAAATTGTATTATCTATGAAAAAATACATCGCGTGTATTTTTTTCAATAAAAGTTGCGAATAGCTGGGAGCGCCAGTAGCTATAAAAATAAATATTTATTAGCGACCATTTCGAAAACATAACAGCTCTCGAGCTAAACTATATTTTAAAAATGAAACTCTAAACTCGGATAAAATAACAAGCATTTTTCAAAGTTTGGTCGATATATCTAGGTTTTTTTTAGCTAAAAAATGTTTTTAGTGTATTAAAATATAGTCGTATATAGTTGTAGAAATTTAAAAATGTGAACTTGTTAACTTATAAACATACAGAATGTGGATAACGTAGAAGGTGGCAACATTGCATTCTCTCGAAGCACTATAGACAAATTTTCGGAACCCGAACAAGCGGCACTCAAAAGTTTTTCAATATTTTCGGAAAAATAAAAATATAAAATTTTCAACATTATTTTTAACTTTTTAACTATACTACTACCAGTTAAAATACTTGCACCTTTTTCTGGGACAGCCTGTATATTTCTCAGTGTAGACATAACGACAGTTGTGTTATAAAACTTGATAATTAATACATAAAATTGATAGTAAATATTATAAAATTACTGTAAATCACTATAAATAATGTATTATAAAATAATGAATTGTTTGTAATTGAGCTGTAATTTCTTTATTACGAATCCGGTAAATGATGGAGATAAACAATTGTGATTGATTAAAATTTTATTTTTAGATGAAATTTTTGTTAACAACATTCTGCGAATTGGAATAATGACAAGACAAGTGACATCTGTCTAAAAAAGACAGCGATTTGGAGCTTAGACAAGGAAAGAGAGGGGACGGCTAACACGCATATTCTCCCGTGATCGGTTTGTGAGGCCAAAACTCGATCGGCGGCCATACTTTGGTGACAAGATTTCGAGGTGACACCGAGCGAATTGTTATGTTTTTTGCATGGTACAAAGAATACAAGGTATGATATTGCGCAGGTTGGTCGCTACGTCACAGGTGATAACAGGCGCTATTGGTCAGCACGCTCCGCGCGCCAGTTCAAATCGTCAAGATATTGTTATAAACCTGTTTTTTTTGTTTATATACCGTCATTGAATTATCGCTAAGCAAGTTACTGTGGAGCAGTGCATAAGGAGTAGGGCTAGGGAAGCGAGAGACCGAGTTCGAATCTCGGCCGAACATCACTTTTATTTATTTTAAATACTGTTGTATTCTATAGTTTATTTTGTAGTATAAAAAAAAGATCTATTTATTCTGTTATTTTTAATCTCCGTTATTAATATAAATTGATTGTTAAGTACAATACCTCATTTAAATAAAATAATATTCTACTTTGAAATGTATTAAATATCCTAATTGTACCTTAAAAAGTAATATATTTTTAGTGATATATACCATATTGTAAACTATTTAATATTTCAGTCACTTTAAAAGTTAATTTGCATTGAATAATTGCCTACCATTAAAGGAAATTTGAGCTATATAAACCCTTGATGGGCATATTCTGGTATGCAAATACTCTTTAAATTTTGGGTGTCGTTCAACCGATTTATTCTCAAAACCAGAAACATCTACATATAAAAAAGAAGCACAGGTCACTAATTATAATAAACTTCACCCTTGGTATTACTTCCACTAATTATAATAAACTTCACCCTTGGAATTACTTCTATCACAATTACAATATTGTTCATCTGCATTGGCATTTTCTACTTTTCGATGGGAAACAATAAACTTCCCAACATTTTAAATGATGTAACAATTCCTCTTGTGGTTACTTTTCCATAGATATTATCCCTCATCTCTGTCCCCATGTGAATTCAGAAGCAATAAAATAGAAAATTATTTACCATAAACATCGCAAACTAAAACCTAATAAATAATTTTATACCGAATATAGAAATAAATTTAGTATTTTTACCTATTATCGTCCAAATCCATGTTAATAGATAATTATTATTTTAAATATATTTTGGAACTGCTTGGTTTTAGTAATTATTAAATTAAACGAACTAAAAAGTCTTAAAAATAAACAATGCTTAACCATAACCTCAAATATGCAGATCTCCTGTCAACTTTCTTTATTTTTTATTTATTCATTATTTTCCTAGTGACGTCACAGGTGGTATGCGCGAACTGAACGAAATTGGAGCCGCTATCGATCATACCTTGTATTCTTTGTACCATGTGTTTTTTGTGACAAAGGTTTTGTTTTAAATTTATAAATTGTATTGTTTAGTATGGTGAGATGTTCAGCGTATGGCTGCAAAGGCCGAAGCGAGAAAAAAGTGGCTGGAATTACATTTCACAGGTAAAATTCGATACACAACTTTTGTTATGTGGTCATAAAATGTACATTTTTTCATTATAGCAGAAAAATATGTAAAATGCTTTTAACATGTTTTGTACCACATCCAAACAAAACTATTTTTAATAATTCCAAGTAGTATTTTCAATATCCGTTATTATAATTAACGTTTGAAACGAATAATAATGCTACTCAGCATAGATTTCTCCAGTGGCGTAGGGAATTATAATCAGTGAAATACAATTTCTGCAATAAACATTTTTTTATATATTTTACATGTAAAAAAATGTATAAAGTATTGTTATCAAATATGTAAAATAATTGTAAACTATAAAAAAAAATTAAAAATTCTAGTGATAAAAAATCTATATGTATAGTTGTTATATAAAACTTAAATTTACCTGCCAAGATTTGCTGGGGGTAGACAATAAACTTGTGGTGGGCTACTTGTTACTACCATATATTTGTTTTAAATATTCTTGACAAAAAATTTGCTAATTTAGGTGTATACTAATAGTTTCAGTGAGTAATTAATAAAAATTTAAAAAATAAATAAAATAACACAAAGCGTCTAGAATTGTTTATTATTTTTGTGGAAAATTAGGATATTCTTATGATTGAAGGTGGTAATTATTAAAAATTACATTATTCATTGATCCGTACGCAAGTGTGAGGAATGAGCTAGATTCATTATTATACCGTATGGAGTCGAAAAAACGACGTCCAGTTGGTTTATTAAATGACGATCGACGACATTCCCCATATAATTTACATATAAAATATGACAGCGATCTTCATTCTCATAGCTATCGCTGACGCCGTCTTTTCGATGTCGTCTCTTGTATAGTTTTTATGTCATTTTATATGTAGAATTATATGGGGAATATCATCGCTCGTAATTTACAAGCAACTGGACGTCGTTTTTTTTTTCGATTATACGGTATAATAATGAATCTAGTCAATTCCCTTCACACTTGCTTACGGATTCCACGAATAATGTAATTTTTAACATTCATTTGTGAAATTGTCATTTCCAAACAAACAAGACGTCGTTTTTTTCGATTATACAGTATATATGTATATACACGTTTAAAACATGTTATTACATTATTTTTTATTTAATTATACATTATACACACGTTAATAAATAAATAAGTGTCTTGATAATCAGTCCACTGTGACTGTTAAATAAATTTTGCATTATCGACTTAGATATTCTAATATTATAAAGGTGAGACTATAAAATACACAATTGTATATGCATTACTCAAAAATGAACGATATATTAGTTTACGTTTTAATAAAGATTTTGTACCGTCTAGGTACAAGCTAATTTCTGATGCTACGCCATTGGAGAATTTCGCGTGGTGACAACTTGCTTCACTTTCAGCTGCCGTGTTACCTGTTCCCTCTCTTTCCTTGTCTAAGATTTGGAGAGACAATTTGGTTATGTAAAATTTAGAGTAACAATTTTGATTATGCAAAAGAAATACATATTCTATGAGTTTACTGGTTGCCTAACGATTAATATTAATTTAAAAATATATCCCCAACATGAATAATGAACAAAACAATGACTAAAGAATCCAAGGACAAATAACACCCGAGAGCAAATTGTGACGATGTCACCAAACAGTGCCGTGGCACATATTTTTCTTAACCTAGCTGTTTGAAGCAATATTTATATTTTTTGATAATTGTTTTGACTACGCCTATGGTGTATCATCCTAATTAATTACGAAAAAAACGTATTAAAATGTTAGCAAAAGGTACAAAACTAGTATCGACGTATAGCACATATCAAGTACATATAGATGTTAATTGAAATTGAAGAATAATTATCGAATTCAATAAGAAAACGCTAAAAAGTTGGAGTGGACTGTTTATTTACCTTATACAAAGTTTACTACACACAAACTATTAAAAATCGCTAAAATTGTCGCTGGTGACCAAATGACGACTCATTGTTTGCCACCAAAACAAAAAAAAAGAGGTCACAAATTCTGCTGTAGCCCGTATAGGGGCGTTACATGTCCTTATATTCTTTAGTCATTGGAACAAAACATTTAAACAAAAACAGACCACAGACCACGCAAAACAAATTGTCGGTTAGTAGCAGTTAGTATAGTCTGTCCAACGAGAAGATCCTTGACAGTAATAGATGTGTCCGTCATTTTAATTTCAAAGTAGTTTATTTTATTTTATAAAGAAATAAGTTGGTACAACTGGAACGCATAGCAGGAAATATTTAAAATTTGATTGACAAGATGACAAGTGATTACTTCAAAATATTGTGAAAAAAAAACTGTGTATAAAACTGAGAAAAAATGTAATCGAGTTATTTTATTTAATAAAACCGGTATGTGTTAATACAAAACAAACAAGAACAAGACACTACATACCAAAAAATATAAAAAGAACTATTTCTTTTTCAAGCTTTATGAAACTACCCGCATTTATGATTATATTTATCAATATAACTTCTATGTACAAATACAAATTTTGTAATATTCCACAGGAATAAATAAAACAATATAGGTAAATAAAACAAACTATTTTATTAATAATAACACCTACCAAATTTTTATACCTTTAAGGTTGATTAATTAATTAACTTTAATCTTAATTTTTTTTAAACCAGTACCTTTGACATTATTTTTCTGCAGTACTAAAATCCATTATTTTACCTATCGTGTGATGTCGATATTTTACAGCTTACTCCAGTTTTAGTATGTGTTTAGTTTGATCCTTCTACCATATAGAGATGCACTTATCTCTACGACGAGATGGTATACAAACTTTTAACGATGGCAACTTCATTGGTGTATAAGACTTTTCTGCATGTCTGGCAGCGAATATTAACCATAAACTGTGCTCTGGGTCTACAGTTAATTTTCACTCGATTTTTCCTCCACTTGACTTCAAAAGACACAAAACACACGTAATAATACGAATCAAAATGCATCACATCTTCCAAAACGCAGGGTATTTAACAAAAGTTGACACAAAATTATAACCTATAATTTGGCAAGACCTTGACAAGCGTCAAAAATGACAAAAATCTAAAGGCGAGTTCATACGTATCGGCGTCCGTTTATCGTTCATCGTCCTGTCAAACCAATAAAACTGAAATACTGATCTGTCATTTTTAAATAAACCAATAAAACTGGTTAAAAACAACAAGACACGACGCATGACGGATTTATATTTAAACCCATCCATAGATAACTTAAAAATTATTAGAAACTTTTTTTAGTAAAATAAATAGATTGGTATGGGACGTCATCTGCTTTTCTTCTGTCATCGTCTGTCGAAATCTTACCTGAGAAAAAAAACAGAGTATAGTAGTCAGAGATATAGATGTAGTAGTATTTTGGTTTAATGGCCACAGCTGCCATGTGATTTATTAGAGACAGAGTTTACCAAAAATGCTTTTTATAACTACTAGCGGGTAAATGAATTTCTAGATATATTACGAATTTTTTTGGAACTTTAGTTTCGGAGATATAAATTTAATCGGATCTTTTTAAGTCGAGTGATAGAATTATCGTTTTTTAATAAAAATTTAAAAAAAAACATTATAAAATATAAAGCTAGAATAGTGTACGGTTTTATATTAATTCTAATTATTTTTAAGTTTATAAAAAGCATTCATAAAAAATATATATCCTTCAATTTAATTGTTAGTAAGAAGTTTCAAACACGTCATTTTTTCATCTACACTCTACACGCAATGACAGGTAAAACGTTAAGTGTTGACATGACTTTAAACTATTAGTTTAGATAAAATAAGATAACGAGAATCAACTGATTAATACGATTAAAATCTTACCTAACCTCACATAAAACACAGAATTTCCGACCTGATATTCCACAAACTCCTCCACACTCATTGGTCTGAATTTATTTCGTTCCCCCAAGGCATTCTCGATAAACGATCGAAAATAATTTAGGTTGTTATCGTTTTTAACCATTAATTTATTTTCACTGTCACTAATTGGGCAACAATTGCACCTTTTAACCTGTGATAGCGTCTATCTAATACTATAAAAGTTGAAATAACGAACTAAAAGAACCTATATTATGTCGTATAGTGTAATCTAAGTGTATGAGCACTAACACTGGATAAACTCACGAAATATTATGTATTTTGGAGGACAAAAGTAGTGAAATACTGAATTTTGTCGCCCAATGTGACACATTTACCTTATTTTCAAAATACTTTTCTATTTCTAAACTGAAAAAACAGCGCGAGCCAAAAATAAAACAATTATTTATTGGATTTTGTTGATAGTAACGCATCAAACATTTTTAGATAACCCCTTTTTCTAGATAAGGTCAAATATTTTATTAAAAAAATATTTTAGATATTTTTTTTTCAGTTAAATGATCATTTTATCCTCTAAAAAAATTGTGTGTCCACTATGTGCGCATAATGAAGGATATCTATACTCTATACTAATATATAAAATCCTTAAGTGACTGACGTACTGATTAGTCACGATCCTGCTCAAACCACTCAACGTAAGAAGCTCAATTTTGGCATATAGGTTGATTCTAGGGTGTAGAGGTTCGGTAAGAAGGGATTTTCTGAAATTCTAGTTCCAAAAGGGTGAAACCACCCCTCAAATATTACAATATTTTTATTTAAAAACGGTCAAGTTTCCGAAAAAAACGCTTAAACATTCGTATATTTTATTTTGTTTTTACATATTTTAAGATTTTTTAAAATGTATACAGGGTGTTTGAAAAATCTCTGGTCATTGATTAATCACGATTTAAAGGCTTAAAAGCGCTTGACAAAAGCTGATTTTTGGAAAAAACAGATTGACTCTTTAGGGTGTAGGGTTCGTTAAGCAAAGATTTTTCGAAACTGGAATTTAAGGGGGCGAAACTAATACCCTCAAATATTAATATTTAATTTTTATTTTTGTTTAAAAATGGGTGAGTTTTTCGGAAAAACTCTTAAGCATGTATATTTTATTTTGTTGTTTTACATATTTTAAGACTTTTATAAATTTATACAGGGTGTTTCATGTAAATATGACCATTGAGTAATCAATACGATTCTGCTTAAACTGCTTTGACGTTTAAAGCTGATTTTGGCAAACGGATTGACTGTGGGGTGTAGAGGTTCGATAAGGAGGGGTTTCTCGAATCTCAAATTCCAAGAAGGGTGAAACGCCCTCAAATATACAATATTTGTTATTTAAAAACAGTTAGTCTCTCAGGGGAAAACGTTTGGACAAGCATAATTTATTTGTTTTTTACATATTTTGAAATTTTTTAAAACCATACAGGGTGTCCAAAAAGTTGGGTAATTTCTTGACCACGATTCTTAGCTTTAAACCAGTTTGACGTAAAAGCTTATTTTTGGCAAACGGATTTTTCAAAAGTCAAATTCCAACGAGAATATTACCAAGTTATATAATAATATCGCCATATTGTTTTTTCTCATGCTGACATAAATGTGATAAAATTTTATCCAGTTTGTATGTTAATGGAAATTCTTGCTTTGCTTTATCATCACCATTACAAATGATTAATTCGACGCGAACGAAGTCGCTGGTACCTGCTAGTATATGTATATATTTTTAGACTGCTTTTTATAAACTTCAAAAAAAATAGAGTTAATATAAAACCGTATACCTACTATTCTAGCTTTATAATTTTATAATGTTTTGTTTAATTTTTATTAAAAAACGATAATTTTATTACCCGGCCGAATAGCTGTGGCCTAAACCAAAATACTACATCTATATCTCTGACTACTACTAACTGCTTCTAACCAACAACTTGTTTTGTGTAGTCTGTGGTCTGTTTTTGTTTAAATGTTTTGTTCATTATTCATGTTGGGGATTTATTTTTAAATTAATGTTAATCGTTAGGCAACCAGTATTTTTTGCATAACCAAATTTGTCACTCTAAATTTTACATGACCAAATTGTCATTTTAAATCGCTGTCTTTTTTAGACAGATGTCAGTTGACTTGTCATTATTCGAATTCTCAGAATGTTGTTAACAAAAGTTTCATCTTAAAATAAAATCTGAATCAATCACAATTGTTTATCTCCATCATTTACCGAATTAACAATACAGAAATTACAGCTCAATTACAAACAAATCATTATTTATAGCGATTTTTGATAAAAGTTTCGCCTATATCTATGGTGGATGCTGCTTTTTCAATTATCAATTATTTTTCAAATGTCAATTATTTAAAGAAAAAAAGTCTGAAAACGTTCACACAAGGTACAAAATTAGTGTGGACTATGTAATCTGAGAAAAATAACTATCAAATTCAATAAAAAAGCTAAAAAGTTGATGCAGAAAATAATTTTTAGTTTATTTACCTATAAACGTAACTCCTGGCCCTTTCTTATTGTTGAAAATTTTACGCTTGAAAACTGAACAAAACGCCATTGTAATAAAGTTTATACAAAGTTCACTAAACACGACAAACCATTAGAAATTGTTAATATTGTCCCTGTTGCCAAAATTGTTAATAATTTTGCAGATGCTTTAATTAATTACACTTTTCTTCCCTGATTTTAGGATACGTTATCTTTAACACCTGCCGACTGTGAACGGTCTACTAAGTACTGCGAAGAGGATCTCTCCTTGGTACTACATCTTAGAACTATTAATGGGATCTGATAATGACCAAATAAAAGCTAAATTAGTTTACGATAGCAATTCCCCATTGACTGAGATAATAATTATTCTCTTATATCTTCTAATCTTATATTTTCTTGAAATGTGTAGAATAGTTTATGATTTTAAGGGTACATAAATGACCTTTTTCTGGTGGTCGATTTGTGGTCTTTTAAATGACAGGTAATGAAATTTGCCAAGGCATGTTTAACTTTATGTACACAGGGTGGGTCAAATTGGACGCTTTTAAAAGGAAACACCCTTTTCTATAGGAGATAGACGAAAACTAATATCGGAGTCTGGAGCTCAATTTTTATCAAAAACATGATGGTGAAAACCGCACATCAATATATTATGGTTACCGTTTCGGAGTTACGGGGTGTTTTTCAAAAATGTGCATTTTTAAAAAATCGCTGTAACTTTTCTGCTATGGAAAATTTTGTATTTTTATGAGAACATTTTCAAAGCACCTTTTTACGTAGAATTTAATGGTTTAAGTATATTTTTTTTTAAATTAATGATTTAAAAGTTGTCAACAGAAAAATTGATTTTTTATTTGAAACACCCTGTATATTTTTAATTAACCGAAAAAAAATTAAAATTACCTTTCCAAAAATATAGCACACTTGATATTTTATTATAGTCCCCTTCAAAATACAGAGTTTTTCAAATTTCGCCACTTTTAACTAGTAGGCTTTTGATCCCTTAATGATGATCTGCCCCTAACGGATCTTGAAAACATATAAGTTATCAGCAAATTTTTTCAGCCAATTTCTAGAATATTTAACTAGCTAACCAAGATCCCAGCCGTTGGCCGTCGAGACCGCCGGACTTAGTGCCTATGGATTTTAATCTTTGCGGAAGAATAAAGGTTCAAAGGTTAAATTACCCGTATAATCTAGACAAGAATTAAAAGTACTTACCGGCTATGCTCTACTACCGGTTATACTTACCGGTTGGATCTTTCATCATTACTGAATTAATGAATTCCGCGAGAGGGTCAGTATATCCAACACCTGTAGCAAAATCGCATATCTTGGTTTTGTTTTCAATTTAATAACAACTTTTTTGAACAACGGCAAGGTACAGCAATGGGTAATACATTGTCTCCATTTTTGGCTAATTTATTCATGAGCAGTTTTGAAGTGGAGGCTAAGAATCAGTTTAAGTATTTTCCAAGAGTATGGTTTAGGTATGTGGATGATATTTTTGCTGTTTTTGATACACATTCAGACACCATAGATAATTTTATTTCCAAGTTAAATAATCGTTTTCCTTCCATTAAATTTACACGTGAAATTGAGAACGACAGATTACCATTTCTAGATGTATTAGTTATTAGAAATATTAATAATTGCCTGGAATTTGATATCTATAGGAAAAATACCACTACACGCAGATATATTCCTAATGAATCGTATCATAATGTATGGCTAGTTTAAATTTCTTAGTTCATAGATTACTTAATTTTCCACTTTCCAACGAAAGATATGAAATAAAAAGAGATTACATTAGGAATGTAGCTGAGTGTAATGGATATTCTCCTTCACTAGTTGATAAAATAATTAGAAAACGTAGGTATAGGTTAATGCTTTCTGAAAATTCGACTTTTCAAGTGGAGAAAGATACGTCAAAATATTTTTCAATACCGTTTGATAGAGAGTTATCCCGTGGTCTAAAAGGAATTTTTAAGAATGTCAATTATAAACTTGTGTATAGTGCTAATCATAAAT
Source organism: Sitophilus oryzae (assembly GCF_002938485.1). Classification (NCBI taxonomy): domain Eukaryota; kingdom Metazoa; phylum Arthropoda; class Insecta; order Coleoptera; family Curculionidae; genus Sitophilus; species Sitophilus oryzae. The sequence goes on along the minus strand of NW_022146011.1, from coordinate 727,619 downwards.
TACAACAATTATTAAGTAATTCAAAAGATAAAACACCTCCACTGGAAAGGTCGGGTATTTATGAAATTTCTTGTAAAGATTGTAATCAGAAATATGTTGGGCAAACTAGAAGATCTATATTAACTAGATTTAAAGAACATTTAGCTCAGATAAGATATGGTAGACCGGATAAATCTTGCGTTGCCGAACATATTGTTGATAATGAACATTGTATAGATCTTAATAATTTAAAATTAATTAAACAAGTCTCAAATTACAGGCAAATTGATGCATATGAAAGCATCACAATTAGTAAATGTAAAGATAGTATGAACAAAGACAACGGTCCAATTCCTTCAAGTTCTTTGTTCCTACTACTCTAATAGCGGAAATCTAACTGTTACGCTCGGTGGGCTCTGACTCGGTTGGCTAGATCTCACGCCATTTCGGCCACGCTCAAATTGTAGATTGTATTTTAGTTTTTAATCATTTGTTGATGATGCTAACATGGTTAGCGAAACGCGCGTCCAGTGTAAAAGTAAAAGTGTTTTGGTGTATTGTGGTGATTTAATGTTTTATTTTGCTATTTATTTTTATTGCTATTAGATATAGTTTAAACGTGTTGGTGTTGCTAACTATAGTTTAAATTGTTATAAAGATCTGCATCTCTCATTGCAAATATTATTTTCGTTTTCTTTTGCATTACAGTCCGCGCCGTTCAAAGCCTACTTATTCAAAGTGGGCGAATGTTTATAAACTCTGTATCTCGAAGAGGAATCGAGCAAAACATCAAGCGTGCCGGTGAGTGTAGGTAACATCAAAACGACCATAATTTAAAATACTAATCAACATATATCTGAGTACATTTGCGAAACAATAGGAATCTCTGATTTACTGAATTTATTCCATCAGAGAGAACAACCCTGTATGTGTTCTATGTAATTGTATCCACAACAATTAAAACGACATAATTATTTATGAAATCTCCTGCAACGGGATACTGAGAAATATATATGCACCTGGCGTTGTAAACCATGACTCAGACTACCTGAGACTTCCTATTTAAAAATAAACATCAAAAAAGATTTTATACATGACCAGAAATTAAAAATCTGTCAAAAACCATGTCACAATTCCTAATTTAACGAAATAAAGACTTTTTTTATGATTTAGTAACCTGTATATAAGACGATATTACTAGACAAATTTCATAGTACTAGATCAACGGAAAATACCATATAAATTTTAATTCCCTTGAGATTGTCGAAATATACCTACGTTTTTAAACAGTCGTATCTTTTTTTTACGTTAACTTAGAAGTTAGATTTTGTCACAACTTCAAGAAAGTGTAGAGTTGAGTATATGGTTATAATTTCAACTTTATACCTCCACGCGTTCCTGAGATAAAGAGTCTTGACAGACGGACGAATGGACAACAGAGTGATCCTATAAAGGTACCGTTTTTTTTTCTTTTGAGGTACGGAACTACTAACGATAAATCAAAAGGTTGTTTTGTTTTACATAAATCGATAAATCAGGCTTACTCATAATGGACATGCTCCTGTCCTATACCATCGGTGCTGTACTCAATATAACACTAAATAACCACAAAACTACACAGAAACCAGCTTTTTTCTATCGAATTCTCCGTAAAACATCTCCGCGATTACCGATAGAAAGTAAAATTCGTCAGGTAACTAACTAATGTACCTATTTGTCGACGGAACAAATGACTGAGTAGATTATCTTATCTACAAAGTGTATATAGATTACAGCGCACGTTACTTGTTTGTTTTACTAATTACTCGCGATTTTTTAATGTTTTGTTGGGCTTCTCGGCTACTAACAGTAACAGGTGAATGTTACTGCAACGACCTTGATTCCTTTGTAATTACCGATGCACCATATTCAAAATATTTTCGTCTTTATGTTAAGTAGTTTTAGCGTATCGACACGTTGTAATACCAAAACAACCATAAGTATTATTTAATACTAACTGTTTAAAGGTTGAACGTAATTATTAGTGGCACAGCGTTGCCATTTTTTTTATCGATTAATTACTACACATTTCGGTGTTTTAATATGTGTGTATATGTGCTCTGTTTAGATTTACTTAGTAATCGAAATAGTAGAGTATTATTTTATAATTATGGTACCATGCTAGCGCAAATCCTTATAATTATTATAGGCTTGGTTCATTTCAGTTGATTTCAACAAATTCCGACTGCAGCGCTTCAACGGCAAAAATCAGAAATTATCCGTAGGTACCTATTCCATGCCGTCTTCATATCGATCGCATTAAAATAATATTGAAATCGTGATTTTGTCATCATAAACAAGTGAGTAAACAAAGTGCTCGGTACATAATCAAAAAATTAAATAGACATATAGTATACTAGCGTGTACCCGCAACTTCGTTCGCGTTGAATTAATCATTTGTAATGGTGATGATAAAGCAAAGCAAGAATTTCCATTAACATACAAACTGGATAAAATTTTCTCACATTTATGTCAGCATCAGAAAAAACAATATGGCGATATTATTATATATAACTTGGTAATATTGATATTGTTTCATCTCGTTGGAATTTGACTTTCGAAAAATCCGTTTGCCAAAAATAAGCTTTTTACGTCAAGCAGTTTAAGTAGAATCGTGGTTAATCAATTACCCAGCTTTTTGGAACACCATGTATGTTTTTTTTAAATTTCAAAATAAATAAAAAAACAAAATAAATTATGCGTGTCCCAGCGTTTTCCCCAAAGACTAACCGTTTTTTAAATAATAAATATTGTAATATTTGAGGGGCGTTTTCACCCTCTTGGAATTTGAGATTCGAGAAACCCCTCCTTATCGAACCTCTACACCCCACAATCAATACGTTTGCCAAAAATCAGCTTTAAACGTCAAGCGGTTTAAGCCAGAATCGCGATTATTCAATGATCATATTTTATGAAACACCCTGTATAAATTTATAAAAAATCTTAAAATATGTAAAACAACAAAATAAAATATGCGTGTTTAAGAGTTTTTCCGAAAAACTCACCGGTTTTTAAATAAAAAATATTTTAATATTTGAGGGATAGTTCCACCCCCTTGAGTTTTTGAATTTGAGTTTCGAAAAATCCCTTCTTATCGAACCTCTACACCCTAAGGTCAATCTGTTTTCCAAAAATCAGCTTTTTACTTCAAGCGGTTTAAGCAGGATCGTGATTAATCAATGACCAGATTTTTCGAAACACCCGTATACATTTTTAAAAAATCTTAAAATATGTAAAAAAATAAAATAAAATATACGTGTTTAGGCGTTTTTTCGGAAACGACCGTTTTTTAAATAAAATTTATTGTAATATTTGAGGGGTGGTTTCACCCTCTTGGAACTGGAATTTCGAAAAATCCCTTCTTATCGAACCTCTACACCCTAGAATCAACCTGTATGCCAAAATTGAGCTTCTTACGCTGAGTGATTTGAGCAGGATCGTGATTAATCAGTATGTCAGTCACTTAAGGATTTTATATATTAGTATAGACTATGAGAGGATAAAATATAAAATATAATTTGCAATATTAATGGTATACTTTTTTTAACACTAGTGATAAAATGTTTTATGAACAATGTTCAATTATGATACAATGTTGTTGGGATTTATTTACATTTTATGTAACTAGTAATACGGGGAGACCCGAGGAGAGATTATAATTATTTTTGTGCATTTTAATAGTTTTCCGTATATTTCAATACATTTGGCGCCCAACGTGGGGCAAGTGTAAAACTTGGAAAATAAGTTGGTTATAATAATGGTTTTATAATTCGCAAACTCTCTACGTATTTATCTAGTAATGCTAAAACACTCTATTTGAAAGTCGATTAGAGAAAATAGTATGATTCATTGGCAAGTAATGAAAATATTTACGATCCGGTAAAATTGTGATGTAAGAGGAGGCTTAGCTTGCCTGAGGCGAATCAGTAGTAGATAGGTCGGCCGACTATTGTGTTGTGTTTTGTCATAGAGCTGATATTTGGGGGTTGAGAGTCTTTTGACTATAAACGTTGTAAGTACTGTAAGGCAACGGGTCGTTTGACCGGAAGAAAACCTCTTGTGACGTCTTGCCTTCGAGGTTGGTCTTGAGAGTTTGAGGTCTCCCTTGTCTTCTCGATTGACACGATGCACAGTGCTTCGAACATATGGCTCTAGAGGACAAAAATCAAAAACTTCTCTTTTATTGTAAGCAATTTATTCAAACTAGGTTTATTTGAGACAAATGATGAGTACTCTCATTGTACTAAATGATGATGTTCTTAGTCCCACGTTTATGAAAAAAAAATCTTATAAATAATAATAATGTTGGAGCTGTGTTCCATCTAAGCAAATAATAAGTTATAGTATGAAAACGGTGTAAGTATTAAATAAATTCCTGTGATAAAAAGAATTGAAATAACATTAGAACATGATTCCTACAAAATAAGCCTAATATAAGATAAAATGTTTTTCTTTAATGAAAAGAAACATTAATGTTATATTTAATTAAAAAAAAACTTAAGATACTATAAATTTACTTTTGGACAACAAAATGCATAGATCGTAACTACTCTGATTCAGGAGAATCACTGCTGACAGAATCTTCCAAATTTATAGTATCCAAATCACAGGTAGTTGAAGTATCCTCACATATAAGATATTTCTGTACATCATGTTCTAATATGTTACTTTTTCGCGTTGTTACTGTTCATTTTGTCGGTATGAGGGGTTCGGATGTTAATAGTTACCTCTTTAATAGACCATATCCATATATTATTTTTTCCTTTTCTTGGGTATGAGATTTTATAATAAATTGAAAGATGGACACTTTTTTATGCGACGTTTCGCTCCAACATAGTGGACTTTTCAGACACACAAGTGGTGTCTCATTTGACTGGAAGGTTCATCAATATCTAATAAGAACATATTTTTTGAAATACAAATAATTTGGAGTTCTTGTCCTTATGATCAAGCCAAGTATTAGCCAGATCGGCATTGCTTATCAATTTTACTCCATCTGAAAAGTATTATAAAATAAAAGTTCGTCGCAAGCAGACGCAGGTGAACTATACAAAAATTAAAAAGTGTATGAATATGGCAACAAAAATATTCAATAAATACGATATGTTTTGATATGTTTTTTTTAAATGCCTTTTGAAGTTTGAAAACGTAAAATTTTTATACCCATTTAAGAATCATCTTAAAAATAAATAAAAAATAAACAATCACGAACTTGTTTAGAAATAAATTTAAAGTACATACCTTGTTTAACAATATCCATAGTGGCTTTCAATTAAAGTACGTACCCGTTTAACTCCATAATATACAGAACTACTATGAATGTTATTCTTTTCACTGATGAGATAATAATCGCAAAATTTATTTTTAGTGAAAATATTTGCTAACAAAAACGCTGTTTATGAAAAATAATATACAGGATGGTTGAACATTGCTATAAGCATAAAATTATATATTCAGATATTAGTAAATTTTAACTTATTTTTTGATTTTTGTCCATGGGACGAAGCACTGTGCGATGCGGCGTTGGGGTAGTGAGCTACCCCAATTAGCTTATTCGATTGGGATGCGAATCTGTTTAGCGAAAGAATTGCGTCCGGGGGAAGCCCCTATACTATTTCAGGTGACACTAGCTAGTTGTTGAAGATTATTAACCAATATATAACCGAATGATATTTGAATTAGATGGAAAATATGGAATGGGATATATTGAATAGAATATATCAGTGGCTAGGGGGCGGAGTACCCCCGGGTGAGTCTTACTATTTAATTATCAATTTTATCCAGATCAATAAATGTTTGTTTTGTTATTTTCATGTACAATGAGAGAGTGCTTGCCAATGACCAACTAAATGGATATTTGAGGTGAATTTGCATTGTGAGACCCGGTTGAGTAAGTCCCAGAAATAAGCGATTTTACACAAGATAGTAGTATTTACTCCAAGACCTAAAGCATCGATTTCCGGTTCCGGTGCCGTAAAACAGCGGATGTAATTTGGCGGCCGTCCTCGGCTGTTACAAAATAAGGTACGTTAAAATACTGTGCAAATAAAATCAAAGATTTTCCTTGATTTGAGTAAGAACAATCTTTGGATTGTTACGGGATTTTGAACAGGACCCTGTCTCCTCAATGAACTAGATCTAGATTGAAGCTAAGAAACAACGGCGAATGCAGATTCTGTGGGGTAAATGGGGAAACACCAAAACACATCATCACTGAGTGCGCCGGGACGACAACCATTCGTACCATAAACTTTGGTACGACTGATATCGGAAATGGAGAACTAACTTCGGTCGTAAAACCAGATAACAGATACTGGCTTGATTCCAATGACAAAAGGAGGACACGATAAATCTACAAAATACGATGATTAACATCATCCCTCCCATTCAATCTACAATCTACAGCTGTTCTTTTGCGGAACCGCTTTGCAGGAAACCGAAGCTTTAGGAAGTCTTGATCTTGGTCATCAACAGAGATAAAAGACTTGGCAACAGATCTGAATAGGTCGCAGTGGAGAAGAACTCACCTGAAGTAAGCGACACCTGGCTGGTATCGGAGCCTTTCCTCGAATGTCCTGAGGCGCCGCTCAGCGAGCCCAGCGACTTGGCGTCGGCCTCGATGAGTCGATTGGCCGCCTCCAGCTTGGCCAACAGCTCCAGCTCGTGGGGCGGCACGGGCGGCCGCGGCTGCTGCTGCTGAGTGGGCGACGGTTGTTGTTGCGGGGGCGACGGACTCTCGCTAGTGTCGGGCCTCATGGCTGCTGCGGGCGGCATGGCCCGAAAAGGCGGCCATCGGTCGATGTGCAGCCGGATGGAGGATGGTGGCCTGAGAGGGTGCAGGGGGAGACGATGCAGATCTGGAACAACAGAAGAAGGTTGTGAATAAATTGGTACACTGAAAAATTAATTTGTAAATTTAATGACAATATTGAGGGTTATTTCTTGCCACAGATTATTGTAGTAAATTTACCATCCGTTCTTTACTTTTTTAACTCGTTTGTAAAATCGCTGTTTGGCTAATTTGTGGCATGCATGTAAATATGTTATAATATATCTTTATATTCACCAATATCTTTGTGAATTTATTTTAAAAACATGTATCTCACAGTAAATTTACTTATTCATTGTAAATTTATCTTTTAAAATCAATATTTAGCGTTTTTCAAAATTTGTAATGGTTTTGCAGACAATTTTTGCGGTTTTATATTTCATAGGGCATTTTCACAGTAATTTTCTCAAACCCACCCAATAATTTTTCTCTCGTATTTTGCCGTTGAGAGAGCCATATGAAATAATACTGCGTGTATCTGAAAAACCATTAAAAATTTTGAAATACTTTAAATACAAAAAATATATATTTTTTAATTCTTCATGTTTTTAAAAATAATATACAGGGCGTACCATTTAAAAAAAAACAAGGAAAATTTATTTTATATTTTAGAAAGGTTGGCGTAGAATTTTGAACATCCTGTATGATTTAAAACTGCGGTATTCATAGCAAAGTTAAGTTTAGACCATCTGAAGTAAATATCTAATATAGTTTTGATTTCCGGACAGTTCTTGTATTTTTAATATATTTTTTAAGAAAAGCTGAAAAAAATTTTTCATTTATTTATTAATATCTCTAAAACTATCGAAAAATATAATATATATAATATAATATAATTTACTCATATCTTAGGATTCTGTAAAGTGATCTGAAATAAGCTAAAAATGCAATAATATACAATTTAAAAAAAATTATCCCGATCCACTCACATTTTTTTGAGCCGCTAAAGCTCTAATAGAAGTTAAAATATTTTCCTGAAATACATCCTCGTACGTACTTAAACAAAATTCTCAAGTTTTTTATTCTAGGAGCTACAGATGACCGACGCACTATTGCCGAACCTTGTATATGGTAGAGTCTATTATGATCCAATCCTTTTTATATTACAGAATGCTCAGAGTGGAACGACCCCACGAATAAGAATTGTTTTTATTTTTCGGCAATAACGAAATCGTAAAACAATTCCTAATGGGTTTTGGCCAGCCACCGTGCTCGTATCTTCCAAAACTATCCAACTAGTAGCCTTTAATTATGTTTGGCAACGGATGAGATTGTAAAATGGATGGAACGATGGTCGAAGAGAGATAATAAAACGTCAGTGAAAAATAAACTGTTACATGCAGTAAAATTTACGTTTATTTCCATTGGCACTATATCTACATTAAAGAGATATTTTGTATTGTTTATTTCTTAGTGATTTACTACCGGATTTTTTTCTGTATTTGCATCCCCCATTAGTGACGTAACGTGAGTAAAAAAGTTTTCTAAAATCGAAAAAAAATACTATGTGGTTTTATTTCTATTACGCATTATACTTACCCTTCTTTGGTACATATAGGATTAACTGTTTACAAGGCTTTTATAAAATAACTGAAGTGTATTTTATACTTATCGCATTTTACATAGGAAATGTAAAGCAACCGTATGAATGAAGATTATATCGAGGATAATGCATATATATATAGCGCATATACGTAATGCAGCTCTGCGTTCGGAAGTCTAATAATATTCTTTTGTGTTCGGGATCAAAAAAGGACTGAAAAAAAGAAACGAAATACGTTGCCGCGCTCGTACAAAAAGAATAAAATTGACGACCGGTTTATATCTAGAATTCTTTTTAAAGCCATGCATATGCAATACGAGCGTTTAAAATGTACAAGGAAATTGCATTTTGCGAATAGATGCATTTGAGGTGTTAAAGGATTTTCAAAGTTAATTCGTGTTTTTTTTTCAATAATAGGAGGCCGTCCTCCGGCGGAAACACTGCGACCTATGAGGCCTATTGTGTTTGCCCCCTTTCTATATCTGCACCCATTCTCCTATCCCTGTGCACTGCACTAACTTATGCAGGTTCTTGATAGGATGGGAGCTAGTTCCTCCGGTTCTAGCCTAGCTTTCCCAAATAAATAGTGTCGCTTGCGATCCAGAGCCTCGCAGTGACATATGATGTGCTCCGCTGTCTCAGGATTTTTTATCGCAGAGTCTGCAGCAAAGACTTCCTTGATACAGGTTGAGCTTGTTCAGGTTGACAGCCATGTGTCCTGTCAAGAGGCCTGTTTTAATCCGCACTTTATTCCTGCTAAATATTAACAGTTTTTTTGCGGTTTTAGAGCTAGGTTCTTGGATAAACGCATTGCTGTGCCTGTGCCCCTGTCTGTTTCTCCAGTGGACATTCTGCTTTTCCCTGATCCAGAATTTTAGTGCACTACGGGCCATACATTTGGGTATTCCCAGTACTGGCTCTGGACCAAGATAGGATGTCGATGATCCTTGCCTAGCTAGCTCATCGGTTTTTTCGTTGCCTTGGATGCCGCTGTGGTCCGGCACCCAGAATAATTTAATTCTGTAAGAATTAAATTAATTCATGTAAAAAATGAGTAGTAATAGTGTTTATGATTTATTTAACTTCATTGTCTTTGAAAAAATATACTATTATTGTCTGTTGGGCAGTTATTCTAGCAGATATGGTTTTAAGTCCAAAAGTTGATCTCTACCATGATGAATTAAAGCATGCAATAGCCGATACTTCAAAACTTAAAACCATCTCTACTAAAGTAACTAATAATATGACTTTTCAATGACAGTGGCATTACAAAAGTAATAAGCACTATATAGACAGTTTGATTTTTAATTTAGAAGGAGATACTAAAAAGTCAAATAATTTAGCTACAAACTGCTTAAAAAATCATCAAAATCGGTCCACTAGAACAAAATATATTGAACTTTAAAATATATCAATATTTTAAGGTGCCCGTTTTTCGTGCCGGTGAATGTAGTATTAAAATCTAATTTCTTGTATTTTATATACACGTTGCTTTTAAAAAGCACTCTAATTACCACCTATCTTCCGGAAGTGCTTAAAAATAAATTTGTATTTCTTTCTGTTGAGAAGACCGGTCTGTTTTTCCTCTTTGCTAATCTTATCTGTTGTTTTGCTTTTCGTTTTCGAAAAACCTTAATTGCTTTTCTAGTCGGGAGTACGTTGATCTTTTAAATATTTACTTTTATATACCTCTACAGGTCTATTTCGATTACGCTATGCTACGAAAATAGTTCAAATATAAACTAGAATCATATTAAATTTCAATTTTTAGTAACTTGGGCAGATGAAATGGCCAAACAAGGCTCATCAGTGCCATTCAGAGACCTAGAACCTTTCTGAGACGCTGCCAAAGCAATCGCAAGATTAGCCACGAAACAGTAGCAGGCCATCAAATCTCTACAATGGTGGATAAACTCATCAGAGCAAAGACACGGGTGAAAAAGTTCATAGTATAATTCGCCAAATTTTACGGCAGACCTTATAAGCAAAGACAGAAAGACAGTCAAAGCTGTGGTGGATCTACTAACAGCACACTGTAATCTTAATAGGCATCTAAAGCTAATGGGATTGTCGGAGAAAACCTTGTGAGGGTTCTGTAAACCTGGCAAATGAGCGGTTCTGGAGGTTCTGGAAGCTATATGGAGGGTTCAGTCTCCAAGTTGCAAAATTTTTTGAAAAGGATAGAACTGGAGAATCAGACAATACGAAATCGAACAGGAGTAAGAGATGCGGTGATATCTGTCTTACATCTTAAATGGAATTGGGCAGGACATGTCGCTAGGATAACAGATGGACGGTGGACAAAGAAACTTGTGGAATGGAGACCAAGACGCGAGGCTATAGAAGCAGAGGACGACCTCCTAGTCGATAGGCTGGAAACTAGATTCAAATGGCACAAAATAGAAAGAAATGGCTAGAGTTAAGGGAAGCTTTTGTTCAGCAGTGGACGGTATACGCTAAATGATGATGATGATGATGTTCTACTTACATTGATTTATATATTTTTATTTTCAGAACCATGATATAGAAATAAAAATCTATATTTCAAATAAAAATATTTTGGAGCAACAAATAATGATATATAGAAGGGACATTAAAAATATGAAAGTACATTATTAAATTAAACCATGACTTTGCTTTTGCCAGACATTTTTTGTGCGAGAAAACCTAAAAACATAGATTTTAAGACAAAAAATGACGGAGATCGACATTGTTGATGGTTGTTTTCATTTCGAAATCAACACACAGATATAGACTATTTTAGATTGGTATTTTCTGGCATTTTCTTCACTTTGTGCTTTTCTCACAAACAGTGGCTGCTGAAAACGGGAAGATCTTGGACAAAAATTGCAGAAAATGTTTCGAACATTTCCTCTAAATCTATTTGTGGCATACTGTTTCCATTTTGTGCCAAGAAACGACACACATTATTAGAAACATTCTCTACATTCTAATCACTAATATTTATTAAATTACCAGTTGTTGGTTATATGGAATTAAACATTTTTGACCAAAAAGCTAATACGGTTAAAACACAATAATTACCCATTTGTAGAAGCTCTTTGGTCCATTTATTAAGGCAATACAAGTTTAAAAAAGACTTTTTCGTTCGACACTAAGAAAAAGGTCGACGGAAATTGTCCTCGAACGCAATAACGTTGTTTTTACGACGTTTCGAGGTGCTGCGGAAAGAAATATAACATTATCAGGCTCCGTATATCAAGTTGGGGAGCCCTTTACCGAAAACGGTGTCGATTTGCTTTGAACTATTGTGGCAATTTAGACGGTCAATTGAATTCTACCGCTATAACATTTTTCCAAGATAAATAAATCGATATGTGGTTACAATGGCTGTTTAAATTTATACTACAAAAAGGACAATATTTTTCAATCAAGAATACGAAAATTCTTGAAAATATATGCTTCCATTAAGATTTTGATAGTCTAAGAGCTAGCAACGTTTTCGAGAAAGTATTTTAAGACGTCTGGCTCTTTGATATATCTTTTACTATGCTCTCTGGAACAGCATGCGGCCCGTCTGGCTGCCGATACCCGTTGCGTTCACTACTGCGCATCGGAAGAAGATCCTATATTTTTTATTAATTTAGTTCTATAAATTCTAGTATTGAATATAAATCGAACATGTCCCCATAGCGCAGTGCGTAGAGTTTCCGACCACGAACCGATGATTCAGAGTTCGAATCCGGGTCAGGCCAAAGACTTTTTTATTTTAATTTCGTTTATATTCTGATAGTAAAGTATTAAATAATTCTGGTAATTAAATAAAAACAAATATTTAATACTTTACTATCAGAATATAAACGAAAATAAAATAAAAAAGTATTTGCCCCGACCCGGACTCGAACTCTGAATCATCGGTTCGTGGTCGGAAACTCTACGCACTGCGCTATGGAGACATGTTCGATTTATATTCAATACTAGAATTTAAACGACTAATAAAAACATAGGACCTTCTTTCAATGCGCAGTAGGGAATGCAACGTTTACCGGCAGCCAGACGGGCCGCATGCTGTTCTAGAGAGCATAGTAAAAGATATCAAAGAGCCAGACGTCTTAAAATACTTGTTTTTCCAACGTTGGTTTCGGGGAAAATACTCTCGTACTATTATGTTTGGACTAAATCTTCTCGAAAATAAAGACAATTTAAAATTCCGTTACAATACGGAAATAGATTGAAGTTTCGCGATTACAGTGATATATAATTTATATGGTTTTGTAACAAATTGCTCGCTATTTTATGTCGAATGCCGAAGCTCTGCAAGCCGTAATCAAGCCTTAATCAAAGCACGTGTGTTTGGAATTTTAGGTGTGGCTTAACACGACAGGATCGGGTTAAGATTTACGCAGATTTCTGAAATATAATATATATTTCCTTCGGCCACCACCCGCTTTACCCTACCCCTGAAAACGACCCGTACAGCACAGCGTAATAGATTCTTAAGACATTATTCTTCCAATAAGAATTTCAGTTATTTTAATGATAGAAAAATATATCTTTAAATACATTCAATAGGTCATATTACTGTAAAGGTTATACGTAAAAATTAGCTCGGAAAATGGAGACGCGCTATGGAGACATGTTTGACTCATATTCAATACTAGAATTTATAGGACTAAATTAATAGAAAATATAGGATCTTCTTCCGATGCGCAGTAGTGAACGCAACGGGTATCAGCAGCCAGACGGGCCGCATGCTCTCCCAGAGAGCATAGTAAAAGATATATCAAAGAGCCAGACGTCTTAAATACTTTCTCGAAAACGTTGCTAGCTCTTAGACTATAAGGAATATTTTGTTGATATTGGGGCATCAAAATCTTAATGGAAGCTCTTAATGGAAGCATATATTTTCAAGAATCTAGTCTACTACTTTTATTTTAACATTCAAATTAAAAAATACCGTTTCTTGAAACCTGAAAAACTAAAACAAATATATTTTGAACATTTTTGACGCTTTTTTCGTTAATTTCAACTAATCACAGCCGAAATAGTGCCGTTCTGGTCTATATATCAATGTCGAGCAACACATGGCCTGGAAAGCGTACTAACAATTTTATTTCTGTCCGCACTTCCAAGCCAACAGATCGTCGCGTGATAATTTACCCCCATTTGTTCACCCCTAACACGAGCTCAGCCCTTCGCCATAATAAAACAACTTTGTTAGGAAATGTTTTAACATAAAAGTGTGTAATTTAGGCCACAGTAATTTGCAAAAATGTTAGGTTATGATTTATTAATTAATCAGTAGTGGCACCAATGACTAAAGAATCCAAGGACAAATAACACCCGAGAGCAAATTGTGACGATGTCACCAAACAGTGCCGTGGCACATATTTTTCTTAACCTAGCTGTTTGAAGCAATATTTATATTTTTTGATAATTGTTTTGACTACGCCTATGGTGTATCATCTTAATTAATTACGAAAAAAACGTATTAAAATGGTAACAAAAGGTACAAAACTAGTATCGACGTATAGCACATATCAAGTACATATAGATGTTAATTGAAATTGAAGAATAATTAACGAATTCAATAAGAAAACGCTAAAAAGTGGGAGTGGACTGTTTATTTACCTATGAAACGGAACTCCTGGCTCTTTCTTATCGCTGCTGCTTTTACACTTGAAAGCTGAACAACTAATCACCATTCTAATAAAGTTTATACAAAGTTTACTACACACAAACTATTAAAAATCGCAAAAATTGTCGCTAGTGACCATATGATGACTCATTGTTTGCCACCAAAAAAAAGGTCTCTAAGGTCACAAATTCTTCTGCAGCCCGTATAGGGGCGTTACATGTCCATATATTCTTTAGTCGTTGGTTATAACTTATCTTACAGTCTCAGGGCCAGTATCTGAGAGGTTATTTCTCCATCTCCGGTATCAGTCGCACACAATCTATAGCACGTATGGTTGTCGTTTTGGCGCACTCAATGATCAGGTGTTCTGGTATTTCCCCATTTTCCTCATATAATCTGCATTATCCGTTGTTTCTTAGCTTCAACCTACTCATTTGTTAATTGAGGAGACCATCTTCTGTTAAAAACCCCGTGACAATTCGAAGATTGTTCTTTAATCGTGTTTTTAACCTCCTCTTGTTTACGAGATTTCTGTAGTGCTCGTTCTGTTATGAACCACCATGTATGAATTAAAATATTCATATCTTTTTTTATTTCAGTTCGAAAATATGGAAAACTCTATCCCATTATATATTCATTTATCTTCTTTATTCGCCTTATGGAACCTTTTCCATATCCGAAACCTTTTTGTTCTGAGGAAATGAATAAACTTTTATTGCTGGAAAAGCGGGAGCGGCATAAAGTAAAATAAAAACTCTCTGTACTTTTTCAATGATTTATACGGAGGGAGCAGCATAATTCAGAATTTAACCCGCGAGTTTTCCGACCGATGGGAAATTGCTGCCTCGTGTAGTTTTCCCACTTTTTCCGCTCGTATGATCCCATTAAAACTCTGCCCTAATAACGATCCAGAGCCTCGCCTTGGATATCCACACTAGGGATGGGCGATTTTTTCAATAATATCGATACCTGATCGATATGGATCTAAGATTGACCTCTAGCGACTCTAGCGTTGTATTTAGACATACCGAGTGCGCCTCAAAAGGGTTTTTGCAGATAAAAAAACGAGATTTGGTATGTTAGTATATGACATAAATTAGGATTGATTCACATATTCAATTGTTTTCGGTCACTTCCTGTTTCACCGGAAATTTCACTTTTGATTTTTAAATGGCACCCTCGGTATTTTATCTCGGTATTTAATCTAAAGTAATTATCTCTTATATTTAATATCGGTATTTTTGGTCAGTTCCTATTTTACCGGAAATGACCAACTTTTGATTTTTAAATGGCATCCTCGGCATATTTCTACTTTATTCGATAGAAAATGACACTCTGAATAGAATGACATATCATATGTCAGCTTTGGATATTTTCGCATATGGTTTATTTGAAATTGTAACATGCGGTTCATAACGACAATTTGGCTCGAAATACCAAGTGTGTGGTACCAAATTATTCGCAAAAAAAATGCTTTTTCCAAATATCCCAATGAGCTACCATCGTTCCATTTGAAAAAAATTGAGATTTGATTAAAAATACGATTTGGGCATCTATTAACCGGCCAGGACAAAACACGAAAAGCATTAAACGATCAAATCTATTTTTCCAAGACTCCTTGATTAAACATTAGTATTTTTAACACAGCCATTCACAGACACTCTCTAGATTGTAATTTAAAATATGATTTTTTTAAGCGAAAATGTCAAAAGTTGACGAATAATGATGTCATTCTCAGACTCATTTATCATTTTCTATCAAATAAAGCAGAAATATACCGAGGGTGTCATTCAAAAAAAAATCAAAAGTTGTAGTCATTTCCGGTGAAACAGTTCAGCAAAACAATTGAATACGTCAATTTCAATCCCAATTTGTATCATATACTACAATACCAAATCTCGTTTTTTTTATCTGAAGAAATAATAAAAAATGATTCACACCGGTCTCATTGGCTAATTTTCTTGTACTCAGCGTACTATCCATGGCAACTTGGCCCAATACGAATACCTCCATAGCTTCATTCACTACAGGACTTTCCCTCTGCCTCTTTTTATTCATAACGGAACCAGTTTCGCGAAATTTTGCTACTAACTCGCGAACGATTTTGCCATAAAGGTGTTTGTCAGGATGGCGTTCATTGAATATCTGCGCAACGATTGTCACATTCATTATTTTTAAAATAAAGTTCGATTATTTCCACTTTTTCTGCAAGTGAGTACCTACACCATAATTGTTAAAAAGTTTAATGATATTGAGAAGAACTTTAACTTGGCCCTTTTCAAAAGCGCCAATCTTTTGGGTCAAAGTCATATTCATTTCGACTGAGAGATCCTTTTTTTCAGTGTAGAATCAACTTTTGACATTTTCGCATATGGTTTATTTGAAATTGTACATACGGTTACAGTTGGGGGGTTGGAACCTTTGGTGTTAAGCTTGATTTTCATGCATCCGTTATACGTCGATACGTTGGTCCGACGGTGCTCTGATTAGTCATAGCGTTTTCGCGCCACTTTTCATCCGTAAATATTTTACTTCAGCCCGTCAACGGACCCGTTCATACGATAACGGACGTTTTGACACTTTTTTGACAAATTTAATCTAACAATAATAAAAATATAAGTAAAATCGGGGGATGGCACCCCCGCTTAGAGGGTTGAAGATTTTGCAATCATTTTTGGGGCACAAGTTGTCCCCCTCACAAACAAAATTGACGTGTTTTTGGATTGTTTGAGAAAAAAATTACTCTGGCCGTTATGCCTTGCGGAACGTTTTCGGTGGGCCACCCTGTATATCATTATTTATTGCTACAAAATATTTTTGTTTGAAATATAGTTTACGAGACCCCCATAGTGTGTGCTGTCTTATATGGGACACTGTGTATAAAAGGAGAGAGCGGAGATTTACCCCTTGAAACGTTCAATATACATGTCGGAAAATTTCTGAAACAAAAATAAAATACTGAGACGCTCCTGGAATTCCTGCAGCTGATATTACATCGTAAAATTTCCTTTAGAGCCTGATGTAACTCGATGTATCTGCATAGCCGATACAAAACCACAATATCGCGAGGTTTTATTTCTCGGGCTTTATTACAGGAAATTTTTATATTGTTACGGATTCCGTGGGTCCACTATTTAAACTCACGATAAAATACTTAACGAATTTATTTGTTTCACTCTGTACACACAACTTATACTATTTACAACACAACTTATGCAACTACTATTACTCTAACGGTATTTCGCGGTATTTTCAAACTTCAGACTTCAGACTATCTTCAGACTTGTCCAACTGTCAAAGCGCGGGCCTTATATACCCCCTGGCGATGGTTTGTGGAATTTTCTAAAGAATTCTATAATTTTCTTTTACTTTCTGGCGAATGCGCCAGGTTCCTCAATGCACGTTGCGATTATTTAGCAGTATGCAGTTATGCAACCAGTAATACACCTTGACAATATTATAAACGTAAAATAAACCAACTTCCTAGTAATGCAAGGAATTTTCTGTATCTAGGTACCCTATTTATGCTAGGAAATATTTTTTGTTGAAGTGAAACTTCCTTACACGCGTTGAGGTAAAAATTCAGGGCCGTGACACACGAGCTAGCGGCAGGACACGCGTCACGAAAAGTAGTAACGGTCGAAAAAGTGGTAAGCCAATGAGGAAGTTGAGATGGGTCTTTGGAGCGCTGCGCCGTCGTAATTTCGAACTACACTTTTCCAAACATATCGTTCAAATCCTTCAATTTAATAGCTGTTAGTCAGTAGTTTCACTTCAAATATACACACATTCTATAGAAGCTAATATTATCTCCTGAATCTCTCTAATGACATTCTGGACTATAATATTACTAATTTATATATGCAAATACCATATCGATTGGCTTAGTTACTTACGTAGTTAATTAGAATTCTCTAACTGCTTCATCTATTAAAGCAAATATCTCATGCAGATATATGCTTGTGACCTTATTGGGTGTCACTGTGTTGATAATACGCCCCCGCGATTTTTTACAGTGATTGTATCAAATTTCTTGTACACAACACTTTTGTTTTATGTTAAATTACTTCGATATTACACATTGAATGAATAATATACAGTAAAAATGTAAATAAATAATACAAAGATTGATCAGTTACACCATTTTTAACTCCTTTAATAACTGGACCGATTAGTATAAAATAGAAATTAAATTATTCTATTGCTCTTTATTGTGATTTTTGTATCAAATTTCGTTCTTGGATGTACAGGGTGGGTCAAATTCGTCGCTTTTAAAGGAATACACCTTTTTTAGGAGATAAACGAAAACTAATATGGGTGTCCGGAGCTCAATTTTTATCAAAAACATGATGGTGAAAACCGCACATCGATATCTGTTACCGTTTCGGAGTTACGGGGTGTTTTTCAAAAATGTGCATTTTTAACAAATCCCTGCAACTTTTTTGCTAAGGAAAATTTTGTATTTCTGTGAAAATATTTCCAAAGTACCTTTTTACAAAGGATTTAATGATTTAAGTATAATTTTTTTAAAACTAATAATTTAAGAGTTATCAACAGAAAAATTGTTTTTTTTTATTCGGGATACCTTGTATATTTTTAATTACCTGAAAAGAACTTCAAATTACCTTTCCAAAAATATAGAACACTTGATATTTTGTTATAGTCTTCAAAATACAGAATTTTTATAAGTTCACTTATTGATGATCTGCCCCTAATGGAACCCGAAAACATATTTTTCCAGCAAGACAAGGCACCGCCTCAGAACGCTGAAGTTATTTATATAAGTACGCTTAAGTTGTAGCAAATTTTTGCAGCCAATTTCGAGAATAATTGAATAGCTAACCAAGATCCCAGCCGTTGGCCGTCGAGGCCGCCGCACTTAATGCCTGTGGATTTTTATCTTTGCGGAAGAATAAAAGTACTTATTTATAAATTGTCCGTATAATCTAGACAAGAATTAGAAATACTTAGCGATTATCTGATGGTATCTTTCACACCCAATGAGTTAATGAATTCCCCGGGAAATATTCAAAAACGGTCCCGTCTATCCATAACAGAAGATGATCGACATGTTAAAGACCTGTAGCAAAGAAAATCTTATGTCTTGGTTTGCTATTAATTTTTATTGTTATTAGATAGTTTAAATGTGTTGATATTGTTAAATATAGTTTAAATTGTTATAAAATTTTGCAAATATTA
This sequence comes from Sitophilus oryzae, assembly GCF_002938485.1. Taxonomy (NCBI): domain Eukaryota; kingdom Metazoa; phylum Arthropoda; class Insecta; order Coleoptera; family Curculionidae; genus Sitophilus; species Sitophilus oryzae. Next base: position 708,431 of record NW_022146011.1, on the reverse strand, counting down.
TTTTCGTTTTAATTGCTGCTCACAGCTAGAATTTTTTGCATTACAGCCAGCGCCGTTCAAGCCTACTTAAATGGGCGAATTTGTATAAACTCTATATCTCGAAGAGGAATCGTGCAAAATATCAAGTATACTATATTTTTGGAAAGGTAATTTTAAATTCTTTTCAATGAATTAAAAATATACAGGGTGTCCCATATAAAAAATCAAATTTTCTGTTGAGAATTCTTAAATTATTGATTTAAAAAAAATATACTGAAACCATTAAATTCTACTTAAAAAGTTGCTTTGGAAATGTTTTCACAAAAATACAAAACTTTTCACAGCAAAAAAGTTACAGCGATTTATTAAAAATGCACATTTATGAAAAACACCCCGATCGATGTGCGGTTTTCACCATCATGTTTTTGATAAAAATTGAGCTCCAGACAACTATATTAGTTTTCATCTATTTCCTATAGAAAAGGGTTTCCCTTTAAAAGCGTCCAATTCGCCCCACTCTGTACATTTAAACCCTCTATAACAAAAAAAAAGTAAAAGAAAGTAATTCATTGTTCATAATAATTTATATAATCCTTATTTATATTTCCAAGAATTCCTCCCCAAACATCTAAATTATCCCACCTTAATCCAATCAAAAAGATAAAAGATGATTAATGTTTCCTTTTCTGGATATAACGAAATAACAACTAAAGCAAAAACAATTTATATTAAACAGGCTCTCTTCGGAAAGCATCCCGAATCGGAAAGTGCCGTTTATTCCCTACAAACGTATCTAATAACTGGGATTTTTTTCACTTTTCGCCCCCAAAAGCTATAAATCATCCCCCTGCCTCTCGGTCTAACCTAGTTTCGTCCCTTTGCCAGTTTCCAGCATCACGTTTTCTGGAACATTCCGGTTTATTATTATACAGTTTCTTTCAGTAGATCGTTTAGCTAAAAATCTATTTTAACTTGAGGATAGGTTTGTCGTGGGCGGCATTCTGTAAACTACAGCATATACTGAAATCTGATCTTCCAATATGTTTAAAAAGAAAGGAGTCTTTAAGAGTCCATCTCACTAGTCCAAAAAACTAGCAAAATAAGCTTTCGGCATTTAACGTTTTATGAAGAAGGAAATTAAAGATAAATAATTATGCTATATCCGTATTGTAGCACATTTTTAGACAACTCATTTTTTACGATTTTGATGGTCAAACATCAACAAAATATTCCTTATGTTTGGACTAAATTTTCTCGAAAATAAAGACATAATTTAAAATACCGTTACAATACGGAAATACACACAACGGAAAAGTCTAGGGATATTACAATTTTATCCAGCCATCGGTCAGTAATTTTATTATTTGCATTTCTGATATAATAAAATTAAAATAAATAAATAGTTTACAGGACGTATTGGGAATAAAAATGCGAAATTTACCGAATTTTTCAAATTTACCTTGATTTTTATTGAACTCAAGAAAATACACACATTTTTTTTATTCTAAACTGCGAATTACTTAACCATTTTTACTTAATAAAGGGTATGGCCTCCTCTACTGTTCATTACAGCCCTACATCGTCTCTCCACGCTCCTGATCAGGTTTCACGAGGCATACCCATTCTCAAAATTCTTCTTTGGACTGCGTCCCATACGTGCTCGATGGGGTTGAGGTCAGGAGATTGTGCCGGCCAGGGTAAGATGTTTAATTGATGAGCATTGATAAACTCAGTTTCTTCCAAAATCATTGGCATATGGTAACACGACAGGCTCAAGAATTAAATCACGATATGTGATTCCTGTTAGAAACCTTTCAAGAAAAACGAGATCGGTTTTTCGGCCTAACTGGACTCCTCCCCAGACCATAACTGTTCCACCTTGATAAGGGTGCACTTCCTGAACATGATCCAACCGAATAAGATTTCCCGGTTCTCTCCATACCCTAAACCTTCTCGAATCCGGATGAATTCCAAAGCATGACTCATCCGTGAAGAGAACATTGGCCCATTGTTCATTCGACCACTTAACATGATCTTGAGCCCACAAATATCGTACCTCTCGATTTCCTCTCGTTAAGGGTTGAGCTCTCCAGAGGCGTCTGCTTCTTAAAGTTGACCTCTCTTAATCTATTGCGAACAGTGTCAGGACTAGCAGTTTACATTATGTGTTTCCTGGAGAATTAAACTAAGCTCTGGTGCTGTAAGAGTCGGTCGGCGTCGAGCTTATTTAATTCTCCAAGATCACATAATGTAAATGTTAGTCCTGACACTGTTCGCAATAGCTTTGAGAGAGGTCAACTTAAGAAGCAGACGCCCCTGGAGAGCTCAACCCTTAACGAGAGGAAATCGAGAGGTACGATATTTGTGGGCTCAAGATCATGTTCAGTGGTCGAATGAACAATGTTCTCTTCACGGATGAGTCACGCTTTGGAATTCATCCGAATTCGAGAAGGCTTAGGGTATGGAGAGAACCGGGAAAAAGTAATGCGATGTCGCCTTGTGTGCCTTTCAGCAACATCACCACTTTCACGGTAGCGTGCACTTAATCGCGATATTACATTTTGCGTTGTATTTAATGCTCTAGCTACGTCAATTTGGCGCATTCCAGCTTCGAGCATACACATGGTCCTTAGCATTTCGTCTCTGTTAAGATGTCTACGCTCCATAATGTCGTTTAATACTAAAAAGAGTTATTTGAATGAATTTTGGCCAGTTATCATAAAAACATAGCCAGTACAGGTTAAATTCGAACAATTGATGCTAGGTGCTTTTTATACATTTGACAAAAAATGCACAAACACTTCTGCAAATATCCTAAACTTAGAAATAACTAGTGTGACTACTTCATTTCAATCGAAGTAGAAAGAATCGACCTACAAATATGTGGTTGTTTATTCAAAACATTTATTTTTAACTTTAATAAAATGATATCCCTAGATTTTTCCGGTGCGTGTAGATTGGAGTTTTAGGATTACAGTGATATACAGGGCGAGTCTTAAATAAGTGCAAATATTTTTCTCGTTACGATTTTTCCGATAAGTTCAAAATAACCGAGTTATTTAAGTTTCAAAATTAAAAAAAATGATTTTTTTTGAAAAAAATTTTAGAGCCACCGGATATTTTTTGTATTTGCATCCCTTTTAGTGCCTTAACCATGGAGTAAAGCCGTAACTATGGTATATCAGAGATTAAGAAATTATACCGTGGGAAAATTTGCGGTGAACACGCAGTTCTAAAAAGTTTTCGAAAAATATATAGGGAAATTTAAAAGAAAATGCGAGGGGTAAACCGCTGGGGAATTGTGATGTACAAATCCGGGAATTGTTAGGAATTACAGAGAAATCTGTAGGAAATCTAGGAATTATCGGAAATATTAGGAATTACTAAGGAATTGTGGGTATTATAGAGGAATTGTGGGAATTATGAAGGAATTATTTAGGAATTGCGGGAATTATTGGCAATTATTATTATTATTGGCAAGGCGGGAATTACATTCCGGCCTTGTAGAACGCTGACACGCTTGCGCAATCGGTAAATTTTGTTGTGCGCGTGTTCTGTCGTTGGAAGGGGGGGGGGACCCCGCAATGCGCCAACTGAACAATCTAAAATATATTCAAGCTCATCAGATTTATTATTGTCTGCTTTTTCCTTGCATGACAGTACCTCAGATGGCTCAGAAACTTTTTCCGATCTAGAAAAAGGCAATGATGCTAGCGTTACAAAGCAAAACAAAGATGAAAATACTATTTTAATAAAATCATATTATGCCATATTTTATGATGAGAATTATTACATTGGCAGTGATTGAAATAATTGACAACAATAGATTTAAAATCAAATTCCTTAAAAACGAATTTAACCATTTTATTTGGTCCAGCATTGAGGATATAGCTTGTGTGGCGAAAATTTTTATGTTTTATGGACCCATAAATAATATTATGGTGCGTCCAGACTTGACAAGTCGAGCGCAAGACGAAAGCAAGACAGTTTGCTACGAGACAAGCCCGAGTTGGATCATAGTGAGAAGAAGCCAAAACATATTGTCAAGGTGTATTACTGGTTGCATAACTGCATACTGCTAAAAAATCGCAATGTGGAAGGAACCTGGCGCATTCGCCAGAAAGTAAAGAAAATTATAGAATTCTTTAGAAAAATCTAGAAACAACCGCCAGGGGGTATATAAGACCCGCGCTTTGACAGTTGGACAAGTTTAAAGTTTAAAAGTTTGAAGTCAAATCTGAAGTTAGTCTGAAAATACCGCGAAATAAAGTTAGAGTAATAGTAGTTGCATAAGTTGTGTTGTAAATAGTATAAGGTGTGTGTACAGAGTGAAACAAATAAATTCGTTAAGTATTTTATTGTGAGTTTAAATAGTGGACCCACGGAATCCGTAACAATATTAAATTGTAATTGAATATAACAAACGATGGCCAAATAATAATGCATACAGTAATAAATTTGTGTATCTTTAACATGGTATTTGGTTTGTCGTATTTTATTCATCGTCCGTTTTTTCCCTTTTGGCTGTTTGTTCATTTGTTTTGAGACACGACGTTTTTTACATAATACGTTTTTACCATTTTTTTAAAACAAAATATTAAATAGAAAAATTATTTGGAAAGTTCAGAGGCACATTTTAACATTAAAACATATATTTTCTAATGGGAATACTTTATTTTTTATTTTGTTATTAGATTCTACGTACAATTCGGTAACTTTTTTTGCATATGATATTATATATCTAAAATTAATAGATTTTGTAATAATTCAATTTGTTTAAAGAAATATTTGTGAAGCATTTCGGTATGGTAAAAATTATTGCCATTTAAAAATTTGAGATTACTTAATTTTAAATAGTCGAAATTCATAAATCAGAGCTAATATCTGGCAGTCGAGCGAGCCTTCCAAAAACACGTCGCGACTTAGCCGCGAGCTTTCTTTGATCGGCCGTCGAAAAACCGACAGGGGGCGGATAGCAATGAGACTCCGTGGGTTGTGACTCGTCCACACTTAGCGAATTTGGAATGTCTCGCGCTCGTCTCGCGCTTGACTCTTCAGGTCTGACGCACCATAAGCCGCCTTGTGTGTCCTCACCCTATGTGTTATCTAGTATTATCCTTATTAACTAAAAGTTAGTTTAGGTAGTAAGACGGAGAATAAAACCTTCGTTCGCGCAACATTCTCTTAATTTTAAACAATCTTTTCACTACTATTTAGAAGAATCAGTAGAGGTATTTTTGGGGAATTGTTAATAAGTATTTCTCCGAATTTAGTGAAAATTGCAGGTATTAAGAGGAATTATAGGCAATTAAGAGGAATTAAGAGGAATTACTAGGAATTAGCAGGCATTCTTAGGAATTATTAGGTATTATGGGGAATTTTGTGAATTACGTAGGAAATGTCCATTTAATTCCCAAATTAGGCATTGGTGTACAAAAATTTGATCAGCGGTTTACCCCTCCATTTCAGTCCATTTCAACTGTTAACAGCAAAAAAGTTAAAGTTAAGTTATTTTAGCCACACTCACCTTTTTCTATTTCTCCTATAGTACCAATTTCTCGTCGACACAAATTTCTGCAACACCATGCCGCGCCTTCACCACCGATCACATCCTTGCTACCCCCACTCTTTAAAATACTCCAATTCGATCTTAACACCCCCACGTCAAAGACTTCACTACGAATTTACGTAAAACGACTCAAATTATTCAAAAGTTCGATTGGATTTACTTCTGAAATGTTGACTCGTATACAATTATGACTTTCTCGGGGCTCAAAGGAAGGAAATAAGGGAGGAAAATGGCTAGGGAAAACCAATTTTCCGTGATGAATTAGGTGTCGGAAGCAGTCGGGTCCGGTTGCATTGTGACGCGAAAGGAAAAACTACCCTGCGACAGCTAGAAAAGTGGAAATCGCAGTTTTCTGGATGAATGTAGAGTTGAGATTGTTGGATTATCGGTGGAGAGTTGCGAGGTTTAAATTAGCAAACAGTATTTTTTGTATAGGGTGGTCCAATAATAGAGAACTAAATTTTCCATTAAAAAGGTTTTTCTGGTATTTGCCATATTTTCTATCATCTCTTTTCCATATTTTCTTTAGATGCGTCAAAATATTTTTCAATACCGTTTGATAGAGAGTTATCCCGTGGCCTAAAAGGAATTTTTAAGAATGTCAATTATGAACCTGTGTATAGTGCTAATACAACAATTATTACAGTACGTCTGTCCGCTCTGTAGCTACGGGGTATCCGTGAGAGGGGAAACGATATTCTCTGGATGTTTTTCGTAAAAAATAAGACGACGCGTCCCATCAATAAAAATTCGACAAATTTGCAAGTAGCCAATAAAATGAGTGGGCGGAGCGATTTGTGGTGACGTACTCGTCAAGTCGACGTATAAAATATATTGCTGTTTATTTAAGTGTTTTTTGTCTGCATTCCTTTCATAGACACAGATCCAGCAGACGTACTGTAGGTAATCCAAAGGATAAAACACCTCCACTGGAAAGGTCGGGTATTATGTTGTTAATATGTTAATATGTTGGGCAAACTAGAAGATCAATATTGTTAATATGTTGGGCAAACTAGAAGATCAATATTAACTAGATTTAAAGAACATTTAGCTCAGATAAGATATGGTAGACCGGATAAATCTTGCGTTGCGAACATATTGTTGATAAAGAACATTGTATAGATATTAATAATTTAAAATTAATTAAACAAGTCTCAAATTACAGGCAATTAGATGCGTATGAAAGCATCAGAATTAATAAATGTAAAGATAGTATGAACAGGGACAACGGTCCAATTCCTTCCAAGTTCTTTGTTCCTATTACTCTAGGCGGAAATCTAACTGTTACGCTCGGTGGGCTCTTCGTTGGCTAGATCTTACCATACCCACTCGGTACCCACTGAGCGAGTAATATAAACGCTTAAATTGTACTTTTTGGATTAGTCTTGATCATCTGCGGATGATGCTAACATGGTTAGCGAAACGCGCGTCCAGTGTAAAAGTAAAAGTGTTTTGGTGTATTGTGGTGATTTAGTGTTTTTATTTTGCTGTGTAACACCAAAGGTTCCAACCCCAACTGTAATATTTTCTGTCTCTTGTAAAAAATGCGACCAATGTCATATTTTTGTCATAGTCTTGTGTCATAGTTTTTGAGAAAAATAGTATATTGTTTTATTAGAAGTAAAAATGATACTTTTTCACATTTTTACTCCGAATAGAACAAACAAAAATAACATGCTATTTTTTTCAAAAGTTTCAAAATAATATAAAAAGTATTACATTGTAAGCAATTATAAGGGGTGAGTCTTAAGTAAGTGCAAATATTTTTAGGGTTGGTAGATCTCGATGAAAGAAATATATTTTCTCTTTACCGTTTTTCAAATAAGTCCAAAACAACCGAAAAAAAAATTTTTAAATTTTTTTTCAAAAAATTCGAAATTTTCAAATTTAAAAAAACCTCATAGACTTGTTTATGGGCTCGAAATATACTACCCCTAAAAATATTTGCACTTATTTAAGACTCGCCCTGTATATCGAGCAAAAATATCTTACACCTTAGATCTGCATAAGTAAATTCGCTTCATTTTTGTCCTTCCCAAAACACACACACATAATTCCAATGCACGGATTACATGTACAGGGTGTCCCATTTTCGTGTGTTTTAGGGGTTGTTTATCCTTAGTCGAAACACAACGATGTGGTTTTCACATCACTGCACTACCTACTGGTTTTATGAAACTAAAGATGCCACACACATATTTGTTGCTAGGAATTATCCTGAACTACGGGGTGACTTTGAAAATGTTGAATTTTTTGATACCCCTCATATCTCGGTTATCTCGTAACTTATCGAAAAGGTGAAAACAAAGTCTCGTAGAGTTTTTTACGTAGAATTAGCTAGGCTATGTAGTTCTTCGTTGGGAGCTGTCGTTCTTTAAACATAACGCACAATTATGATTTTTTTTAAATGTGATACATTTAAAAATTGATTTTATTGACAAACATTTCGTGACAGGGACACAGGTTATGTGACAACGACAGTAAAAATATAAAGACGTCACGTCGACCAACATGTTTTTTGTTCAAAATTTAAATATAATTCCAAGATTTTTCTCCAAAAACCCTCATTTTCTTCAACCAAAAACTGGCTCTCGCACTTTGAGCACAGATAGTGACCCATCCGGATCAAATAAATGCAAAAAAGATGAAAGCAAAATAAATGCAGATCCCGTACCTATAAAACAGGAGACCCCGGAAGATACCAGAGTAAGACAGTTACAAAAATGCCGAATATCTATTAGGGAACCTGACGATATCATGCTCATTTCTGGACTGCCGGCCAAATACGTAGCTTGTAAAAGAACTGCCAGGATATATCAGCCAAGGAAGAACGCCATGCAGAGCGGTAAGAAAGCATAAACACACTAGGGTGGGTTAAAAAATCAACTATTTTTTTCACTTTATCTCTGAAAAAAAGGTTGGTAGACACCTCAAAAAATTATCTCCAAGTTTAGGGCTCGAACTCACTGACGACCAGGTCGCAACGACCTGGCCGTCGCGTCGACTGACCGGATGTATTGCTGCGGCCAGATGAACGACCAGTTTCAACAGAGTTGTCAAATCTAACGATTTTTTACGTTTTACCAATTAGAAAATATTGTTTCAGAAATGTTAAAATATCCGAGTTAACTAAAAAGCGAAGTTGCTATTCACAACAAACAAAAAGCATTGTGTACGCGCGACCGACAAAAAGGGAGATATTCTGTTTCTTTTTCTACTGATATGGCGCCCTTATCGACTTTAGAAGTAAACATATTAGGGCCATCGTAAAAAAAGATCGTCAGACACTGGCTCTAAATATAAGCAGGTAGAAAGTTTAGCTTCCAGTTATTTCAATGTTTACAATATAACGAAGAATCTACAACAGTAATTACTTCTATTTTTATGAATGTTTAAGTTACTTTCTTAATTTTTTTTTTCAAAATAATGTACCTAGTAGAAACATAGTCTATTGAACCCTGTTTGAAAACGTTAAATTAAATATCATATTTAAAATACAGTTGTCCTCCTTGTACATGACTACAATACAACTAAAAAACTAATTTAATAAAAAAAAACAAGTGGTTGTAGAAAAACTTTAAATATTATCTTTTTAATTTTTAAACATCGAAACTCAAAGGTATAATAACAGATATCATACCAACCATAAATAGAGTAGGTATGTCATATAAAAATGTTTTGAGTTTTTACTAGAATCATCCCTTGATAAAAAAAGGGATTAGATTTAAGTTTACCTTTGATCCAGTCTGTATGCTATTTCTTTGGATTTTCTGCACGTGTGCAAAAACTACACTAAAACACTATATCTTATAGAAAATAAAATATTGTGCCTTGAATTTGAGGGATTTCATCTGAAAAATTATTAATTTGGAAGAAAACCGGCAACAAGCGGCAGAAAATAATAATATTTCCGTGCAGTCTTCTGGTCGCAACGACCAACGGACGGCCAGGACGCAGAGTTGCCACAAGCTACACAATTGTGTATTTTGCTACACATTTGCTACCATAATTGCACAGCTACACCACAATCGCCTGTGCTACACATTTTGAGAATTTACATATTTCTTATAAAAAATAATACCAAAACCGTAAATCAGCTGACAAAAGCTGTTTTTTTTTTGCTTTTAAGTTATCTAAGTTACATTAAAAGAGGCCGCAAGTAAACTTTAAATTTTGAGCCGACAAATATCATTTTCCGTCATCCTCAGGTGTTCAGTAAAATGTCAGAGTATGAACTGGATCATGAATTAAGGACCTTAATTGGTCGAGTCATAAACGGTAAATAGACAGGATCAAAGAGACAGGATTGTTTAATTCCTTAAATAATACATAAATAATATTACATATTATAAATATATAATATATATAAATAACACCTCTGATAACACGTACTTTGGTTAGGTTTTGCTCAATTACGTCATCGTTACGTCACACTTCCACGCCACTCGTAGGCATACGTGAATAATATTCAATTCCTATTTCACTTCCTCCCATATCAGCAAGAACTGTAGTTTATATGGACAAATTTGGCCGATTAAACAGTCCTGAATTGTTTACAATTTTTAAAGAGACTAACCGGTCTAATTTGTCCATAAAATCGTTAGTTTCGTTTTCGTCTTTTTCGTGACATCAATTTTGACGTAGTTGCGGGGGGGGATGAATATATTGACATGATATTGACGTATACAAACGAGTGGAAGTGAGACTCGTAATCATGCTTTAAAATTTGGCGAACGTACGTCTTTTTTCTTGGCCTTGAATTTGAGGGATTTCATCTGAAAAATTATTAATTTGGAAGAAAACCGGCAACAAGCGGCAGAAAATAATAATATTTCCGTGCAGTCTTCTGGTCGCAACGACCAACGGACGGCCAGGACGTTAGTGTGCGCTATATCATTTGATTCAATGGTTTTAGAGGTGGCCTGGCCGGTGCGACCTGGTCGTCAGTGTGTTCGAGCCCTTATAGTAAATATCATTGACCTCTAGATAAATTTATTTCGATGTCATTGGTAAATATAGTAATAGCAAACATTAGACCAGTGTTTACAAGATCAAATTCGATTATCAAAATATAAGTTATTTACGGCGTAGAAAGCCTTGTCTAGTAAATAAGATTTCAATGCTTTGCGAATGAAAATGATGTTATGGATCTGATTTCAAATGGCAGGTGATTGTGCATTTTTTTCGAGTGTATAATATTGAACTTTCAACTCTGAGCGTGGGGTAGGTAGATAAAGATCTTGCTCCGCGTTCCTGAGTGGATAAGTGTGAGATGGCCTTTCTTGAGAAGCTGATACATGCTTACATATTAGGCAAACGGATTCAAATATAAATAAGGAAGGAAGAGTTAATATTTATAGTTTTTCTAAAAAAGTCCTGTCAATGAGTTCTGCTGTTTAGTCCCAGTGAATATCGAACAGCTGTCTTCTGGAGCTTGAAAATGCGGTCAAATTGAGTCGCACAACACGCACCTCAGAATGGAAGGCACTGACAAGTTAAACTCCTTAGAAACAGATATTAATGCAAAACACAGGCATATTAATGCAAAACAGGCAGAACTCAATTTTTTTCGACAAAGCGTTGATATACATGTCCCATCTGAGACAATAATTGTCTACAACAAGCCCTAAGGATTTTACAGATTTTACGACGTCAATGGTGGTGTTGTTAAGTACAAAAGGCATCAGCGAGTTTTTATACGACAAAGCTTTAGTTTTAGAAATGTTGAGACTCAGGAGGTTCGAATCGCACCAAGAGGTAACGGTGATTAAGTCATTTGATATAATCCTATGAAGTGCCGTGACGTCCTTGTTGCTCCAAGTGAAGCTAGTGTCGTCCGCAAAAAGACATATTTTGCCACTGATGTTTATGGTAGTTGATAAAAAGAAGAAACAAAATAGGGCCTCGAACTGAGCCTTCCTAGAAGAAAACGTGGTATCCACCCTCACAACTTGACTTCTGTTGCTTAGATACGACATAAACCATTCGAGAGATTACATTTACCAATAAAAAAAATTGGTAAATGTTTAACTTTGTGCTATTTTCATATTTGAATTAGTCATCTTGAATTTTTGCCTCATGTGCTTATTGCCAAATATTGATTTAATTTTTTATCGATTTTATACCGAATTCATACACGCTGTCCCAATTATTCTTGGTATCACACATCTCTAAATCCAAAAGAAAAAAGACTCAAAGTCTCTCTTCGTTTGGATTTATAAACCAGGACTCTTTGGGAATAACAGCGCTTTCAGTTGGAGCGGAGCGTCCGCAACTTCGAGCAAGTACCATGAACCATGAGTTTATATGAACAATTTCACATGGGCGCGTATGCACCGTCCGACGAAGTTCGTCCGACGGCTATCTTGAAAAAACACTGTAACGTTTTTAGTTCGTTACATGTCTTTTTTACATATAATATATGATGTCTGGCCTATCGTCACCGGATTCCCTCTCGTTCAGGCCTGATCATTTTGTTGGTACGCTTGGCGTAATTTTTACGTTCCCTCAAACGTTCCCTAGTCGCCAACCCTGCTATCGTTTCACTATTCTGTGGAGGCGCGCGCTGTCAACATCGCTTCTGTCAACTCTCTGTGATTTAACGGCACTTTTGGTTTGACCGTTTGGCCTGTCAGACGCCATTAGTCCCAGTTTTTTTAGAAATGCTGATTATTTAAATCTTGCTGTATAATCTGAATCAGCGGTTATTTCGAGGCTACAGGTAAAGATAGTTATTACCTTTTATAGATTCGATATTATTATTGAATATTTTTAGGGTACAGTTACGGATGTCCCAACTTGTATTTGTATTTTGCTGGCACGTTGGCGTCCCTTTTCTTTTGTCCTCCAGAATGTCACATGGAAGAAAGGACAGGTTGTTTATTATTTATTGAGCCCTCGGAAGTATTTCGAGGTAGGTTTATTTTGTTTATTAGACCTTGTTTGGTTTTAAACAAGAGTTTCATATTTTTAGGGTCCAAGGTACGGACTATTTACAAGGTACGGGCATTATCCAAGGTCCTAGTAGTATCCAAGGTACGGGTAGTGTTCCCCTGTACCGTTGTCTTATGGACGGACTGTGTCCAAGGTTATGGTCAAAGGTTATGGTCCAGGTTACGGATATTATCCAAGGTTCTAGTAGTGTTCCAAGGTACGGGTAGTGCCCCATATTGCCTCAGTATGGATACAGCGTGAGCCCCATGCTGCTTCGCTCCCATTTCTAAGCCTAGTCAGTAGCTACGGCTGTAGTGATTCATGGTGTCCTCATTCTGGCCCCTTTTGTTGTTTTGGCCAACAGGATCGCCGACAGACAGTGCAGAGATATGAGCCCACCTCACGCTGCTACTCTTCGAAACAGGATTGCCTCAAGAACAGCTAAGTGTAGATTTAGGTTCTGGTTTTCAGTCGATTTTCAGTCTTAAACAGTAACGTACATTTTAAATAATATCGGACAGACTATATTTAGTGGTTAGATTATTAAGAACATTTATGTCGATTTACGTTACAATGTGATTTAGATATGAGGTTTCACTATATTACGCCTTGTAATAGTATTACTTTTTTATAGATATTATTATTGCACTAACATCATATAAAATATATCAAATTAATTAAAGTAATGCTACATTTCATATATTCTCTTAAACTTTACATGTCTTGTATTTTATCATAGTTGTTTTCATAGATATTTAGTACAATTCTTAACACCACTTTCGTTGACATATAACCACCTATAATAATTATTAAAATTGTACAATGCTACTTACCATCAGAATTCATCATGAATAAATATAGCCATTAGTTTTAAGTAATATACAACTGTGTTTTCTTTCTCTGTACATGCCTGACGCCCAATATTTATATTTTTTTGTTTATTGTTATTAATTAGTTTTCTTTCCAGTGAAATACCTTATCCACGACTGCTCTCCGATGAAAAGCTGCCGTTCGCAGTGGTAATGTTTATAAAAAAAACGCTACAACACGACGGACGGTCCTTCGGAACGGTTCGTCGCATGTGAAAGCGCTGTAATGAACGCCTTTTTTAAACACATCTCTAATATTAAACCAAAAAATACAAATTTTTATTTTTTTTTCAAGGTACTCGTGGTTTGGACCACTGGGAGGTCGACTTTGACACTAGGGAACGATGGGAGAACCCACTGATGGGCTGGAGTTCTTCTGGCGACGCCATTTCCAACATCAAACTAAATTTTGCCACGAAAGATGAAGCTATAAACCACTGCAAGAAGAACCATTTGAAGTACTGGATACAAGAGAGTAAAACGCAGAAGAAATTCAAAACGAGGAGCTATGCTATAAATTTCCATTATAAAAACAGAACCAGGGTTAGCACCAAATAATTTGTAATAATTTATTTAAAAATAGATTTTAGTAAATACAGAAGAAAATGTTTTTTATTTATCTGCATATCTTTTTGAAAAAATAATTATATTTTTTATAAAAAGGTTCGTCTAAATAATGTATGTCCTAAAATGCTTAGTTTTGGAGATACAGGGTGTAGAAGCTTCATTTTTATTTCAATTTTTTCCAGTTTGGATGAAAATTGGTGTCTGGGAGTTTTTTGACGTTTTTTGTAGAGGGAGCCACCTACACATTTTTTAACTGCTTTGAAGAGTAATAACTTTTCGTCTATACCTGTATAAAACTACCGAGTAAAAAATATACACTTACGACGTTTTTTACGTAAAAAAAGACTCTTGGTAAAAAATCGCTACGAGTAATGGTTCTCGACATATTTGGAATCGAAATTATCAAACCTGTCGTCATTGACATAAATTAAACATCTTAGCTAAATAGTTATTAGACTGAAATCATAAATTTTAAATGTTTTTGTGCCCAAAGTTCAACAGAAACTCTTTGACCATCTTTTTTTCGAAGAAAAATTTATGATTAATTTAAAAAAGTAAAAAGTTCCCACATTTATAATTTCAGTCAAATAACTATCTACTCAACATGTTTATTTTTTGTCAATAATGACATGTATTGACCATTTCCATTCTAAATTCTCTTGAGAACGGTTGCTCGGAGCGATTTTTACCAAGAGCCCTTTTAGTTAGTTTTATACAGTTACGGACAAAAAGTTATTACTCTTCAAAGCAGTTAAAAAAATATGTAGGTGGCGCCCTCTACAAGTAGGAGTCATATTGACACCAAAATCAAATTTCTCATGTCAAAAAACTTGCAGATACCAATTTTAATTATTTCAGAAATTATTCGGAAAAAATCTTCTACACCCTGTATCTCCGAAACTCGGCATTTTAGGACATACATTTATACGAACTTTTTTTAGTTTTATCTGCAGAATATGCTGCCGAAGTTTCCGGAATACCTACAGTTCGGACCACCCTGTATAGAAGAAAATGTCTTTATTAATGTATACAATTTTTTTTAATGTATAGCTTTTTGAAAAAAAATAGGGTATGTTAGGCAAAGTTAGGGTTTAACTAGTTAGGCAAAGTCCTCCTACTCTGGATGGGGTGCCAGTCCATCAAAAGATAGAAGGTAATGAAAAATCAAACGATCTAGGTATAATACAAAAAAGGAGCGAACACTCCACTAGCTGAGCCAGAACTGTTCTGCTTCCCAAGTGGAAACCAACTTAAAACAGAACTCAAGACTCCATCCATAACCTGGAATGGAATCCTCCAACGGTCTAAAACACTCGAAGAAATTTCTCAGAACTTTCTTTCTGAAGAACAATATTTTTTATTGCTAATAAATAAATACTAAGCTTCTTGGGTCGTTTTGATTGCGAACTTAATCTCTTCCGAATGTTTTAATTAAATTAGTGTCTCCCGTGACCTATTTCACGTTAAAATCGTATAAATTACTTTATTAAATTAGATATGGTACTAAAATGGAAGATGAACGCTGAAATTAGGCCTGGATTAACCATTAGCACGAAGGCTTTAGTAACTAACTGGGGCAGTAGAGATAAAAAAGTTACGCCCTACAATATATTTTTCTCTATTACACACGTAATATTGAGAGTGGTCTAGCTAAATTAGGAATTTCTTATGAATAAAAATTCAATCATAAAAAAAAGTTTATCTAACAAAACGCCCAAATCAGAAGTATAGTAGAAATGTATTTCTACCAAACAAAATTAACTCACCGTTTTGTTTGTATAGTACTAAAAAGCTAATTTAAGGTAATACCAAGTACTGTAAAGTAACCAAAACTCATTTAATTATTGCTTAAGGGTATTTCAAGAACTAAGAGAGCTAAGACAAATCTGTGTGTGCCATCTTATCATATGATCAATAAAACTTCTATAATGATTTGAAATTAGTTAACGTTGAAGTAACTGCCCACAGATTTGGTTAGACATACATATGCCGTTCTAAAAAAAACATAAACAATAAAATGCATAGCTGACCTTTGAAACAAGTACCTTGAAATGAATTAAAGATAATTTAAATCCATTGAATATTCGTTTATAAATGCTGATTTACACGTAACCAGTAGTTGGCGCCATCAGTATTGGCATGGTAACTGTGTAAACACTTTTTGCAGCTAGTGATTGGTACGGATATAAATTTCCGTTTAAAAGAAATAGAACTTTGATGTAAAATATATTATGTATTATGATTAATATGTATTTTATAAAAGAAATTCGAGTAAAAATATGTCATATAAAGCTGATATCGAGCTTTTTTGGAATACTGGGTCACCCTGTAGTTATTAATTACTCTCTCCACCGATAAAGACAACCAGAAAAAACTATAGCATGTCCAGATAAAAATTACCGTACGATCGAAAAAAACTTGTCAGAGATTGCTTCAAAACTGTGGTTTTGTCATTTCAACGCCAACACGATGCTGTTTTTTTTTAAATCATACAGTATATGACTAGAGTTAAAGTCAAGCATTTAATAATGCTAAAATGAAAGTGTGTAGTAATTAATGAAATAACAAAACAAAATACTAAATCACCACAATGCAATACACCAAAACAAAATGTTTTTTAGTGTTTTATTTTGCTGTGTAACACTAAAGGTTCTAACCCCCAACTGTAATAATTATTGAAATGCTAAAAAAAGTTTTCTCTTATATTAAAAATGGATCCCAATTCTGATGTAATTTGTAACGTATGTAGTACTGTTTGTTAATTTGTGGTACTGCTCACAAAAGCAAAAGCGTATACTTAAGATTTTTGTCAATGCCTTTAATCTTCTCTTTAAAGCAAAGTTTATCCGTCTGTCTATAGAGTCAGAGAGGAATAGACGACATCCGAACAATTACAGAAAATACAATTTACCTGTGAGTTAAAATGACAGACAACTCTCACTGTCAGATATTCTCCCGTTAGGCAAACTTTACATAAATTAATTCATAATTTATTTTTCGACGAAGACTGAATTTCGTCCGGAATTTCCAAAAACTCGTTTTAGGGACTCGTATTGATTTTTTCACTCATTTTTTGACAGGCTCTACCTACCACGTTAATAACTACCAACGATATACCCTCAGAAACAAAACCCTCGACCCATGTCACTCATCCCTGACGTATTCCCCAACCAAACAACGCGCACTACCTCGCGATACGCTCCTACGTGTGACGTAGGTCGCCCGCCGACGCCGACTAGGAACAGGCCTGGACCACAGGACCATCCAGGCGCTTTCTGGATACCCTCGGGAGAGATCGGCTAGCGCTCTCCAGTTTCCGACAGGAGCCGATCGATACCCGTGGCCGATGGATTGGTGTGCTTGCTGGGGGTGGATCCAGAGTGGTAAAAAACAAAGAATCTGTCATGGTCAGTGTTTCAGTAGGATAAATTTTGAATTAATGTTGAAAAAATGTTTTTAAGAGTAGATACTGTTGAGGTCAAAGATTTAGAATTGTAAAAATGAAGAAAATAGAGAGTTAAAAGGTTCAAAATAGTCGCTTCTGGATACGCTTGTTAAAAACTTCCAAATATGGATGTTGAAGCTTCCAATGAAAGAATTTGAAGACACCAAATGTTCAGTAATTTATCCTCTATACCACGGGGGTGTCACTTGTATGGGAAAATAGGCAACAGTCAAATTTAAACGTGCCAGGATAAACGACAAAGAAAGCAACATCTGCCAGGCATTGGCTTTCTTTGTCACTCACATTGCTTAAATCATGATACCGCGGCCATTTTTGCCAACAAAGAAGCTGACCGGCTGTCCTGGCAAGTGATTTAAAACAATTTTGCTTTTTTACAATATTAAATTACCATTTGGATGCATTTAATGCGATTATTCAGTTAACTGGTAAGTCAGAAATTACACACAAATAATTTATTCGTAAATACAACTAAGATGTAAACGTATTTTTGTATTTTTAGATTTCAACTTTTGCAAAGACCCGCCGATAGAACTTGCCTGGCAGCGTACCTGTTTAACTAAACGTATTATTTCCTGATAATAATATCAAAACACGTAAGTACCTCTATAATTTATGATGAAAAATGAATTTGATTATGTTTTATATTATTTAAATACTTTCTAACCTCAAATAATAGTAAGATCCTGGTTTATATCGCACAACCCGTTCAAAACTGTATTATCTTCAAAAAATGTTTACAAAACAAACAATTATTACAAAATCAATGTCCTTTTAATCTGATTTATACCTCAGAAGGATGCCAGTAAAATTTTATTAAATCAACATTATATTATT
Source organism: Sitophilus oryzae (assembly GCF_002938485.1). Taxonomy (NCBI): domain Eukaryota; kingdom Metazoa; phylum Arthropoda; class Insecta; order Coleoptera; family Curculionidae; genus Sitophilus; species Sitophilus oryzae. The sequence continues at coordinate 690,214 of NW_022146011.1, read as the reverse complement.
TGGCCATTAATATGCAAAAAGGAGCATATTGCCTTAACTTAAATTTTCTTTTACTTCTCTTGATTCTCTATTTTGAGTTAGTAAACTTTTGAACGGGATGTGCGATATATAAAATACATAATATATCCAAGGGTATGATCTGATAAAAGTATTTTTTGATGCATTTTTTGGTTGTTTATGCACGTTGGCTTGGTTTATGTTTATTCAGCTTATATTTATCTGGTATAATAGTTTTTTTGCCTTTAGAATGGCATGCATTGAGGCTAGATAGTGTTTCATTAGATCATTTAGGATCAGAGATTAAAGGCATTTAAATTAGCACATATTTTTTGTGATATTAGTTGTATCATAGTGCCTTATGCATGTTATTTACCTATTATATACTTATGTATTATCAGTAAATAGATGATAACATACTACTAAAATGTATTTTTAATAGTATGTTTATCTTTCCAATTTACTAGTTATTTGCAAAATGTATTTTGAACTAATTTAAGTCATTAATTGATCGTCTTTCTTTTTCAGGTTCCGGGATATTCTTTTTACATTGTTAAAAAAATATATATATTTCAATATTATTGTAATATAAATCGCAGCTCTAAAAAATAAATGATATCGTTTACTAAATGTGTAATTTATTTACTATGAATTTTCTCTGAAAATAATAAGTCCAATAATATCAACTGATTTTCTTTGTAAAGTTAATAGACATATTTTTTAATACTTTAAATTATATTAAAGTAATAAAAAATATATTTATTAACTTTAAACAGTAAATCAGTGATACTTATAAATTTTTTTTTTTTTAATTTCCCCTCTTTTAAGCCCCGCCCCTCCAATTCCCCTCAACAGGCATTTCTTTAATGTACCTATTCTCTGCTGTATGCATTAATGTCAGCTATTTAATGGCTCTGTACTATGATTGTAAATTGAACGTCTTAATTTAATTATACCAATTATGTCTTTATTTTCGAGAAAATTTAGTCCAAATTCGAGAAAGTATTTTAAGACGTCTGGCTCTTTGATATATCTTTTACTATGCTCTCTAGAACAGCATGCGGCCCGTCTGGCTGCCGGTAAACGCTAGTATAGTATAATCCTTTATCTTTAATTTCCTTCTTCATTTGTGTAAAATTACCTGGCCAGTTTTACATAAAACATTAAATGCCGAATGCTTATTTTGCTACTTTTTCGAACTAGTGAATGGACTCTTAAGCGAAATTGAAAGACATTGTCAGTTCAAGAGGATATTTTATTAAAAAAAACGTTAAATTAAATAATTCATAAGCTTTATTCAGGAGAATGTTTTTCAAGGCCTTTCTTATGGCATCATACCTTTTCCTGGTTGGGTATTCCCCATAGACCATTACAAACGTATGTTAAGGGCACAAAAAAGCACTCAGAAAGTCAAGATGCCTCTAAAACACGCATTCAACCCACTAAATATTATATTCCTTGTTATTTTCCACGTTTTATTTATTATTTCTTCGACCAAAACACCCTTTTGCAATATAGAACCATAACAACATAAATTATACTAAAATACCATGTTTTTTTACATCCAAATACTCTATTTGTCTCTTGTTTTTGTTTGTTTACCTTCACCGACAGCTAAAGACTAATATTTCTTCGCAAATTCCCTTTTTCCCAGACGATACCCAAACTGGAAAGCTTTTCCAGAAAAACAGAGTGGCTGCGGACGTGTTTCCAGCGTATGGGGGGTAAAAATGTGCGTATCTCTGTTTACCCTCAATTATTTTATCCGGTTTCTCACAGGCTTTCGCCTATTTTCAGGGCGTCAACTCGAGCCCCAACATATTATACGGAGCTTAGACTTTGAGGGCTTTTTTCTGTTTGTCAAGCTCTTTAGAAAGATATGGGGATACTATTCAAGTAAAAAAGTGTTCCATTAAAAGGATCTGTCAAATTTTTATTGGTTATTCTCAGAGCTGCAAGCTCAGAGAAAACTTAGTTCTTTTTTGATTTAAATCATTTTAATGACTTAAGTCATTTGGTTTCAAGTCATTTTTCGAAAGCTGATTTAAGACTTAATATTTAAGTATTTTTCAAAATGATTTGTGATTTAAATCTTTATTCCGAAATAGAAAAAGATTTAAGTTTTTTTTAGAAAAGACTTAAGTCATTAAAAATATTTATACATACGCACATTATGTAAAGGCCAAAAAGTTTTTTTTTCAAGCAGTCAACTCAAACTTAAAAATAAAAACCATAAAACAAATTTAAAGGGCGTAAATGTTGTATAATAAGATACAACTAATAATATAAAATAAAAACAATACTAATAGATGGTACGTTACTAATGGTAATAGCCAACATTGATCTGGGCGCTGCAAATGGACAAATGTTGTATAGCACTGTTGTATGACCTGGCTACCGAGATGACCTACCTGCAATTAAAGAAAAAAACATGGTGTGAACAACAATGTTACCAGTTATTATTAAAATAAAGTGAACTTAAAATTAAACAGGTACTTGAATGATTTATCAATAGTCCAACTTAAAAATACAAGTTTAAATAAAATAATAAAATGCCACACAGGCTAGTCACACAGACTATTAAAAAAAATCTGCCACACAAGCTATCAAATGCCACACAGGCTAAAAAACATGTCGCACAGGCTAGTCACACAGACTATTAAAAAAATATGCCACACAGGCTATCCAATGTCACACAGGTTAAAAAAAACAAGCCACACAGGCTATCAAAATGCCACACAGGCTAGTCACACAGAATATTCAAAAAAATATGCCACACAGGCTATCCAATGTCACACAGGTTAAAAAAACAAGCCACACAGGCTATCAAAATGCCACACAGGCTAAAAAAAATACACAAGTCAATAGTCAAACTACACTACGGGGCTAACTACTCTTCAAGGCTAATTACGCTACGGGACTAATTACTTGTCAAGGCTAACTATAGAAAATAATAAAGTAAAATAAAAATAATTCAATCAAGATCAATTTGATAATATTAATACAAAAATATATTCTTATCTTCTGTTAAATCACATAGACAAATATAAATAACTCACTATAAAGAAATACTTCAATATTATCATCTGCAAATTATCTTTTCTTTATATTCAATCAAATATCTTAAAATTTATCAGAGATTCAGAAATTTAATATATCACAATAAAAACAATAAACAGTAACCAACTAGATGCTCAGTGAGATAAAATAAACTCACTTTAATTAAACTTCTTATTCGGCACGGCAATGGAACTCAGAACTACCACAAAATCTTAATTAAATTTCAGAAACTTTAATAGTTTTAATTTAATAAGCGCGCACCACTTCTTTCTCTGACGCTGTCTAATACTGTTTTAGACGGCGATAGTGTATTTAGTGTTATTTGAAACCTTTTTGAAAAGTGCAGGTACCATGAATTTTGGGCTTGTTTTTGTTTACGTTCGAAATTCCATCGCGCTCCGGCTTCTGAAATGTCTGTTTGTTATTACGTCAGATAAAGAAAACGTAGCATAGAAAAATAGAGTTCTTACACATACATACTGCCATTACTCGCTGACGAGTATTTGACACGCATCAGAAGATGGTCACGCAAGGCGTTTTCTTTCATGAGCTTTTCTGTGACTGAAAAGCCAGATACGTGATGTTATCTGTCTACCGCACTCCAGACATTCAAAAATCTCATCGCTTTGTTGCCTCTTTACTTTTTGGTTGTCGCTGTTAACTGACTTTACAATTCTTCTCCATACCGTTCTATTGTGACCTGCTTTTTCCCACTCATTCTGCATGTTAATTCCCTTTAAGTTTTCGTGGAAAATATCCTTGTACCTTTTGAGTTGTCCATTTGGTCTCCTCTTACCGTCTACAAGCTCACCGTAAAGCAGAGATTTTGGTATGCGGTTTTCTTGCATTCTGCATACGTGACCAGCCCATCTTAAGCGGGACTTTGTAATCATGACTTCAATACTGTCGAAATGAGCTTTTTCAAGGACCGATACGTTTGAGACATGATGAAACCATTTTATTCTTAAGTTGTCTAAGATGTCTCTATTGCAACTTGTTTAATGCGTTCATGTGTCGGCGGTACGTCACGCAGGTTTCGCTTCCATATAACATGGTGGGGATTATTATTGCTCCGTACACTGCAAGTTTCGTTTTTGTACTCAAGTCATGATTGTAGAAAACCCTGTCTTTTAATCTCCAGAATGCTCTTGAATCCTGTGCTGAATTTCAGAGTCGATATTGGCCTTTTCCGAAATCAAACTGCCCAGGTAATTGAATTGAGCTACATATTCCAGTAGTTCACCGATTTTTATAGCATTATAACCAACTTAACTAAGAATTAAAAAACTATCTATTAATTGTGTTTTTTTTTTCTACTTCTATCTTCATAGTTTCCTCTTAACGAATCGAAAAACACTACAAAATATCTCTCTAATCTCTACATGAGAAATCGACCGCCATTTTTCTTTTACTTCGTCACAAAAAAAACAAGAAAACAATCGTGTAGGCCATAACTCAAGTCAGAGAGACAAGGCCTATTTTTTTCCGCCCGAACAGTCAGTCAGTCTCTTATCAGTCAGTATAAATTGAAAAGGAAAAACCTTTCCTAGGAAGCAAAATGGATATAGACAAAAACTTCTTAGCCACAACTAACGAAGGGTTGTTTTTACTTTAATCTATCCCCTCTCCAACTTTAACGCGATCCTTTGTATTCTCTGGATAGATATCTATAAGATCGGTATAAACGGTTATGGCAGACAATAACCGTGTCGTTATGCCTTTAATGGTACTTATTTTTATTTCTTTTATTATCCCTATCTCTTTGATAAGCTGGGCAGATTAAAAATAATGCGAAAATTTTCTCCCATTCCTTGTAATAATGCTTGTTTAGATATTTTCATCCAGTTTGCAGTTTTACATCTGTTAACCAAAAAATGTCTATACCTATGTGGCGGATTCATCTCTCCAAAAAAACCCTCTAGGGGCATTTCGCCACTGCAAGAAAATCTACAAAATAAAATATTCATTTTTTTGTAAACACTTCTGCGTTAACCCAAACGGAAACTACTTGTCAGAAGTTAGGTTTACAAATATAGAAATTTACCAACGAAAAAAAATGCTTAACGTTTCGGGAAGTTTATCTCTTTCCGTCGTCGGAAGCAAAAAAAAATACAAAGAACGTCAACGGTTTTTGTAGACGTATCTGCTTTAAAAAAACTAAAGTGTTCTCTAAAATTGAATTTAAATATTTTAAATAGTTTTTTTCTTTATTCTTTGTATTTTTTTGCTTCCGACGACGGAAAGAGATAAACTTTCCGAAACGTTAAGCTTTTTTTTGCTCGTTGGGCAAATTTGTATAACTGTAAACATAACATCTGACAAGTAGTTTCCGTTTGGATTAACGCAGAAGTGCTTACAAAAAATAACTATTTTATTTTGTAGATTTTCTTGCCGTGGCGAAATACCCATAGAGGATTTTTTTGGAGAGATGAATCCGCCACACAGGCACAAACTACCTATAACAGATGCGAAAGAAAGCGACTGCATCGGAAACCGCTCGGCAAACCCGACACGCCTATTGAGTGGTGTAAATACACCAGTCGTTTAGTCCGGAAACCTATGCTGTGTCGTATTCGCTTGCTGGAATGACATAGTGCGTGGTTATATGTTTCTTTTTAAAAACGCGTGTAGGATTTTTGTTGGACTTTTGAACTGTTATTCTAAGTTTTGGTAATTTGTATATCTTATTTAAAATGGGATGCAAATGTGTTTATTTATAAGGAAGAAAAAGATATTTATAGTATAAAAAATTAATTTATTTAACAAAATTTAATTAAAAATGTGACAAAATAGTTACCTTTCTATTGGTTCTATCGGACTTTTTTCGACTATATAAATCTTTATTTGTAAACTTTAATACATCAAATATTTCAATCTAATAAATCATTAAATGATGTAAATAAGAGGAAATTTCTCACATGGGTGGTCAAATTTTATAGTTTTCATTATATCAAACAGCCTCTGAGAAATGTTTTCAACTCAAAATGCCTTTAATTATGTTTGACTACATCATTAAAAAGAGTCTTCAAATACATCAATGTGATATTTGTCTAAAATTTGCAAAAGAATCCGAATCTCTGGATAACTCGAAATTATTTACCCATTTAAAAGCCTTTGATCATGAAAGTGGAAAAATTTGTTCATTTTATTTACAGGCTGGAAAATTATTTATATTAAATTTTGATGAGTTTTGCACTGAAGAAAACATTCAGAGGCTGTTTGATATAATGAAAACTATAGAATTTGACCACCCATGTGAGAAATTTCCTCTTAATTACATCATTAAATTATTTATTAGATTGAAAATATTTTATGCATTAAAGTTTACAAAAAATAAAGATTTATATAGTCGAAAAAAGTCCGATAGAACCAATAGAAATGTAACTATTTTGTCACATCTTTCATTAAATTTTGTTAAATAAATTAATTTTTTATACTATAAATATCTTTTCCTAATCTTCTACGAGCTGATATAATATGATGAGCAATCTATTAAATTACTGTGAGATTATACAGAAAAGTCCACAGACTTCGGGACATAGGAAAATCAAGTCCATTTAGCGTGTGTCCAAATTTTGACAAGTTTTCAAAAATTACAGTTTTGTTTAGACTGACGTTTAATTTCACCTGACTTCTCGGTGAATGATTTCTTTTTATGGGGGTACATAAAATCTAAAATTTACGGCCATGAAGAAATTCAAAACTTGGAGCAGTTAAGGCAGAAAATATTTAATGCCTTTGACACTGTCACCCCTGATATGTTATCCAATGTGAGGAGGGGATTTCATGATCGTTTGGGTTATTGTTTAATGCAAGACGGAGGCACTCTTGAACAATTTTTGTAATTTTTTAAATTTCATTATCCTGTTTTTTTACCGTTTACCCATTACATTAATCTAAAATTAATTAATTCTCCCTTGACGAACATGGGAAAACGAAGGTCCTTTTCAGGACCACAAATATTTTGATTGAGAAAATTGGTAACATTTTTTTGGATTAAAAAACAAAAGTTGTTAATATAATAAATTAATTAAAAGTGTTTTAGTAGTTTTAATACACACTATGATATAAAATTTATTATTATTATAATGTACATTATTAATACTATTGTTCATTCGAAATGGCATTAAGGCCCAATTGCAACAATGATTTAAATTTTTCTTAAAGATAAGTAGAGCTTAGAATGAGCTGTATTTATATTTACTTTAATATTCACCTTAAATGCACTTAAAGGTGACTGATACAATTTTTGAATTTGAATTGTTTTTAATGATACTAACAATTTTAGTGCAATTTTTAATAAAATTTATTTAATATTAATAGAAATCCAAGAGATTTGAAACCTCTTTTAGCGATTTATAACATTCTCAAATGAATTACAGGTGCCCTTATTTTCTATGAAAATCACACAGCTTTTTTCATAGTCGCTGCAGTTGCTATAGCTATAAAAAACTAATTTTTTAAGGTGTGAAAATTGCGACACACGTTAAATGGACTTGATTTTTCGTATGTCTCGAAGTCTGTGGACCTTTTTGTATGCCTCGATAACATATTGGTGCAGATTATTTTCACCCAAACAAATAATAACCCAGACTATACATTGATGTGGATTGTCTATGAACTCTTTCTGAAGGTCACAGAAACCTGAACGCGTAATTCGGTGTTCTTTCGCATCTGTTATAGGTAATTTGTGACACAGGTATAGACATTTTTTATATCTAGAATGCATAATTATATGGTAGAATGCATCTACCTTATATACAGAATTGTTGGAACATACTCAGCAATAAAAACCATTATTCTAAAAAACTAATTTAATTAAACGAAAAGTCAATACCAAATAAAAGGGTGGCTAATGAACAGTACCCGCTTGACTCTAGCACGCCCCTACTTCAGGGGTTAATGACGAAATCAAAACCAACGTAAATTTGATGAGTAAAGGGTGGAAATTAATTAGATGGAAGAGTTCAACCGGAAAGATTATCTATTAGAGCCGGATATTCCGGTTGAAAATTATCGAAAATTAGTCATTATTGGCATGATGGCATAATTGAATTCGATAGCGATAGAGTACATTGACTTTGGAGCGGTATTACAATATGTATGTTATATGTAAAAACAGAGACATGTATAAAAAATATACAGGGTGTCCCACTAAGGATAGCTCTCGGCTGTATCTCGGAAAGTATTAGCTGTAGTGCTTGCGGAAAAAAATATTTATAACTAAAGAAACTATGAGAAATTGCTGGAAATTATTTTCCAGTTTGTAGAACGTTCGCTAGAGGACGTAACTGCTGTGGAAAATAACAAAATTGTATTTTTAAGAAATTTTGCATAGATACGATGTTCTATAAATAAAAGCTTCATAATCTTCAATAAATCTAGGATCTTTTTTATTAGAAGCATTTCCCCAATACGCTAAAATAGAGTGGTGGGGGAAGGTTAGATCTCTTTTTATTTAAATGGTAATAACTCCGGAGTGGATGATCGGTATCCAACAAGTGAGAGTTCGTTTAAAAGACCGTTTCTTACTCTATATTATACCACATAAACAATAAAAATAAGCTTTTGAACGTAGACGTTAGGGAGCGCTGTCTACAATTTAACAAAAATTACGTTTTTAAACGGTTTTATTTAGCTCGACCCGTACAGTATTTATTTATTTGTTTGTTTATTTGGGTCAAAATTAGAAATTGAAATTTAAGTACCTTCCTGTTGTCAGATTGATCTGAAATTTGGTACACACCTTTAGTTCCGATGACAATACAATATAGTAATATCAATAACATTGTAAATCTAAGATGGCCGCCGGTACAAAATGGCGGATTTCATATTTTTCCACAACCCCCTCAATATGGGTATCAAATGAAAGGGCTACACTAGTAGAATACTGTGATTATGACAAAATTTAAAATCCAAGATGGACGTCGTTACAAAATGGCGTATTAGGTGAGGGCATGAGTAGTCGTGTCCAGAACAGTTGTGTCCAAGATTGTGTGACGTTAGAAGGACAGATAAAAAAAAATAGGTGATTAGATGTACCTACGTAGTTAGCGGTAGCTTTACCACCCAAGTTAAGGTAATAGGTTAAAACGTGCTGAGGACTGTATGGCATTAGGGTGGCTAAAAATGTAATGTCGCAAGCGTTTTCCCCTCAAGATTGGGCGCCTCTTGTTGTATATTATAGCCTTGCCCCTCTACTGGACCTCTGGGAGGGTCGACCGTTAAAATGTCTGTTACTCGTGGGAACAATAAATAAAAAAACAATAAATAAAAAAACATGGAAACAATAAATAAAAAAACAAACAAAAATAAAAACGAAACTGCTACACAACGAAAAAAAAGGCTCGAAAAGGCGAAAGAAAAGTATAGAACGAAACGTGCAAAAGAAAGTGAAAATGAAACCTATAGTCGACTACAGAAACGAAGAGAACGGTTAGCAACAGAAACACCTGAGCAACATGATGCCAGGTTAATAGCACAACGTGAGAGACAAAGGCAGCTGGTAGAGTCAGAAACACCTGAGCGTCATGAGTCCAGGCTAGCATCACAACGTGATAGACAGAGAGAGTTGTTAGCGGCAGAAACACCTGAGCGTCATGACTCTAGGCTGGCATCACAACGAGAGAGACAAAAAGAGTTGTTAGCGTCAGAAACACCTGAGCGTCAGATTGTAATAAATTATCAGGTAAAAAAGCATGTAATAATGATGCACTAAATGAATTAAATAGAATGAGGAATATTCGGTAGGCATTTCCGTTAAATACTAAAAACTAGAAAATAAAAAATCGGTAAAAAACTTTTAAGTTAAACGGTTTTATTATCTTATGTGCACTGAAAACTAGAAACTAATAATAACAATTAGGTATTTTGAACTTCTAGTTCAGAAATATTTTAGTTCTAGGCAGAATAGCTTTTAGGCATATTAGACTAAAATAAAAACGTGGTTCCCATTAACTATTGCTGTAATGCTTTCTTCTATACTAAATGTGGATTGCATCGACTTACTATAATCGTAACTGGAGATTTTGACAATCAATAACCAACCGTGGCGGCTTCACCAGCGAACGCCGAGCTCATGATCTACCAAAGTATAAAGATATGCTTTGCCATAGGTAGGATTTCAGAGGGGCCCCACGTTTTTATTTTAGTCTAATATGCCTAAAAGCTATTCTGCCCAGTACTAAAATATTTCTGAACTAGAAGTTCAAAATACCTAATTGTTATTATTATTTTGTGGTTTTTAGTGCACATAAGATAAAACCGTTTAACTTAAAAGTTTTTTTACCGATTTTTTTTTCTATATGTAATATTAGCTCATACTAAAGAGTAATAAAAACTTAAAAAGTCAGCGAAAACCGCATCTTGATATCTTTTTCAAACTAAAGTTATTAGCAAAATTATAATAAATGCGAAAATAAGCTTTTAACTACTTTTTTTTCTAACACGGTATTTATAACCTCTTGATTATGACCATTCTATTAAAAAATACGATAAAAAAGATTATTTTTTGAAAAAATCGACAATGTACCAGAATACCGTAATACTAGATGTATTAATATCTAATAATTAAGAGATCAATGACAGTGAACAAGAAACGACGCGCGACGCCTCACTGAAGGCAATTGCGCCCTCTAGCGGCCGTTCTACAAACTTTAAAATCATTTCCAGCAATTTCTCATAGCCTCTTTAGTTATAATTTATTTTCCGCAGGCCCTACGGCTAATACTTTCCGAGATACAGCTATTCTTAGTGGGACACCCTATACATTACTTTAGTTTTTACCAAATTCATTTCGAGACCCATATTATTGCTGGCTGTATTTAGTTCATTAATTTGTGCTTGTAGTTCTTCAGAACTATTAGGACTATGTTGTCAGCGAATCTTAGGTGGTTAGGATATTCTCCATCTATTATAAAAGGTAGAAGATTATATTAGGTATATTACTATATTTCAGTGCATATTTTTAAAAGATTAAAATTCAGACTCGGCGCGCCATCTCTAGAGGCTTGATATTGCACCGTCTGCCTAACTCTAATTTAAGGGGTTGAATTGCCACAGGGGGGTAAGATGTTAGTATTAGCGACGGTAAATTAGATTGTCGTCACGGCGCTAACAAGCTCTCGGTAGCGCTGTGTCGCTGATGAGGTTTCTGATGTTCATTTCCCCGGTGTACTCCAATGACCGCCCGGGGTGTTCCGCTGAAGTGAATTTCCACATCCCAGGCCACAATAAGGGTCAATTTTAAACAAGACACCGCTTCTACTGTTTGACCAGCGGATCTGAAGCTACGGAAGCCACGTTTATCTATAAAATTGCAAAATTGCCAGACATGAACTATAAATTTAATATATTTTTATTATACATATATAATGTGTTTAGCATATATTCTGACGTATATTACTAAGGAATTTTAACGTAGTTCATATTGGTCGATATGTTTTATTTAATAACTTATTTCTTTCATTCTGTATAATCTGCTTATATTTAAAGTTGAAGATTTTTCAACGATATCATTGGCAAACCGGCATCGCAGCGCATGGCCGCCTATTCATCGAACATGATTGGTGAGAGTACGTCACAGGATTTGTTATCACGCGGTTGCCGTGGCTTTTACGCCTTTCCTATTCGCTTGCTTTATCCCCAACTTCACGGTCTCTTCTGAAAAGAGTAGGAATATTGAATACAATTGAAATATCCAGTGGAGGTGTCATTCTTTTGATCATTATTACTTTATTTCATTATTTTATACCGGTTATCCTAAACTTTATTCCTATATTTTTCATATATTTGATAGTTAACTTGTGTTTTATTGTTTTGTTATCTTGTTATAATGTTTTTCGTTCGTAGTTTTTAATTATTAATATCAAGTTTGATCGTATATTTGTATTTTAAAATGAATAAATTTGTTAAGGGTAAGACGCTACATAGCCAGACAAAAGAAATAATAGCTAATTTATATAGGTAAGTAGAATAATAATAATATAATTAGAATATTAAAATTAAATATTGGCTAAAATGAAAAGCACCACATTTTACCTAAATATTTTAGCTAAACTAAAATAAATATAAATAAACGTGGATGAAATCTCATTTGGTTTATTTCCTTGTGTTCATAATAGGGTTTGCGACGAAGGAGCTACAGAGAGTTCGCTTAAGTTGCCGCTTAAACGTAAACTTGAGCGGATATTTCTTTATACCGGAGTTAGCGTATCGGCTATAAAAAAATTCACACAGAAGATAAAAAAAAGGCTGGAAACTAACCCCGATAAAATGATATCCAGCCCTGGAAAGAAACGATTTTTAAGGGATCTTTAAAAAAGAAAATATTTAAGGGATCTTTAATAAAAGCTTTTAGTGTTTATCTGCTAACTCAACAGTAACGATTCAAACAGCATAAAGTTTTTTGAAAAAATTATTAATCTGAATATTATATTTATGATACACATTATTTTCATAAAACACCGTACGCCCATGCCTATTTTATGAATGAAATTGGGCGTGTTTTGTTTACAACTGCGTTCCCCTGCCGATACCCCGTAGCTACAGATCCGTTGGTCACACTATAGAGAAAATTGAAATAATTGAGTCGTTCTTATAAAAGATTTTTTTTATTTTCTCACAATCATTTAATAGTGGGAGTTTTATGCATACGTACGAATCGTTTAAATCGATATTTGATCTTTGAGTAAATATATTAAGGAAGGAGCATATCAAAAAACTTAGATGGACCGCGACGGTGACCTAAAATGGCCGACGTAAATTCCGGTTTATCAGTGCCGTTCTAATTTTATTCAAAACGTGTAAAAATATGATGTAGGGTAGAGTCAATAAATTGTTCTTTTATTTTACGTTGTCAATAAATATTGGTAGTTATTAAAATTGTTATAAAAATATATAATCCTAATAAAAATAGTAAAGTTATAATAATTTTTAGTAACACAAACATATGAGATACGCTACTGAAGCAGGTAAGTCAAATTGACGTATCTAAATTCTTTGACACCTAATCTTTGACAAATAGCAAATAAAAGCAAAAATGCAAGAAAACGTATATAATTAGTTAGTTTTTAATGAATTTCATATAAATGATTGGTTTACCTAGAAGTATGTATATTATACACATAGTCACTTACTAGTGAAAAGTTATTGCATTATTTCCCTCGATTTTTGACCGAGATCTCACGCACGCTACACAACCAACTACCATATGATCGAATAAAAACGGCGTCAGCGATGGCTATGAAATGACGATCGATTCCCATATAATTTTACACATAAAATGACAGCGATCTTCATTTCATAGCCATCGCTGACGCCGTTTATATTCGATCATCCGGTATTTTACAGTTTTTTTCGATAAATCGAATTAGTGTCACTGTTTACTTTAAGTTCTGCCACACAATTTCCTTCTAGAATTACTGCCTCTAAACCACTACCAGTTGTAGAATAAATAATAATAAATAACATAAAATAAGCTTAGTAAAGATCGAGATAAAGACTAACAAATCTACAAAATTTCAAATTAAATTCAAATGTGTTAAATGAATATAAGTATTAATAATAATAAAGAAATACAGTATATTGATAAAAATTAATTATAGGTAAGTATATGAAACATGGTTATCAGATTTTAAGTCAAAATTGGATAAAAGGTGGACAATCAAAAAATTAAAAAATTGGCGCCGGGAGGCACGTGTAGCCGCCCATACTAAAATATGTTAATATCTCGAAAACTGCGACTTTGACTGATTTTGATGTTATTACAAATTTTGTTGCAAATATTATGCCTAATCTTAATTTGAAAACCGCGTTTCGCTAGCTACTGTAATTTTGGAGTTAGGATTTTATAAATTTTTAACCCCCTCCCATACCCCCTTACCAACCCCCCACCCCCACCAAAAACTAATGGACAGATTCTCTGGTGCCACAGTATTTTTGTGCCTAATTTGGTTAAAATCTGTTCAGCGGTTTTTGAGTTATCGTGTTACAGACGGACAGACGAACAGACGGACAGACAGACAGACGGACAGACAGACAGACATACACCATGAAAATATTTTGTATTTAGTATTTATGACCCAAATAACCCATTTTGAGTGAAATAATAAAAACTTTTTTTTGCCGATCTTAATAGCCTACCATACCTTTTGGTATGGTCGGCTAAAAATACACATACATAAGTCTACGAAATATATGTATATGTTATCAAAATATCTTGTATATAGCAGAAGCGCAGGCAATATAACAGCAATCAAGCCTAATTGAAATAGCGGCAATATTTGGCATGGCATACGATACAGTTGCAATTCTCATTAAACGCTATGCGTAGCTATGCATATCTCTGGAGAGATTATTGTTACGGCTGGCGTGCAACTGTCTCTGTCCTCTCGCCATATGTTCATCTAGTTTCTTTTTTTGCAATTTGCACTATAGTATAATATAGCAAAAAAAACGTACCATCAAGAACGGTAAAAGTGTATTTATTACTAGTAAGGTGTATAAAAATCGATATGTCAAAATATCGATAATTCAATGGTTCCAGTGAACCGATAATTATATTGTATGATCGAAAAAAGGCGTCAAAGATGACTGGGGAATGACAATCGATGATAATTTTAACGAGGTCAATCTCTAGACGTCATTTAATAAAAATTGACATAAAAAGAACGCAAAATTTCGTTCTATTTATGTTGATCTGCGCATTGCCTCTATTGGGCCCACTATCTCATTCTAACATAACGAGAGAGAAAGAAACAGCCATATAAAACGTAATTTCTAAATAGAAATTAGAACAATCGCCTTTCGTTTTCGTCATCATGACAACCAAGATGACAACATCATGACATGATCATGACAATTCCTCATGTTTGTTAATTTTTCTTTTGGTGATTTACCTTTTTTTCTAAACTCTCCATTTTATTGACTTATGAATATGGATAGGGAACAAATTTCTTTGTTCCATATAGGTATTTATATTTTGTTACTTATAATTTTAGGTTATACTATTTGTTATTTTATTTGCTGCAGGAGCCAGTATCATCTATTTTCTATATGTATTGGTGCCCCTTCTCTGATAGATATGTTAAAGACACACCCGGTAAAAATAAAAGTAAGTAGTTATATTTATCATTTTATTAAGAAAAAAGTAGTAGTAGTATCAAAAATATTTCAGACCTCTCTTAACACAACAAATTAATAAAATTAATTTTTTCATTTTAGGTAGGTAGTTTATAGCTGGTTTATAGTAACCAGAAACTTTATTAATATACCTATTTTACTTTTGTTTTAGGATTAAAACTGGACTTGAAAATGGTTCAGGATCATGATTCTCGTAAAGTCTTCTTTGCTTGGATATTCACTTTGTTATTGCAATTAAGCAGTTTTTCGAAAATGAGATTTTTAATGCCCCTTAAAAAAATTGGCCGATCGTTTCCTGCAACAGTCAGTTCTTCTGCATTTAAAATTGGTAGGTGGGTGGAAGAAACACTGTTATTTTTTGTTATTATATTATAAAAGTTTATTTATTTTTATGTATAAATAAATATGTTTATAAAACAGTACAATTTTTTGCTTTTTTATAATTTCCCTTATAATAGTAGTATTCTTTCGTTCTGAAAGAAGCTGCAAATTTTTCACTTAAACTGATTTATTCCCCTACACCACGTTCCCTTTACGTGGTATAGGGAATATAAATCAGTTTAAGTAAAAATTTTCAGTTTCAGAATGAAAGAATACTACTAATAAAGGTTAATTTAAATTTTCCGCCAGCCAGAATGTGCGATAATGTCTTAGGATACGTTTTATACCTATCTCTTTCTTTTTCATATAAAGCACACATAATAAAGAAAGATAGCAATAAAGACGTACGTCCTGCCATGGTCCTGCTAATTGGTTTCAAAATTGTTATTCTGAGTTGCGCTACGGGAACGCGGTCCCACTCTTTACCATGGGATTTGTCAGTCTCTTTTTATTTGCTTGTCTATGTGCAAAATATGCTGCCGAACTTTCCGGAATATAGTTCGGACCACCCTGTATAACCAAGTAAACTTGAAAAGAAACAGCGAACAGAAACAAAATACAAAACTCCCTAATATTTCTAAGGCATTCTCTCTCCCTAATTTATTACAGACTTATTGATTTCCACCTTGTATATCGATAATTTTTTCTAAAGTGTACATCCCTATTTCCCGCGACAAGCTTTCGAATTTACACGAAAGTTAATTCAGGTAGACAGACAGCCGATAATAATTACGTTGCTAGCAATTTTAAGGAAAGCTGTGAAGGAATCGCGTCAAATTACAGTATTTTTATTAAAGTCTCTTTAATTTAAGTTTATTAGCTTTAAATTCCTCTGAAAATATTAATTCTGAAATCGAATTTATTTTAAAAAAGACTTTTATTTGATTTTTCATTTTAATTAAAGCACAATTTTAATTAAGCACAATTTATAGACTACATATTAGGAAATATTAATTATGATTTTACAGATCAAATAAACTTTTAGTCACGTGATTAAGCTTGACCGACACAGCGTTGCCCAATTTTACATATTTTCTTTTAATCGAAATATTTTACGAAACAAAAATAAATGAATTATAAATATATAAACAGTTATTATTTGCATCAACAAAACTTACCTCCTTAACTGCACTTAAGGGAGATAAAGGGCTATTATTACTGCTTTCCCGTTCAAAATATTCTAACAAAGTTGCGATGAGTTTTATACGGATATTAAGCTATCTTGTACAGGGTGGCTCGAATTCGACGCTTATCATTGGGATTTCGGAAACCGTAATAGATACAGGATCGGTTGAATGGAGGCAAAGTTGCGCAATTTGATGTTCAATAAAATGCCGTATTGCATTTTTGAAAAATTCCGAATACTTCCGTATATATTCGAAAAAAACCGGAATTTTCAATTTTGTTTTAATTTTTTTTCAATTGATTAAACTATCTTCTAACCTTTTTAAAATGGCTGGGTTTGGTTGCTCGCGCTCTGGATACCGCTCAAAATATAAATCAGCTGCCATTTGCTTAAGTTTGTTAGACTCAATATAACATTCTAACATATTATATTTCTCAAAATTTTCAAATTTACTCATTTTTTATTATTTACACACACTTCAATCTGTTGAAATGAAATGTCACGTATCCATCAAAGGCATGATACAAAGAATACAAGGTATGATATTGCGCAGGTTGGTTACTACGTCACAGGTGATAAACGGCACCATTGGTCGGCAAGCTCCGCGCGCCAATTTCAAATTGTCAAACAGATGACACAATAAACGCGAAAATAATTTTTCAAATGTCAAAGCTCGATAATTTGACATAACTTTGGGGGTTATGTCCTGATTCTTCCCTATTTTAGGTCTTTTTTATTAGTGGCAATTGAACAATATGGATATTTTT
The DNA here is from genome assembly GCF_002938485.1 of Sitophilus oryzae. Lineage (NCBI taxonomy): Eukaryota > Metazoa > Arthropoda > Insecta > Coleoptera > Curculionidae > Sitophilus > Sitophilus oryzae. Next base: position 672,742 of record NW_022146011.1, on the reverse strand, counting down.
CTGTATGGCGTATGACGTCACAGGTGGTATGCGCGAACTGAACGAAATTGGAGCCGCTATCGATCATACCTTGTATTCTTTGTACCATGCATCAAAGGTATGTCCCGATCACCATGACAACCATTTACTTTGTTACTCGGCGCGGCCTACTATCTACAGTACGTCTGCTAGATCTGTGTCTATGAAAGGAATGCGGACAAAAACATTTAAATAAACAACGTCGTATTCTATACGTCGACTTGACGAGTACGTCACCGCAAATCGCTCCGCCCACTCATTTTATTGGCTGCTTGCAAATTTGTCGAATTTTTATTGATGGGACGCGTCGTCTAATTTTTACGAAAAACATGGAGAGAATATCGTTTCCCCTCTCACGGATACCCCCGTAGCTACAGAACGAACAGACGTACTGTACTAAGTGGATATTTTAAGAAAAATTTAAAATGTTGAGGTTAATAGTGAAAATAAATATAGAGTGTAATATATTTTCGAGAAGCCCATGCCAAGCTGAATAAGAAAATTTAAAAACATACAGGGGGTTCTATTTAAAAAAACCTAAGTATAGTTAATATCTCAAAAAAATATTTTTTCGAAAAAGTCTGTGTCTACGCCACTGCATTCTACACAGAAAAGTGCCTTTAGAATGTATAATCCATTTTTCCGTGGTTGCTGAAATAAACAAACTATCGAACATCTTCAAAAAGTACAAAATTTGAGAATCCCCTTGTAGCTTCGAAACCGATAAGATAGCAACAATCCGTTTGCGGAATTGTAATTTTTTCGAAAAAAGTACGCGAGTTTATTTTTGCGCACAGGAAATTTGACTCGTTTGCACATCGTCATAAAAAACAACTTGCGTACCACGAATTAGGGATAAGATTTTTATCTGTATACTTATAGGATACCTAATATGTGGTATTAGTAGTAAATAGATAATATATTTGCGTTTCTATGTGCACCATAGGCAGGCGATATCGTATATTCAACTACTTCAACTGCCATTGTCGAAAATAACATTTTCATCTCGTAATTGGGGGAGTGGAAATGCATCCTTATCGGAAAACTGAAAAAAGAAAAGTCTGGTACGTGTTTGCCGAGCGTGCCGGAAAACTCCACTTGACGTCGTACGTCAAGCCTTGCTTATTTATAGATCTGCAGCATCTTACCAAACTCTTCCCTCTTATTACACGATGTTTTCGTTCGTGCAAGTTGCATTCACCCATAGGCGCACAAGAAAAATATAGAGAAAGGAGTGAAAAAAAGAATGTTTCATCGAACTTCCGTTGTAAATATATACATTTTCTGATTAACACAACTACAATGTCTTGGATAAGTTTATAATTCTCTGTTATCAAGTTAAAAATTTTATATTTTTCTTGACATTTTTCGGAAAATATTGAAAACTTTTTAGAGCCGCTTGTTTCTTTATAGTGCTTCTAGAGAATGCAATGTTGCCACCTCCTACGTTATCCACATTCTGTATGTTTATAAGTTATAAGTTCACATTTTTAAATTTTTACAAAAAAAATACTTTAATTAGTAATTTTATTCACTGTAGATTTTTTAATCATTGTAGATTACTATTAAATATAATAGTGTCAATTATACAACGTCTAATATATTTTAAATACATTTTTTACAGTTTAGTAAACTGAAATAATGAAACTAAATAATGAACAATTATAGCAGTTTTTCAACAGTTCAGAATCAGCGCCCTCTATAAGATATAAATAGTAAATAGTCAATGTTTGACCTACATTTAAACAGATCAGCTAATGGTATTTTTAGGTTATCCAATTTATTTGAGATTTTACTCCAAATTGCTTGGTATTTGCGGCTGATTAACGATTTCTGTCGGCGGCTCTCAAAATGTTGTTATTATTTTTTTAATTTTCAAAGTTAAATACCTCGGTTATTATCAATTGATTTTAAACATGGTAAACACAAAATATGTTTCTTTTAGCCAGATTTACCACCCCTTAAAATATTTGCACTTATTCCTGGGACACCCTGTTTATTCTAAGCACATGGAATTTACAACCTGTTGCTAGGATATTGTTACGGCTTCCGTGGGTTCTTAATCCGTTTTGTTTCCAGCAATTTCCATCACCACGTCCGGGAGTTTCACTAAGCGTCCAAAAGATGGCGCGCAATTAGATTCTCGCATCGGTAATACAGAAAAACGCTTTAGCGGTCGTTCGTTTTCCGAAAGGTGTCGCCACGCTACACAGTGCTTCGAACATATGGCTCTAGAGGACAAAAATGCAAAACTTCTCTTTTATTGTAGGCAATTTATTCAAACTAGGTTTATTTGACACAAATGATGAGTACTCTAATTGTACTAAATGATGATGTTCTTAGTCCCACGTTTATGAAAAAAAAATCTTATAAATAATAAAAATGTTGGAGCTGTGTTCCATCTAAGGAAATAATAATTTATAGTATGAAAACGGTGTATTATATATATTATAATTATTATATATATATATAAGTATTAAATAAATCCCTGTGATAAAAAAGAATTGGAATAACATTAGAACATGATTCCTACAATATAAACCTAATATAAGATAAACATGTTTTTCTTTAATGAAAAAGAAACATTAATGCTATATTTAACTAAAAAAACTTAAAATACTATAAATTTACTCTAGGACAACAAAATGCACAGATCGTAACTACTCTGATTCAGAAGAATCACTGCTGACAGAATGTTCCAAATTTATAGTATCCAAATCACAGGTAGATGAAATATCCTCACATATAAGATATTTCTGTACATCAGTTTCTAATATGTTACTTTTTCGCGTTGTTACTGTTCTTTTTGTTGGTATGAGGGGTTCGGATGTTAATAGTTACCTCTTTAATAGACCATATCCATATATTATTTTTTCGTTTTCTTGGGTATGAGGTTTTATAATAAATTGAAAGATGGAAACTTTTTTTATGCCACGTTTCGTTCCAACATAGTGGGCTTTTTCAGGCACAAGTGGTTGTCTCATTGGACTGAAAGGTTCATCAATATCTAATAAAGAACACATTTTTTGAAATACAAATAATTTTGAGTTCCTGTCCTTATGATCAAGCCAAGTATTAACCAGATCGGCATTGCTTATCAATTTTACTCCATCTGAAAAGTATTATAAAATAAAGTTCGTCGCAAGCAGACGCAGGTGAACTATACAAAAATTAAAAGTGTATGAATATGACAACAAAAATATTCAATAAATACGATATGTTTTGATATGTTTTTTTTTAAATGCCTTTTTGAAGTTTGAAAACGTAAAATTTTTATACCCATTTAAGAATCATCTTAAAAAATAAATAAAAACTAAACAATCACGAACTTGTTTAGAAATAAATTTAAAATCCATACCTTGTTTAACAATATCCATAGTGGCTTTCAATTTACGTACGTACCGTTTAACTCCATATACAGAACTACTATGAATGTTATTCTTTTCACTGATATAAGATAATGATCGCAAAATGTATTTTTAGTGAAAATATTTGCTAACAAAAAACGCTGTTTATGAAAAATAATATACAGGATGGTTGACATTTATATATATATATATATATATATATATATATATATATATATATATATATATATATATATATATATATATATATATATATAACCATCTATATCCATTCATAAACTCATAACTTATTTTTGTTAACAAATATTATATATATATATATATATATATATATATATATATATCAACCAACCTCGAAACCTACCTAACTAAATTTGAAAAAAAAACTTAAAATGTTCAATTAAAGATGCAAATGCCTATAAAAACATAACACAAAAAAATATATATAACTAATACATTTAGCAATACTATACTAAATAATAAAATAACATATTTAATCTTCAATAATTTAATAAACATTATAGAAACTTCAAAATCTAATCTGAACCCTAGTCTGAATGAACCAAAATGACATTAGTAGTTAAAGTAGTTACTAATTATAGCAATTTAGAAGAAAAAGTTAGAAGTTTGTTAACTTTTTCTATACTCTCATGCAGCCGACTCTGGTCTTGGAAGATCTTCGTGATCGTGACTACTCCACGTATTTTATTTTTTATTTTATTTTTTCGGACCTGACCTCGCGTTCATGTTTTTCCTTTTTTACTTTTTCGCGAAGAAATGTTGCTTGCACGGTTAGGGCTTATGGTTTATTTAATTTTCCGGAGCATCTGTCTAACATTCGAACATTCCTCTATAAAGTATCGCAAATTTATTGGCTTAAAACTTCCCACGTTGGTGTAAAAATGGATTAGGTTATTCCATGCAAGACAGCCATTCCACAGAACTAATGCAATATGATCGAGAAAAAAAACGGCGTCAGCGATGGCGATGAAATGAAGATCGCTGTCATTTTACATACAACGACATAACTAGTGTTCACTTTTATAAACATTTTCACTAAAATGACGAATGCACGATTTTAATTTAGTATTAATATTCAAAATATGCTCTGGAGGTCTTTTTGAATAGTTTTTGATTTTTCTGAATACACCATAGAACTACAGGATGATTGCAAAATTATTTCTATTTTACAGCCACACTCGGAATCGGTTATCGACACTTCTAATTTTGAATCTATACTAATATCATAGATAACATAATTATATTATACGTTATCTGTGCTAATATGGTATAAAATTTAAACTCACGATAAAATACTTAACGAATTTATTTTCTCACTTTATACACAATTACTAACTTATAACACACAACAACTAACTATTTATAAGATTCCTTCACCAAATTGTCCGATTTTCAATTTCCACGCGGTATATTCAAATTTCAAAAACTGTCCTCAGTTGTCGATGGCTCCGGGCTTATATACTCTATTGACTGCTTCTCGAAATTTCCCAATTCTTTTGAAAGCGTACTTCTTCATACCAGACAATTCTATTGTCTGATTCCCTTACTTCTCGACTTGACTAAAAGATGGCGCCTGAAAAAGTCTTTTAATTTCTGGCGGATACGTTGCGGTTGTGCAGGCAACCAGTAATACATTTTTAATTTCTGGCGGATAGGCCATTTTTCTTGACAATATGTTATCTGTGCTAATATGGTATAAAATCCTTAAGTGACTGATATACTGATTAATCACGATCCTGCTCAAACCACTCAACGTAAGAAGCTCAAATTTGGCATACAGGTTGATTCTAGGGTGTAGAGGTTCGATAAGAAGGGATTTTTCGAAATTCCAGTTCCAAGAGGGTGAAACCACCTCCCAAATATTACAATATTTTTTATTTAAAAAACGGTCAAGTTTCCGAAAAAACGCTTAAACACGTATATTTTATTTCGTTTTTTACATATTTTAAGATTTTTTAAAAATGTATACAGGGTGTTTCGAAAAATCTGGTTCATTGATTAATCACGATCCTGCTTAAAGCGCTTGACGTAAAAAGCTGTTTTTTGGAAAACAGATTGACTTTAGGGTGTAGAGGTTCGATAAGAAGGGATTTTTCGAAACTCGAATTCTAAGGGGATGAAACTATCCCTCAAATATTACAATATTTTTGATTTAAAAACCGGTGAGTTTTTCGGAAAAACTTTTAAACGCGTATATTTTATTTTGTTGTTTTACATATTTTAAGATCTTTTATAAATTTATACAGGGTGTTTCATAAAATATGACCATTGAGTAATCACGATTCTGCTTAAACTGCTTGACGTTTAGAGCTGATTTTTGGCAAACGGATTGACTGTGGGGTGTAGAGGTTCGATAAGGAGGGGTTTCTCGAATCTCCAATTCCAAGAGGGTGAAAACGCCCCTCAAATATTACAATATTTGTTATTTAAAAGACGGTTAGTATTTCGGGAAGACGTTTGAACGAGCATAATTTATTTGGTTTTTTTACATATTTTTAAACTTTTTAAAAAATCATACAGGGTGTTCCAAAATGTTAGGTAATTTCTTAACCACGATTCTGCTTAAACTGCTTGACGTAAAAAGCTTATTTTTGGCAAACGGATTTTTCGAAAGTCAAATTCCAACGAGATGAAACTATCCCTCAAATATTTCCAAGTTATAATATAATAATATCGCCATATTGTTTTTTCTCATGCTGACATAAATGTGAGGAAATTTTCCCATATTAATCCGGTTATACCCATTGCTGAGAATTTTAATTTATTATAGGAGATATCAGTGACTTTTTTAAATAAAAACGTATTAGAATATTTTGAAGAGATGCGACGCATCACCCGCATCAATAAAAGCTTCACCGCTGATATTCTTTTAGTATTTTATTTAAATCTTTATCAAAATTATGTTGAATTATCACCATTCAATGTGTTAATTTAGAAATAAAGGCCTTGGTTTGATTTATTATCGCATCGGAATTCTTAACGCCATGCCAAGCACAACAGGTGAGCCGTACTTCCGACTGTATATGCGCCAATTAGGTAAGTTTTTTGACCTCCAGTGGTATTTGTCAACAAAAATGTGGAATAAAGCTTAGTTAGCACTTTTTTTAGGATAACAATGTGACATTTCACATAGCGTGTGCGATTTTATGCAGAGTTAATAAAAGTTAGCATGCAATTGGTGCTTTTATTTCTACAGGGTGAGTTTCCTACGATGATCTCTATGGGTATCTCGGAAACTACTGGAGATAGAGAGTCGGTTAAAGGGGAAAAGAATTGCAGTTTTGTGGGGTCATAAATATGCGCCTTTCAGATTTTTGAAAAAGTTCATGACTTACTAGATATTTCGAAAAAAACAAATTTTTGCTATTTTAAAAATTGTCCCTAATTCCATTATAATCTATTTTAGACAAAAAGTTTTCAGATAAAAGTTGTAAATAATCACATCCCTAATGAGTTTGTGTTCTCAGATTTTTTCTAAAGCCTGTCATTTTTGACATATGACAATCATATGTTTTTTAAATGGAAACCATAGTTGGCCATGCCTTCATAAAAAGCGCCATTTTTAAGCTTTTCAGGGATATTAGCTATATGTTTTTTTTTTCAAAATAAAGAGTTATAGCCAATTCTTATCTTTCTTGACTAACTTCACTTAGTTGGCATGGTATTCTTAATCTGTTATGATTTATAACTTATAAAAAGACAGAATATTTTATTAAACTGTTCTTTACAATTTACATTACACAAACTAAAACTTAAAAAGACTAATATCACTACATACACTTTAAGTTATTTTAGCAAATGTTAAAAAAAACCGCCATTGTTTTGAGCCATTAAAAATGTATCTTTTTAAAACTGAATTACAAGCTTTTCCCACAGAACGGCCGGTCGACTGCCTTTCTTCATTGGAAAACTTCATTTTTACAATTTTTCTTTCATTATTTTAATTTACAAAGTTTGGATGTGACAGATTCACAACAACGATTGAACTTGTTCCCATGGCTAACTGAAACTGTTTAAAAATTATAAGAATTGGCTATAACTTAGTAATTTTTCGAAAGAAACATATAGCTCATATCGCTGAAAAGCTTAAAAAATGGCGCTTTTTGTGAAGTCATGGTTTCTATTTAAAAAACATATGTTTGTGTCATATGTCAAAAATGACAGGCTTTAGAAAAAAAAACGGACGACACAGTCTCATTAAGGAAGTGATTATCTACAACTTTTATCTGAAAACTTTTTGTCTAAAATAGATTATAATGGAATTAGGGCTAATTTTTGAAATAGCCGAAATTTGTTTTTTTCGAAATATCTAGTAAGCCATGAACTTTTTCAAAAATCTGAAATGTGCATGTTTACGACCCCACAAAACTGCAATTCTTTACCCGTTTAACCGACTTTCTATCTCCAGTAGTTTCCGAGATACCCATAGAGAAACCCTGTATAATTAGACAATACCGTATGATCGAAAAAAAAACGGCGTCAAAGATGCCAAGGGTACGACAATCGATGATAATGTTGGCGAGGTCAATCTCTAGACGTCAGTTTCTAAAAATTGACTATTAAAACTATTAAAACTTGTCAAAATTTAACACTAATCATAAAAAGATTACCTAATATAGGATAGAACGTTTTCAGACACACGAAACAATTTCCAATGTTTTTTTTATATTTCTGATAAAAATTAAAAAAATTAAAATTCTGGAAGAGCCTGTAGAAATAAATTTTCATTCCGCAACCTAAAATTTTCCACTTTAACTCGATCGGAACCCATTTTGCCTCCCGGCAGAATACAAAGAAACTTTTAATTTGATTTTCCCGAGCATTTTCCAATGTTTCCCGCTTTCCCCGTGACTTGCTCGAAATTCTCGTCTGCTCCAAAATTTCCCAGGATTTCTGCTAAATCTTTAAACTATTCTGTTGATTGGCAAAAAGTTTGCCCCATTGTGGAACTGCAGAAAATTGAATCCCGGGGTTTAATTGAAATATAGATGTGGAATATCGTATATCGCACACTATTTTTGTTTTCATCATACTTCATCAATAATATTTAGTAAGTTTATAGTAAATATAGTAATAGCAAATATTAGACCAGTGTTTACAAGATCAAATTCGATTATCAAAATATAAGTCATTTACGTCGTAGAAAGCCTTACCTAGTAAATAAGATTTCAATGCTTTGCGAAATGAAAAAAATGATGTTATGGATCTGATTTCAAATGGCAGGTGATTGTGCATTTTTTTCGAGTTGCATAATATTGAACTTTTAACTAACTCTGAGCGTGGGGTAGGTAGATAAAGATCTTGCTCCGCGTTCCTGAGTGGATAAGTGTGAGATGGCCTTTCTTGAGAAGCTGATACATGCTTACGTATTAAGGTGCGTATTCACTATCCGAAAGAACGAACGAACGTTCGTTCGTTCGGTAGTAGTATGGACGGGACCGAATTATAGAACCGAACGAACAACACCTAACCCATTCGTTTGAGAACACCTTTGATGTACCGACTCGAAACGGATGGCCTAGCGAACAAACGAACGAACGGCAGCATGCGTTCGGGTCCCCGTCTAAATATACCGAATTCCATTCGTTCGCTCGTTCGTTCGTTCGTTCGTTCGGATAATGAATACGCACCTTTAGGCAAATGGATTCAAATATAAATAAGGAAGGAAGAGTTAGTATTTTTAATTTTTTTAAAAAGTCCTGGCATTGAGTTCTGCTGTTTAGTCACAGTGAATATCGAACAGCTCTCTTCAGGAGCTTGAAAATGCGGTCAAATTGAGTCGCACAACACGTCCCCAGAATGGAAGGGCATATCTGAGGTGCGACTCAAAAATTGCATAATAAACAGTTCTAGCTACTAACAAGTTAAGCTCCTTAGAAACAGATCTTAATGCAAAACAGGCGGAATTATTAATAATTTTTGTAGGCTTATTGTATCGAATTTCCCTTCACAATATACAAACTACTTGAAATCATAAGTTAGGGTATTCAAAGTGTCTTGTTTTTTAAATTAATATTTTTTTTAAATATGCGATAATTGTTTTGAGTAGTTTATATGACTGCTAATAACTAGGAATAAAATTTTTTGATTTACAATACTTTTTTATACATATAACACAAAAACAAAATGGTATTCCATATTTGGTTACTTTCCTCTACAGCATTATACTCTTTCCACAATATTTTTATTCAAAATTCAAAGGCATTTTCTAAAACATTAACGTAAAATCTGAATAGTTATAAATCTATGTGTCAATGACCATTCCTAATAACTAATTAACTAGCAAAAATGCATGGGGCTACGAGAGCGAGCGTCCTAGATCCTTCACTTTCTATTTTCAACGTAATTCATCATCTGCCACGCATCAAAAGCCAAATCGAAACCGGCTGGCTCGATAGCCAGTTAGTTTAGAGCGAATTCAATTTAAAAAAAAATGCCCCAAAATAACGATTACCACATCCTAAGGAGATCATATTTCATTAAACATTTTTGCTATTTGATGTTTCAAAACGTTAGTATTTTCTTTTCAAACAATTAATTTTTTTTTCTTTGTATTATTATTTTCCACTTTTATTTATTTATTTTCCACATTATTACGGAAAAAATACTCATACAAGCTAGCTTATTGAACAAAGATGACAAAAAACACCTACTAAAATGAAACAGTAAATCCCTATAAAAGAAACTCATAAAATTAAAGGGGTTGTTTTGTCCCCCATGTATACGGCCACGTGCTGTGACACCCTCACAAAAGAAAAGGAATAATCATAGGGCGTTTCGATGCCTATAAAATCCTCTACAATGTTCCATCATCAGGAGAATACATCAGGATTTAGATAAAATCAACGAGTATCGGAAGTTAGAGTTAAAAAGTTCGACCAAAATTTGACTACTACAGTTGAGGGTTGGAACCTTTGGTGTTACACAGCAAAATAAAAACACTAACGCAACTTTCTCGCAACCAAACCAAACTATATAGTATATAATCATCTGCTGATAATGCTAACATGGTTAGCGAAACGCGCGTCCAGTGTAAAAGTAAAAGTGTTTTGGTGTATTGTGGTAATTTAGTGTTTTTATTTTGTAAAATTTGACTCCTGGATCATATTTATATACTTACGTGGATAAATCAACGCCAAAAGTTTAGCATTAAAAAATATGTCTCCAAGATCACGACATGCCATTTTCAAACCTTCTTTATTGCACTTATCAAACGTTCAATAGGTTTGTCTTTTCCGAGAACCTTAATTTGCGCATATTTACAAATTATACATTGTTACCAAAACCAACTTTTTCATTGTCATAATCTTATTTCCATTGTGTAACGACGCTTGTTTTTTGCGATTTTTATTTTAAAAATTGTATTAATTACTCTTTTACCGACCGCTTTTATATAGCCAAGGATGCAAATGTGTTCAGTGAGAAGTCAATTTTAAGTTTGTGCAATTATATTTCTATTTTTTTTCGTTGGACTTTCTAAATATTCGTAAAAATGACTGGAAAGTGTTTGGTGTTGGAAGTTCTAATATAAAGGTCCCCAAACTATCTCTTCATAGGCAAGTAAAGTATTCAGTTGTTCTTTTATTTATGTTATACCACATGCATACTTTCTGGTTATATTTCCTAAGAATATTGATATTCGTACGGAGTGGCTGAATGTATTTTTTATATAATTTAATTTTTGTGATAGTAAACATTCAATTTATTGTTCAAATATATGCATTTTACAAATTAAATTTTTAAAATTAATGTTCCTAATTTGGCGCGTGGAAGATAGGTCCTCGACAAGGATAGACAGAGTAGAAGCACCGCGTGTGCAACAAAAAATGCAGATAAATGGAAGTCGTTGATATTAAGGTCAAGGTGTATTACTGGTTGCATAACTGGCGAATTCGCCAGAAAGTAAAAGAAAATGTTAAGGTCAAGGTGTATTACTAGTTGCATAACCTGGCGAATTCGCCAGAAAGTAAAAGAAAATTACAGAATTCTTTAGAAAATTCCAGAAACCATCGCCAGGGGGTATATAAGGCCCGCGCTTTGACAATTGGACCAGTCTGAAGATAGTCTGAAGTCGAAGTTTGAATATACCGCGCTTTAAATTGTGAAATGCCGTTAGAGTAATAGTAGTTGCATAAATTGTGTTGTAAATAGTATAAGTTGTGTGTACAGAGTGAGACAAATAAATTCGTTAAGTATTTTATCGTGAGTTTAAATAGTGGACCCACGGAATCCGTAACAATATGTTTGCGACAGTTTCCATAGTGATTTACTTATCCGCGTAAGTATTATACGTGGTATATGTCGTAGTATCGAATGTAGTATTATATTCCTTGAGAAAATCTGTATAACAACGTACCGTATGATAGAAAAAAATAGCGTCAGCCATGACTATGAAATGAAGATCGCTGTCATTTTATATGTAAATTTATATGGGAAATATCATCGATCGTCATTTCCCAGCCAATTGGACGCCGTTTTTTTTTCGATCATACGGTAATTATGATCCAGAGAATTTAGCTCTAAATGAGAGCATCGTTGGCATTCCTAAGGGATGCGCAAATACAATTTTATAGCAATAGTAGCGGAATATCCCGACTGCAACATTCGGGCTAAATCTAATTCCGAGTGATTTTGATCGATCACAGGTCTCAAACGGCTTTTTCAGACAGCTTGGGGACACAAACCCTCTATTTTCTCTCCTTAACTCCTAAGCAATAAGGGGGCTAAGATTGGGGTGCTTCAAATTCCAAAAAAATTAAAAAATGCATTTTTTTACCTTATTTATGAGTAGGTACATATATTGTATTTTTAGAAAGCTCGTAACAAGGCAAATAAAATTAAAAAAATATACAGGGTATCCCATTTAAAAAAAGTTTCGGTCATATTTAATAATAATAAAAATAATAAATCGTCATTATTGTAATCCATACATAAAATAAGAATCACAACAAGGCATTCAAAAAATTCTGTCTCTCTCATGCTTGAAATTAATATTTCAATAATGACAGCTCCCAGCAAAAAAACTAGGTATTTATACAGTGTCCGGCAAAAGTGCGTCGGGCATCTGTAGCTCCTAGAATAACAAACTTGGAAATTTTGTTTAGGTGCTAACCTAAAGTATGTACTAGGATGTATTTCAGGAAAATATTTTAACTTCTACAGGGTGGCTCAAAAAACTGTGAGTGTATCAGGATGATTTTTTTTAAATAGAATACCCTGTATATTATTACATTTTTGGCTTCCTTTCAGATCACTTTACATAATCCTAAGAAATGAGTTTTTTTCGATAGTTTCAGAGATATTAAAAAATAATTAAAAAAAATATATATTTTTCACCCTTTCTTAAAAAAATATTACAAATACAAGAACTATCCTGAAATCAACATTATATTCGGTATTTACTTTAGATGGTCTATACTTAACTTTGCTATAAACATCGTAATCTTAAATCATACAGGGTGTTCAAAATTCTACGCCAAACTTTCTAAAATATAAAATAATCTCTTCGTTTTGTTTTTAATTGAACACCCTGTATATATTTTTTTATTTAAAAAATTAACATTTTTTGTAATGGAGCTAGGATAAAACCGTGTGTAGAATCTTTAATTTCATAAATGGTGTAAAAAAAGAATATTGGTAGATCTACTCAGAAACGTGCGAAAATGGGACACCCTGTATATGTATAGGCTCAGATAGTGGGTGTCTATTATTAATCCTCTACCAATGCCAATATTTTTTATATTATCTAATAATGTGGTGAAAGTAAAAAATGACATTGAATAAAAACAATACTCTACAATTAATCTTCCTTTGAACATCCCAAAAATAACGGCATAAAAAATTAAAAATTCTCTCACAATCACTGAATAACCTTAGCACAAATGTACGATGTCTCATATCTGTAATTAGTAATTACCGTAATGATTCTCTCGGTTATTCATGGAGTTGTTAATCTTTAAATTTAAAACAAGCTCACGCTCTAAAGAGAATTGAACATTATAACATTCCACTCGTGGCATAACATTCGCAGATTAAATTAACATGACTCATATACAGCCTCAGGCTGCTGCAGAACAAATTACCTACCTATCAGACGAAGAAAAAAATATAGGTATTTCATTGGCACAACACCTTGTAACAGCTTTCTCAGAGATGCCGTTTTTATACCGAGAATTTCGAGTTAAATAGTGAGTCACAATACAAAAACTCCCTCAAGAATTTCTCTACCTGTCCCTTCGCCTTTTTACAGGTGTCCAAACAGGTGAATCTTTATTTTAGCCTTTCTGTAATCCCGATAAAATTGATTTCTCTTTGTTTAACAATCGAATTGTTAATTTACCGACACACAGTAATATCGATAATTTCAACAAAGCCTGTTAAATCTCATTATAAAAACAATTTTATTTCTCAATATACGTGGGTATATTTTAATGACCTACTTTTTATACATTTTTTTTGCCAGCATACGCAGATGTTTAGAATGTTTTCACCAATAACGTTATTACCGTTCTAAATTCACTTACCTTGGTATAAAAGGGTAGTGTCCGTTATGTTGATTATTTGTTTACGGTAAAATCACACCCCCGCACTGACAACAAACCGTTTTTCCGATTTAAAATCAGTTCTAAGCTACCGTAGTATGTAACACATCGACTAGTATAAGATATTTTATTGAAATAACTTGATGCAAAAGTAAAAAACCCGCAAATATGTCAGCAAATTAAAGGAATATGCCAACCAGCGTACATCAACCGAAGAATTTCCAATCGAACTGTCACCACCCAGCTGATAGTCCGTTTCTGTTTTGTTGCTAATTTCAGCAAGGTCGCGCTTTCCTGCCCACGTGGATTTTCCTTCTTCGGCCGCTGTGATTGGTCAAGCTTTAAAAAAACATTTCAAACAACCAATGGTAAATTGGCAAATTGACGGGATTAACCGAACTAGTAACGATTCGGCCGAAAACAGCCGAAGTTTGAGCTTTTCCCGTGAAGTTAGCCGCGATTTCCTGGAATTTATTTTTGCGTTAAAGATGGCGGACGAAAGTTTACCTGCCGGGTGGGAAAAACGTTTGAGCCGATCCACCGGTAAATATCGTTAGTTTTAAATAATTTTCCCCATTTCTCGTGAAAGACTGATCCTAAGTTGTATAATTATCGTATTTAACATTAATTACTGACAGATTTATCAGCTTAATATCAATTTTTCGTGTTTTTCCTCGCCTGCATGTTAATGTTTACTTTTTAAATTATCTTCTTGCTTGATACAGATACTTATTGTATTATAACTTAACTTTTTTTTAGGACAACACTATTATCTCAATGTCTACACCAAAGAATCCCAATGGGACGTTCCAGACAAGCCTGCAGAACCTGTTCAAAGCTCAGGTCCCGAACAAGTACAATGCTCACATTTATTAGTTAAACACAAAGATTCGAGGAGACCCTCGTCCTGGAGGGAGGACAATATCACGCGAAGCAAGGACGAAGCCCTAGAACTGGTCAAAAGTACATAATTTATTTTTTGAGGAATGTTTTTTTGACATGCCTTTTTTTCAGCATATCGTGAACAAATAGCTCAGGGTAAGGCACCGTTTGCTGAATTGGCCTCGAAATACTCCGATTGTTCATCGGCGAAACGTGGAGGTGATTTGGGGCCTTTTGGTAAAGGAGCCATGCAAAAACCATTTGAAGAGGCAGCGTTCGGTTTGAAAGTGGGAGAACTCTCTGAGCCCGTGTTTACAGATTCCGGAGTCCATATTATATTGCGTACCGTGTAAATACTTAATTACTATAGCTATAGGTTTCTAGAAGAATCATGATATGCTTCTTTCCGTGTTAGTTGTTTCTCAAAATGTTATCAGTTTTCTGAAAAAATCTACTTCCATTTAACTATATTCTATATTCAGAATCTACGAGTAAAATGAATTGTCAGTCCACAACCATATTATGCACATCCTAATGAAATGTTTTTCACTGAAAAGTACATGTTTAAATATAGATTATAAAATGTTATACCTGTAACCATTTTCGCATTTAATATTTTGTATTTATTTTACTTAAAAAAAAGGTAATAAACCTTTAAATATGTCTATTTTCAAGTTATAAATTTACCTGATGTATCATGTTTTTATAATTTCTTCTAAATATTATCCTTTACACTACCAGTTTCCCAAAAACTAAAAAAAAACTACAGAAATAATATTAAAGCAGTTATAAATTTACCTGATACTTCATGTGCTTATAATTGTTAACCAGATCCTAGACATTTATCTTCTAAATATTATCCTTTACATCGTAATATCCTAAAAACTAAAAAATATCCTAAAACCAGAGCTAAAACTACAAAAATAAAATATTAAAGCAAAACAAAAAAATACATGGCCGTTTCAAAAAGGTTCCAAAACTAGTGAATTTAGATTTTTCACGTTGGTTGGCACTGGATCGTTTTGACCATGGAGGAATAAGAGAGGAGAGACGCTACTATACGTATTTCTGTATGATAAAAATGGTATTATAAGGCGGGGCAAAAGTCTACTAATTAGACAGGACCGGATTAAGTAAAATTTCAAATAATTTAATAAATTTTAATCATCGTTGGCTTTTGAAGAATGATTAAAATTTGCCTTAAGCTAATGTAACAATAATTCACTAATGTATGTCCGTTATGTTGTAGTAAACTTATATCTCGTAATTCTTTAACCTAATTTTTATTTTTTATCTATAATTTTGTAGTAGCTGCGTTACGGACCTTTCCATTATGTATGTGACCTGTGAAATGTTATTCCAGTGAGTTTCTTCGAGTCTGCTCCTACAACTGCGTACAACAAACGACGCCATGGGTTATTAATAAAAAAAGACACTCAAATTATTGATGAAAAACATTTAATTTAGGGGAAAATCAGAGAAGAAAATGCTCCAAGCACATATGACACAAAACTACCACCAATATGGCTGACTGAGCCCGGTTTCGCAATAGCTGTTGCGCCTCCCCTCTCTTATTACTCCATGGTTTTGACAGAGCGGCAACATTTTGACAAATGACAGTTGTAAAACACAACGTGAGGAAAACTTAACCCTACGTAAAGATGATAATAAAAATGTGAAAATCATCCCCTAGAAAGCGAAAATAATGAAACTATTCTGTATTTAACACCCCCAAGAGTTACGTTTGCTTTAAAATGGAGTTTCCTGGCACGGTAAGTCCTGGTAAATAAAATATAAAGCACCCTTATTGCCGTTCAATGCACACACTTCATTGTGTACATATTTTTCTTATTATTGCTATTCTTAGCCTTATATAACGCCTATTCTGATAATTAAATGCATTAATATTAATCTTATCATACTGAATTTACAACATGAAATTTTTAAAGTTAAAAGTTTATTTAAATTTGTATTGTCTCATGAAACATGTTTTTTAACAGCTAGGGCTCCAATTTTTGGACCTAAGTGGCGTTGACGAATTCGAAAAGGACAGAGTTTTGAATTCTTTGCAACCCACGCATAAAAATTCAAAATTCCCATGGATTATTGGCCACAATAATGGTATTTATCAAATTTATCACCTATAAAAGCAAATATTTTATTTTGTGTCGCTTGTAGATTCAAGATTACCTAAAATTAAACAGTTTGACTCACAACCAGTTGTATCTGCTCCAGAAATAACACCAAGGAGAGCAGCTATACCGATTATTAATCCAGAAAATGGACTACCGATCCCATTGAGTAGTCCAGTTAGTGAGCAACAAGTCCATACTGTAAACAGTCCTGTAAATAGTCATCAGTACTTTGAGCAAGCCTCTCATTTTTCTCCGCAAACAACATCGTATAATGTGCATTACCAGATTGCATCGAGTTATGCAAACATACACAATATGCCACCTAACGCTACCCCAGTTTACTACACAGCTGTTGCCCCGGGACAGCCTATTTTTGTTTCCTATCCTAGTAACGTACAGGCAGAACCTTTTTACCCGAATACAGGTCCACAATATGTTCAAAATGTTCCTGTTTTGAACAATAACGTAGCGCCCTTTGTAAATTCTCCACCAGTCGAAAAAAATATTGTTTTAAACCCTCCAGTGCAAGAGATTTCGCAACCTGACACAAGAAACGTAACGGTAGAGCAAGAAGAAGCTATTTCTCTGGATAGTAATTTGAAAGAAGCATTGCCGAAACCTGAAGATAGTGTTCCTAAACAAGCCAAAGCTGCCTGGGGTTCGGGGAAATCATGGGCAAGTCTGTTTACCCCTAAAAAAGACGATACGTTGAATGGGTCACAAATTAACGGGATTACAAGACCTACGTTTGAGGCTGTGACTAAGGAACCTAACCTAACTTCTTGTCCGATCAAGAATCCTAGGAAAAACTGTTTTGTTGATCCGGATTGTTATAGAATGGGAGGTAATGTATATTAATAGTCTTTTTTTGTCGGTAGAGTGAATTTTTTGTTTTCTTTTTTAGAGTTTTTGTCAAATTATTCTTTGGACGGTCGGACTATCAGTTTGCAACCGAGAGGCTTGATTAATCAGAGCAATTATTGCTATATCAATTCGATTTTACAGGCTTTGATAGCCTGTCCGCCTATGTACAATTTATTGAGTGGCTTGTCCCAAAATATTTCTTCCAATGAGAAGAGAAAACCTACGCCTGTTATTGACGGGATGTAAGTATACATGTTATAACTTAGGGGTAATTATTGGGAAAACTGGAAATCGTCTGATTTTCACCAAAATTGGCATACACACTATTTTAACACTTTTTTTTAACACACTAATTCGATGTCGAAATAATTTTCCGTTTTTCTGAAAAACGGTAAGAGACCGCCAAGAAAAAAGTTCAGATTCGTAATCTATGACCTCAAAATAGGGTGTATACCAATTTTGGTGAAAATCTGACGATTTCCAGTTTTCCCAATAATTACCAACTTAAGTGCTGAGAATTAATTTTTTTTCCTCAAAATTTCTTATTTTCGTGATGATTTCTAGGTGCAAATTTGTAAAAGAATTTAAGCATCTTCCAGCTAATATGAGAGTGAGCAACAGAAGATCGGATGGAAACAACAAAAAGGATCAGAAGAAAGATCAGAGTACGTTGATCAATACTGATATACCGTTTGAGCCATCTTGGATTTATAAAATGTTGAATGGTATCAGAACTGATCTTATCGAAGGCCGTCAGGAAGATGCTGAGGAATTTTTGGGCTGTTTACTAAACAATTTAAATGATGAAATGATTGAGGTTAGTTTCAAACAAAAAATAGTAAAAATACTGTCATTTTGACAGTATTTTTTACTGTATGTCTGAATAGTAGAAAGAACTGTCATTTTGACAGTTCATTTTACTATTACATAGTGAAAAGCTGTTGGTTTAACATAATTTTAATGTTTTTTTGTGTGAATATTAAAGATGCTATAATTTTACATTTTTTTTAAATTTTTGATAGATTAGTAAAAAAACTGTTTGACACTATTTTAGTGTTTTTTACATTCTAACTAAATGGCAGTTGTGAGAAAACTGTAATTTTGACAAGTGACAGTTTTGAGTCAACTCCTTAAAATGACAGTTTTGGTAGAACTGTCAGTGTGACAGTTTTATTAAGTATTTTTGTGTGAATTGTAAAAATAATATTATAATTTTTACAGTTTTTTCCTGTTTTTGTTCAGATGAAGGAATGCCATTTTGAATTTTTGTTTGTAATATACTCTTTAAAATGATAGTTTTGTTTACTATTGTTCTTTGAGTAGGAAAATGAACTTTTTAACATTTTTTTACTATATGGTATTTATGCTTTGCATCTTTTACAGCTGATTAAACTTGTAAAAAGTGAAACAAATGGTATAGAAAACTCTGAATTACAAGATGATACAATGGGTGATGATGACAGTTGGCAGGTATTTATTTTTTTATCTTTTTTGCTATATTAACTTAACGTCTATTAAAATCTCAAAATTTTCAAAGATTTTTGGCTATGAAATGAAAATCGCTGTCATTTTATATGGGGAATGTCATCGATCGTCATTTCCAAGCCAACTGGACGCCGTTTTTTTAATAATAAAAAAACATAATTGTGAATTACTTTATAAAAAAATGATCTTTCAATTTTATTTACTAGGTTAGGTAATTTTATTGATAATAACTATTTTTTTACTATGTGCTGCAATTGAAATTTTGCGAAGAAATAATAGATCTACCTATGTTAGGAAGGAAGAAAAATGCAAATTTTCTTCTTTTTTAGGTGATTTTTTAAGTAAAAAGAATGTTGTTTTTTGCTAGATTTTGTTACGTTTTTACATTTTTTTACATATGTATTTTTCGCCAAAAATTGCCCATTCCTGGTTATGGTTAATATACTCTATACCGGGTGCGTCTCAAAAGTGGCTCACCCCCTATAACTTTTTTATTTTTTCAGATAAAAAAAAACAAGATTTGGTATGCTAGTATTTGACATAAATTAGGACTGATTGACGTATTCAATTGTTTTTGGTCACTGCCTGTTTCACCGGAAATAACTACAACTTTTGATTTTTAAATGGCACCCTCGGTATATTTTTACTTTATTTAATAGAAAATGACACTGTGAAAGAATGACGTATCATATGTCAACTTTTGACATTTTCGCTTAAAACAAAATTGTAATTTAAATTTCAATCTGGAGTGCCATGGCTGTGTTAAAAACACTAATTTTTAATCAAGGAGCCTTGAAAAAATAGATTTGACGTTTTTGCTGTCTTGTCCTGACCGGTTAAAAGATGCTCAAATCGTATTTTTAATCATATCTCAATTTTTTCAAATGGAAAGAAGGTGGCTCATTAGCATATTTGTAAAAAGCATTTTTTTACGAATAATTTGATACCACACACTTGGTATTTCGAGTCAAATTGTCGTTACGAACCGCATGTTGTAATTTCAAATAAACCATATGCGAAAACGTCAAAATTTGACATATTATGATATGTGATTCTATTCAGAGTGTCATTTTCTATGGAATAAAATAACAAAATACCGAGGGTGCCATTTAAAAATCAAAAGTGGTAGTTATTTCCGGTGAAACAGGAAGTGACCGAAATCAATTGAATATGTGAATCAATCCTAATTTATTTCATATATTAACATACCAAATCTCGTTTTTGTATTTGAAAAAGTAAAAAAGTTATAGGGGTGAGCCACTTTTGAGACGCACCCGGTATATTCCTGGTTAAATGTTCTATATTATTTAATGAAAACATATCTGTAGATTATGGGAGCAAAAAACAAAGGTAGCATCCAACGAAAAACAGTATTCGAAAAGACCCCCATCACAGACATCTTTGGTGGATCACTAAAATCGAAAATTCACCGAGCTGGGGACCTCAGCACGGAAAATACCCAACCCTTTCTTACTCTACAATTAAATATCGAGGTAAAAACACATTTTTTACACAATATAAAACCCAAGAAAATAACATAACCTTAAATTTATCATTGCAGAAAGTAAAAACGGTTTGCGAAGCATTAGAAGCATTGACGACGAAGTACCAACTGGAAGGACTGACGTCGTCGAAGACCAATCAGGAGGTGGAGGCGTGGCAACAGGTTATGCTGGACGAGTTGCCTGTCGTGTTGGTTTTGCACTTGAAATGCTTCGATTACCAGTTGGACGGGTGTACGAAGATTATAAAAGCCTTGGAGTTTCCGATTGACTTAAAAATAGATACAAGTAAGTAATGCCGGGTCCAGACCAAGCAGACAAAACTACAACTAAAAAAAAAATAAACTAATTATAAATATATAAACCGATATTAATTACATCAACAAAAGTCACCTTCTTAACAGCACTTAATAAACATAAAGGGCAATTACTACCGCTTTCCCGTTCAAAATATTCTAATAAAGTTATAATAAGTTTGGCTTTTTGATTGATAATAAACCAGTTGTTTACCCAGTGGCGTCGCAGGTACTTAAAAAAATAATAAAAACAAAAATGTCTTATTTTAATAACACACCCTGTATCAATATTTATCAAAATTAGAACTTAAGTATCTTGGGTAAGGAGGATTCAATATTATTTATCAGATTGGAAATAAATACTGTCCTAAGGGTAGTTTACTCTTGACTCGAAAAATATCAAACCCCATTAAAACGTACGTCTATGAGGTATCGCATTTCTTACCCTGCGCAAAATGTACGTCTTATCCATACAACCTCCTGCCAAAAATGAAAAATATCGCTCAACAAACAATCAAGATATTGGCTTGTATCCATCTTAAGTGGGACACCCTGTATGTACTTGATATGTGCTATACGTCGATATTACTTTTGTACCTTTTGTTAACATTTTAATAGGTTTTTTTTTAATTTTTAATTAATTAATACGATACACCATAGGCGTAGTCAAAACATTTATCAAAAATATAAATTTTCCCTTCAGGCAGCTAAGTTAAGAAAAATATGTGGCCACGGCACTGTTTGGTGCCATGGTAACAATTTGGTCTTGGGTGTTATATGTCCTTGTATTCATTAGTCATGGCAGGAAATCTTTGAATAAGAAGACTAAGGAAGGAGCATATCAAAAATCTTAGGTACACCGCGATGGGCCACAAATATGGCCGACTTAAATTCCGGTTTATCAGTGTCGTTCTAATTTTATTTAAAAAATGTAAAACTATGATGTAGGGTAGACGTGGGGTAGACTCAATAATTTGTTGTTTTATTTTACGTTGTGAATAAATGTTGGTAGTTATTAAAATTGTTATAAAAATATATAATTCTAATAAAAATAGATAAGTTATAATAAGTATTTATTAACACAAACATCCGATACGCTACTGAAGCAGGTAAGTCAAATTAACGTATCTAAATTCTTTGAATTCTTTGACAAGTAATAAATAAAAGCTAAAATGAAAGAAAAAAAATATATAATTTAGTTAATTTAAGTGAATTTCATAAATGATCGGTTTACTACACGTATGTATATTATATAGCCACTTACTAGCGAAAAGTTGTTCCATTATTTCACTCAATTTTTGCCGAGATCTACCGCACGCTACACAACCAACTATTTTAGAGTCTTTTTCGATAAATCGCGATAGTGTCACTGTTAATTTAAGTTCTGCCACACTTTCTATCTAGATTTACTACCTTTATACAACAATTTATATATAATCAGTAGTAGAATAAATGATAAATAACATAAAATAAGCTCCATAAAGACTGACAAATCCAGAAAATTTCAAATCAAATTCAAATGTGTCAAATGAATCGTCAAACAGAACTGTCAAGGATCCCCACCCTAGAGAGCTTTTATGGTGCCTTTTCCGCCCACCATGCATGAATACATGGATAGCATTATGCTCCTTCCTTAGTCTTCTTATTCAAAGCAGGATATAAATAAACAAATGTGGCAACTTGACATATTCTCCGGCAGAGCTACCAGCTGAATTCCCGGCGGGAAATTTAAATTCCAGTTAGTCAGCCCGGCGCCGAATATGTCCACGGTTGGCAACAATGAATTTAAAAATCGCGCCCTCGATTACGTAACTAAAAGTTTAATTGATATCAAATATACAGAAGAATTGTATCAGATTTCGACATATTTTAGTCTAGAAGCAGGTTTTATTCTAAATTAATATGATTTTCTCACATTTTACACTATTTTTTGTCGGAAAAAAACGTGATATTTGCCGAAACCGCAGTGTGTTGGCGAGACTTAAAATTTTAAAATATTTTTTACCAAATAAAAATCTATGAATAATTATACTTTTTTTACAGAATTGTTATCTTTGAAAACAAACAACGCTAAAGAGAAACAATACAAACTATTTGCCGTGGTTTACCATGATGGTAAAGAGGCGACCAAGGGTCATTACGTCACAGATGCTTTCCATGTGGGATATAGTAGTTGGTTAAGATACGATGACTCGTCAGTGAAGCAGGTAAGTTTCTATCTCAATTTAATTTTATTTAAAACAAAATTATCTGTCTTTGTTTTATAAAATTTCTCTCAAAAAATAATTTTATTTAGAACCACAAATGTCGAGTTTCTCACTTTTAAATATTTTGAAAATATCACCACGGAACTACCTAATATTCCTAAAAACGACGTAGTATACCGATCTGGTCACCTAAACTGCGTGGTCTGGATTTTAACGTGTAAAACAGTGATGTACACAGCTTAATGGAAAACCAAATGTATTGAAAAAGAGATAAAAGTTGAGTTAATCCGTTTTTTCGATGCGGTATTCCCGGATTCTGCATCATATAATGTTTATTATTTAATTTAAATTTAATTATATTATTACTGGAATGCAAAATAATGTGTTTAGCGAAAACTGGTTGTATCTCTTTTTACTTAATGCGTTTTAGCCCAAACTAAAAGGAAAATAATATTAATATACAGGGTGTTTCAAAACAAATGCGAAAAACTTCAGGGGGTGATTCCTTGTTCAAAATAAAGGGTAGTTTGCTTCATAAACGTTGGGTCAAAAGTCAACCATTAGGGAGATATCGTGGTACAAAGATGGCGGAAAAATAATGTTTTTATTTTTTATCTTGAAAACGAAAAGAGATAGACTAATGAAATTTTATGGAAGCATTACTGTTATGAAAACACACTTACTGGTAATTTTTTTACTTTTTTAAAATGAGTGGAAGGGGTTGAAATAAACTACCCCTATCATTCTTGTTAACGAAATTTAAAGAAAAATCTTATCAAACACATGCAAAAAAAAGTAATTTGATAATTTAGTTTGTTTAGAAACTTTTTTATCTCTTGTGTTTTTTTGATAAAATTCACCGATTTGAAATTAAAAAATAAAATGTAAAGCATTACATGTCAGGACAAAAAACATTTTTAGATAAAGAATCTAGTGGGCTGATGTCAAACAGTTTTATTTCGTAATAATATCGTTACATTTTCTTCTGAACGATAACCTCTTAAAAATTATTTGCCAAGACAATTTTTAATTCAGTATTTTAATTCATGAAAGTACAAAATAATATCGTTAAAAAAATTAAAATGTTTTTTGTCCTGACATGTAATGCTTTACATTTTATTTTTAATTTCAAATCGGTGAGTTTTATCAAAAAAATACAAGAGATAAAAAAGTTTCTAAACAAACTAAACTATCCAAATTAGTTTTTTTGCATGTGTTTGATAAGATTTTTCTTTAAATTAAGTATGATAGGGGTAGTTTATTTCAACCCCTTCCACTCGTTTTAAAAAAGTGAGAAAATTACCAGAAAGTGTGTTTTCATAACAGTAATGCTTCCATAAAATTTCATTAGTCTATCTGTTTTCGTTTTCAAGATAAAAAATAAAAACATTATTTTTCCGCCATCTTTGTACCACGATATCTCCCTAATGGTTGACTTTTGACCCAACGTTTATGAAGCAAACTACCCTTTATTTTGGACAAGGAATCACCCCCTGAAGTTTTTCGCATTTGTTTTGAAACACCCTGTATACCGGGTGCGTCTCAAAAGTGACTCACCCCTATAACTTTTATTTTTTCTGATAAAAAAACGAGATTTGGTATCTTAGTATATGACATAAATTAGGACTGATTGACGTATTCAATTGTTTTTGGTCACTTCCTGTTTCACCGGAAATGACTACAACTTTTGATTTTTAAATAGCACCCTCGGTATTTTTTTATTTTACTCGATAGAAAATAACATTCTGAATAGAATGACATATCATATGTCAACTTTTGACATTTTCGCATATGGTTTATTTGACATTATAACTTGCGGTTCTTAACAAAAATTTGACTCGAAATACCGAGTGTGTGGTATCAAATTATTCGTAAAAAAAATGCTTTTTCTAAATAAGCTAATGAGCCACCCTCTTTCTATTTGAAAAAATTGAGATATGATTAAAAATACGATTTGAGCATTTTCTAACTGGCCAGGATAAGACACTAAAAACATTAGACGATCAAATCTATTTTTCCAAGACTTCTTGATTAAGAATTAATGTTTTTAACATAGCCGTGGCACTCTAGATTAAATTTTAAAATACGATTTTTTATTAAGCGGGAATGTCAAAAGTTGACATACGATATGTCATTCTATTCAGAATGTCATTTTCTATCGAATAAAGTAAAAAAATACCGAGGGTGCTATTTAAAAATCAAGTTGTAGTCATTTCCGGTGAAACAGGAAGTGACTACAACTAGGAAATCCTAATTTATGTCATATACTAACATACCAAATCTCATTTTTTATTTGAAAAAATAAAAAAGTTATCGGGGTGAGACCATAGACAAACTAACAAAAGCAAGACGCGTCAACGCTGTACTGCAAAACGGTAACAAGTTTGATAAGAGTTTATTACCGCGCTTGCGTCAACTGGCCTTTTAGACGAGGACGGTTTACTTATGGATTGTGTGTTTTGTAGTAGCCTTTTAGACAAGGATGTTTAATTAAAAAGCGTTTATTAAAATCAAATAAATTTATTTCCATTGGTAAAATAAACAATAATTTCTGGACATAACAGATATAAAAACAAAAGTTAAATAAACGAAAACGTATTCCTCTTATTAAAATAACAAAAAAGATGATAAAAAAACAACAGTTATGGTAAACGAAATAAAAGCATTATTCTTCAAAAGGTACAAAAAAATAATTATGTATATTATAATATTAATAATAGGAACAACAAGAAACATCCTAAAAATATACAACTTTTTCAAATATAAAACAAAAACATAAACTTCACATTTTCACAAGAATTTGCAAAAATATTAACATTTCGAGTCTATTATAAAATATAAAGCACGAAAATTCAAATCATAAAAAGATTAAAAAGATAAAGATTCTTATAACTTACAGTCAATTTGTAGGACCTTCGTTTTGTCTATGTTAGCGATGTAATCACAATAATATGTATAATCACAGTAATTATTATGTTCTTCATAAATGGAAAATGTATTAAATTATTTGTTTTCGTTTTGTACGCTAATAAAATAATAGTAATAACCAAACAAAACGCAAAATCAGGAATTCAACAGTTCGTTCAAGGATGGTTCAAGGCAAAAACGTTTTTCGTTTTATTTAAGTTAGGTTTGACGAGTGCGACTGCGCGATGATTTCTGACTCAACTGGCCAGCGCAAAAACAATAATTCGACTTCCTCAATCCTTTGAAAAGTCTTGCTTTTGTTAGTTTGTCTATGGGTGAGACGCACCCGGTGTAAAGGAATAAATGTTGACAAAATGGTGAATGCACAAAAAAATTTTCAAGTAATAATTTAAAAATGTTGACAAAATGGCGAATGCGCCAAAAAATTTTCACCTGCGGCGCTATTTAAATAATTAATTCTTCACCTAATTTTATACCCCAAGAGCTTCCCTACAAACGTAAAAAACCGACAACAATGTGTGCCGCTTTTTATTTTGTCTCTCTGTCAACCGGTCGTTTATATTTATCTCTGTCGCATGCATTAAAATCCAGACCACGCAGATAAAGTGGCCAGGATGGTATATTTTCGATGTGTATTTTTTTCACGGTTATTTTTTTTTATTTGAATTAGGTACAGGAAGAGCAGGTTTTGAATCCGCAAGGCACCAGGGTGCCATATTTGTTATTTTATCGCCGTAGCGATACGTTTAGGAGCAGATAATTTTAAATATTTTAGCCTATATTGTCTTGTTAAGTTAATTAGTATTAAGTGACTTATTAATTAAATTTATACATAATTTTTCACATTCTTTTATTTTATTCCTACCACTACAAATCCTCATCAGTCCATTTACAAAAATTGTTATTCTATATAAAATTAAATCACTACTTTATACAGTGTTTTTCAAAAAACATATTACAAAAACAAAAAAATAATATTTATTTTTAATATCAACACAGGTCCGATTTTTTAAATTTATTA
Source organism: Sitophilus oryzae (assembly GCF_002938485.1). Classification (NCBI taxonomy): domain Eukaryota; kingdom Metazoa; phylum Arthropoda; class Insecta; order Coleoptera; family Curculionidae; genus Sitophilus; species Sitophilus oryzae. The sequence goes on along the minus strand of NW_022146011.1, from coordinate 645,474 downwards.
TAATTTGTGCCACATATTTTAATGCTAAAAAAGAATCGACATATTCACCAGGGACGTGCCATATGGGTTATGACTAGAATATTTTCCTAAAAAATAACGTGCGCCACTGAATTTTTTTCTCTTGTTAGCAAAATTGCGTAGGTAGTTTAGTGCCGATTAAAAGTTTTATCATGATATTTTGTCTATTTCGATCTCCTTGATGAGATAAACGCAATTTTATTAATTTGCCTCAATGGCAACCTTTAAAATTTTTGAAGTTTTCTCCGAAGAGACAACTTTTAATTGACGTTAAATAGTCTACACAAATTTTGCTAACAAAAGAAAAAAAGTCAGTGGCACACATGTTTATTTTTAGAGAAATATTTCAGTGATAACCCATATATGTACGTCCCTGGTGAATCTGTCGACACATATTTAGTACTTATAATAACTTTTACCCACAAAATTTCATTCAAATCGCTAAAAGCACTTGAAAGAAAAGTATAATAAATCGAAAAAAAAATGGAAACTTTACGGACATACAATATGTTCATATAAAAAATAAACCTTATTTTTAATAATAATAATGCCAAGAAAAATGGCGCATCCGCCAGAAATTAAAAATGTATTACTGGTTGCCTGCACAACCGCAACGTATCCGCCAGAAATTAAAAGACTTTTTCAGGCGCCATCTTTTAGTCAAGTCGAGAAGTAAGGGAATCAGACAATAGAATTGTCTGGTATGAAGAAGTACGCTTTCCGAGAATTGGGGAAATTTCGAGAAGCAGTCAATAGAGTATATAAGCCGGAGCCATCGACAACTGAGACAGTTTTTGAAATTTGAATATACCGCGTGGAAATTGAAAATCGGACAATTTGGTGAAGGAATCTTATAAATAGTTAGTTTGTTGTGTGTTATAAGTTAGTAATTGTGTATAAAGTGAGAAAATAAATTCGTTAAGTATTTTATCGTGAGTTTAAATAGTGGACCCACGGAATCCGTAACAATAATAATAATCGTCTTTATTGAAGAAAAAAAGATGTGTAACATTACATACAGGGTGTCATTGAAATGGTGTAAAAAAAATCGGGGGGTGATAGTACTCCTAAAAATAGTAAAAGAAGTTCCTATAAGTATAGGGTGGAAAATGCATATTAAGGGAGTTAGGGGCACTGAAAGGGTGAATTTAAAAAACGGTTGTTTTGAAATTGTAGGCTTAAAAAACGAGATAAATTTCGAAAAAAAATACTCTGTCATAAATTTTGACCCTAAATCAAATGGCGATACTGAAAAATTATTTGGAAAAGCGGAAAGGGTAGTTTTTTCAAGGGTAGGGGGTTGTTTCGCGAATAACTTTTTTGAGGTTAATTTTTTTGCAACGCGGGATTATTTTTTGAAAACTACATACTTTTTTCCTACAAAAAGGTATTCTTGTTGCACATCACCCAGGGCGCTTCCCCTAGGAGATGCAAGACCTTGTCGTTGGTGGGGAAGCTCCTGATCAGGTGCTGGGGGGAATCCCCTCTAGTACTTGGCTTGGTCTAAGAAGCATCTCACTCATCGTCTTGTCCCTGACTGTAGTGTCGTGGCATCGTAGGGAATTGCACCAAGACATATAACGATACCGGGCGGGGCTACGGACAGCCTCAACCTTGGGGCACCCCATTGTATTTTACCCCTTACTTCTACATGCGGGGCTCTGTAGAAGTGGACCGACTGTCCCTAGCGACTCATAGGAACACTATGAGATCTGATAATAATAGTAATAAAAACATCACCGGTGAAGCTGTGGGGAAACCCCCTAGCGACACTGGGAACAGTAACAATGAAAGTTCCAAGGGGCCAAACCCAAAGAGAACTACAGGAGAAGTGGCTGACACTTGCGTGAGACCATCCTCCGCAAGTGGCATACAAGCTACCACCTCCTCCAAGAGCCTACCTCCTACCTCTAAACCCAACAGGCGACACAAGCTACCGTTTCGTCTACCCGGCCTGGGTCGTAGCTCCTCGACTGTGAGGGACACGGGTCTCCGTAGGAAGTCCTGGGACTGTATGATGAGTTATAACTCAAGAAAGGGGGACACAAGATCTCTAAGGTCGCAGAGATTAACCCCCCTCCCACTTATTCTAATTCTAATTCTAAATCACCCAGGGCGATGGTTTTCGAGAAAATTGAAGGCAAAGAGTTTGCTCTGATGGGTTGCTAACTGGTTAATCAATATAAACTTATGAAAATTATGGCGGTTCAAAAGTAACCAAGTAGTTATTAAATAATTAATTGGAAAATCATAAATTTCATGATATTTAAAACATCTTATTGCTTTAAAAACGAAATAAACTTTTTTTAATTATTGTTTTAAAAAAATTTGGTTTGCTCAGTGCCGATTAATACTGAAAAGCAGCTACGGCAACGCATTATTGATTGTTCCAATCAAATTCGGACAACACCAAGGATATTCCACAGGGTATCTACGCAGATCGTAGAGAAGAAGATCAGATGTCTACATTGAAATGAATGGTGGTCACTTTGAACATTTACTATGAATGAATTAAGGGATGCGTTATTTTAATAAGGAATTTTGGTAATTGGATTATTTCGCTTTTTAAAGCAATAAGATGTTTTAAAAATCATGAAATTTTGATTTTTCAATTAATTATTTGATAACTACTTTGCTACTTTTGAACCGCCACAACTTTCATAAGTTTATGTTGATTAACCAGTTAGCAACCCGTCAGAGCAAACTCTTTTTCTTCAATTTTCTCGAAAACCATCGCTCTGGGCGATGTGCAACAGGAGTATCTTTTTTGTACGAAAAGGTATGTAGTTTTCAAAAAATGAACCCACGTTGCAAAAAAAATAACCTCAAAAAAGTTATTCATGAAACAACCCCCCACCCTTGAAAAAACTACCCTTTCCGCTTTTCACTATCACCTATATTTTTACTATCACCCCCCGATTTTTTTACACCATTTCAATGACACCCTGTATATTACACATCATGCAACAATGGTGAACATACAACAAAGGTCCTCATTTTTTTGAAAAAAAAACTTAAAAATAAGTTTTTTATTTGGTTAAAACCAATTTTTGTGAAAATAAAATAAAATAAAATAAAGTCTTTCTTTCAAAAATATATCGAGATAAAAAGTCAATCCATAATTAATTTTATGTACATTCAATTTTCTTTTAATTAAAGTTTAATACCCTCCTTAAGGGTAATTTTATTAATATTGCATAAGGAAACTAAACTTTTTTCCTATTTTTTTAAAAAATAACTTAAAAATAATCATCAGCTTTTGATTTCTTCACTGTTGTAAATCTCTGCATTTCTTCTTTTGAACTTTTTTGGGGTATTATCATCTTTTATCACCGATTTTTCTTCACTAACTTCATTTTCTTCACTATCCAACACCCTTTTTGGTGACAATTTTTCTGGAGACTCTTCACAAACTTTTAAACCATCATTTTTATCATCTATTTCATTCTCACTCGATTTTTCTTGATTAAATTTCGGTTCGGGCAATTTTAACTCTTTAATTTTCTCCTGTATTGAAGAATTATCGGACTCGTTTAATTTCGATTCACTATCCGAACACGAATTGTCAGAATCACTAATAAAAGATTTAGAATCTTTAAAACTGGAGTCCAGACTTAAATTTAGACCGGCACTTTCAGAAATCAAGCAAATTGGATCATCTATACCCAATATTTTACACAATTCCACAGTTTGTGGGTTTAACTTTATGCTAGGTTGTCTAGAATGGGTTTTATTTCCTACCGAGTACCCTTGAGCAGTCTGCACGAAATTTTTAGGTACTTTTAATATCCCGTTCAACTTCTGAAACACCAAATTCTTCTCTTCTTCGCTCGGTGTGAAATCAAACCTCTCCGTACTTCCCGGACCTGGCATATACGTAACCGTACTTTTAACACTTAGCAAGTGATTGGTTAGCCTCAATATCGCCAGCCATTCTAAGTCGTACTTTATCTGAACACCCTGTGTTTCATCATGTTCGATATTGACAATTTGAAGAAACTTTCTACGAGGTAAACATTTGTCTAGAGCCAGGAATTTAGTGAAACTGTCATTTTCATGAGGAACCAATGCGGCAAATTTACAATGTAAATGTGCTGAAAACCAGTAATTTGGTTTTAAATGGTTTAGTAACTCTTGACAAGGTCTACTACCCAGTTGATTTGACTCTACTTCATCCCTAAAAACATAAAACAATATAGAAATCTATATATTTACTAAAAACCTTCACACTTACTTAAAAAAAGGCTTCTTTTTTAAAAGCTGTCCAATATTTCCATGGTTATAGATGCCAACAGGCCAATCATGTGATAAAAATATATCTACCGGTTGTGATATTTGTTTTAAACGAAACACTTCCAAGTTTCTAACATGGTAAACACTTCGTTTTGTACTTTCATTATACGGACATTTTTCAAATCTTCCCTTTAAGTAATCGTTTCCTTTATAAATCCCAGAGAGACCTCCTATTCTAAGTCCTAAAGAATTTTAATGTAAACTTTGCTAAATAACATAATTTTAGTTTTTTAATTTTACCTGCAATATTAATTACGCCTGCATATCCTAAATAAAAAATATTAGGTGCTACCCAACCGCCGTACGGTAGTTCTTGTAAATAGTTCGAAGCCTCATGGTTTCCACCGATAAATATGGTTAAAATTGGAGCTTTTTTCTCACCGTTGTAATATCTAACAAAAAATAATAATTTTAGGTACGTTCAAACTGAAATTTAAGGACTTACTTGTAAAATGTACAAATGTGACGATATTTAGGTGGTACCGCCATACAAGTTAAATCATCTTCGTTTCGTGATGATTGAAAGTCTCCACAGCATATCAGCAAATCAACTTTAATGTTTTCTTTTTGTTCTATCTCGCTTATGGTGGAATATATGTTTTCTAGTTCGCCGTGGGCACATCCTTCAACCGCTATTCTCATTTTGCACTTTGATTTAATTTATAAAGGAAACGCACAAAGGAAATTAAGAAAAATAAAGCTATATTGAAAGTTTCTGCGATGCAAAACCAACGAAACTCGAAAACAAACTGTCAAAAATCAAAAATTTATAGGTTAGAAAAGCGCTTGGGTAGTAATGTCAAGTATCGATAGTATGGCGATTTTATCGATAGTCATATACACAGCGTACATGATCTAACAATATCTGTGATTTATATCGCCAAAATGTTTTTTAGAACCATTGTATTGTATTTTTTTAAATATTTTTTGAGATAATTTCTTGAAAAACAATTACCTTTTGTACCTGAACCCCCTAAAATTTGTTTGCATCATATATTTTCTATAACTCCATTCCTAGTGTGAATATATTTTTAATCTTTGGATTCTATGGTGTCAGTGAAAAAAAAAACAAAAACAAGTCAAAAATGTTGCCCGGAATCGGACTTTTTGGTACTGGCCCTGTTGTGAAAGTTTTAGTACCAATTTTACGAGAAAATGGTTTCAAAATCGAAGCAATTTGGAGCCGAACCATTCAGGACGCCCAAGAAGCGGCCAAAAGCCTCAATATTCCCTTTTCAACCAACAAAATAGACGATGTCTTACTTCGCAAAGATGTCGACCTAATCTTCGTATTATGTTCCCCAAATTTACACGCACAAATCTCCGTAAAGGCTCTGGGCATAGGTAAACACGTAGTCTGTGATAAACCAGCCGGTTTGAATCAGGCCGATGCCTTAAAAATGGTTCGTGCAGGTCAATATTATCCCACGTTAATATCACTTATTAACCATTCATTTAGGTAAAATATTCATTTTATTTGTGTAAATTAGTGTAAGAAGATATGAGGTTTGTAGATTTTTACCGGCATTTATTCATTTAAAAAAGAAATTGGAAGAAAACTACTTAGAAACACCGGTAAACCTTATAGATATAAGAATTCAAACAGGATCACTTTTTAGTGATATAGACACCTTCAACTGGAAATGTGACGACACCATGGGCGGTAAAAAGAATATTTTCTCCATAAAAACGTATAATAAATGTATATTTTTTTGAGGTGGTACATTAAATCTGATCGGCAGTCATATAGTCGACTTGGTAACTTTTTTAATGGGCCAGAAAGCAGTAAGGGTCCACGGTGTAGTGAGAACATTTACAAAACACACAGAAAATATTAAGGGAATCAGGCAAATTACGGCTCCCGATTTTTGTGCATTTCAAATGGAACTACAAAACGGAATATTAGTTACTGCCACAATCAATAGCCATACAACTGGAACTACATTTCAACAGGAAATTATGATTTGTAGCAGTACCGGTCATCTAGTTGTAAGAAATATTGGAAAAAAATAAATAAAATATGCTTGAAATTGTTTTTTAAAGGTTCGTGGAGGTGATTTGTTCGGAAGAAAGGAAAAAAATACCGAAGAAGTAATATATTTAGACGTAGAAGACTTGAAATGCCCCGTCCCGAATTCTATATTACCCAAAACGTTTATTAAAGGGTTGTGCAAAATGGTTGGTGCATTAAGGGGGGCTTTCATGCCGGTGAACGACCAGATAGGTTGGCGTAAAGAACCAGGTAAATCTGGAACCAGAGATATACAGACTGTATAATAATATTTACTTAATTTTTAGTGAGTTCTGCAGCAAGTTTCGATGATGGACTCTATGTCCAGGCCGTTTTGACTGCGATCAGACAGTCCTCTCAAACGAGACAGTGGGTCAAAGTAAGTGTAATGACCGAGCAACCGGACAAAAATGAGCTGCTCAGTGCAGTGGTCCGTAGAACTGCAATATCGATGTCTTAGGAATAATCCTGTCATCTTTTTTTTGGTTGTATTTTTTCAGTATTTTTTTTTATACAGTTATTATTACTAGGATTTGTTTTGGTGTAAGTTGTTAGCACAGAGTTGACATAAGCTGTACAGAAGCGACAATAAGCATTGCATTGGCTCCTTTGAAGTATCTGTTGTATTTTTTTGGACCTTGCACACTGAAAAAAATTTCTAGAATTTCGTCGAAAGAAATTCTTAAATACACTGAGATAAATTATTCGTTTTTATTACTGTTATACAGGGTTGTTCACCACATATGACATGAAGTATTGTAGCTAAATGATTAGATTTTTGCAAATTGTAGGTTTTGGGTTCGTGAAGGACTATTAGAGCTACAATTTAAAAGTAATTTTTTCAAGATACAGAGTGTCCCAAATAAGTAAAAAATATTATAGATGTATTTTTTTAAACGGAACACCCTGTATATAATTCTATTTTTAGATTCTACGATTGAAATATAGGGAAATTTGATTAATGTTTATCCCAGTTAAACCTTACCGTTTTTGGAATATTCTCAATTTTGTGAAATTGCAGTAAAAAATTTAAAGCTTCATTTCTCCTAGCGTATCAAAGTTTTTAATACTAAATATTTACTAAAGATTATTTATTGATCAGATATTCTGTTGCAATCGTAAAAATTGTACTGCCTTATACAGAGTGTCCAAAAATTTATATTAAATAATAACTAGCTTTAAACGACAATAACTTGTTTAATTTAAATGGAACGCCCTGTATATTTTACGAGAATCAGATGCATAGTTTAATTGTCTATCAAATTGTATTATACCATTTTTACCTATCTCTTCAAGTTTTCGTAGAAAATGCTTTTACTTATAATTTATCACTATACCCATGGAATATTGACATTTTAGATTATTTTTAAAGATGTAACAAATTTTCAAAGAGTACAGATATAGTCTGTCCAACGACAAAATCCTTGACAGTGATAGATGTGTCTGTCATTTTAATTTCAAAGTAGTTTATTTTATTTTACAAAGAATTAAGTTGGTACAATTGGAACGCATAATTAATATAAGCTTTTTTCGTTTTCCTGTTATTACCGATTCTGAACCGTCCTAGAACTGTGATGCGTATGCGCAGAAGGAAATATGAAGACATTATTTCATTTGCGCATGCGCTGCAGAGTTCTATTATTATTTTCACCACCTGTACATTTTGTACATATTATGTTGCTTTAAAAAATCTAAAATGTCAGTATTCCATGGGTATAGTGATAAATGAGGTCTAAATTATAAGAAAAAGCATTTTCTATGAAAACTTGAAGAGATAAGTAAAAATGGTATAATACAATTTGATAGACAATTAAACTGTGCATCTGATTCTCGCAAAATATACAGGGTGTTCCATGTAAATTAAACAAGTTATTGCCGTTTAAAGCTAGTAATTATTTCATATAAATTTTTGGACACTCTATATATAAGATAGTACAATTTTTATTATCGCAACACAATATCTGATCAATAAATAATCTTCAGTAAATATTTAGTATTAAAAACTTTAATACCCTTGGAGAAATAAGCCTTAAATTTTTTACTGCAATTTCACAAAATTGAAAATATTTCAAAAACGGTAACGTTTAAGTAGTGTGATGAAAACCTTAATCAAATCTACCTTTATTTCAATCGTAGTATCGAAAAATAGAATAATATACAGGGTGTTCCGTTTAAAAAAATACAACTATAATATTTTTTACTTATTTGGGACACTCTGTATGTTGTAAAATTATTTTTAAATTGTAGCTCTAATAGTCCTTCAACGAACCCAAAACTTACTATTTGTTAAAATCTAATCGTTTAGCTACAATACTCCGTGTGGTGAACAACCCTGTATTCCTACGTCATATACAGGGTGTCCCAGAAATAAGTGCAAGTATTTTAAGGGTTGGTAGATATGGCCAAAGAAAACATATTTTCTCTTTACCATTTTTGCGCCACCCTGTATATTCTAAATATAGTCATTAACAGAAAATGGCGTCTTAAAAGAACATACTAATTGGAAAAAGTAGTTTTTGGCTTTTATTACACGTAAAAAACAGTTTTTTACTTGTCAAAGACTAATTTTCTACGTGTATAAAACTAGTTTTTTACGCGTAAAAATCTATTATTTTTTACATAATGAACTAATCAAAATTCTAGCCTAAAATACTGCAAAATAAATTGCCTTTGTCGCTTCTGAATAGTTGGGCAATCTGTGGTTATACTGGGCGAGATCGGAATTGTTGCGCATATCAATATTTCACAAAATACATTTAAATAGTGTTTTGTGTAATGGTTTCCTTGTCACCCTGTATAATGCTAATATTTTATTTATACAGCACGATCGAAAAAAAAAAACGGCGTCGAATTAGCTCGGGCATTCATAATGTAAAATTATATGGTGAAAGTCCTCGATCGTCAAAATCCGGTCAACTTGACGCCGTTTTTTTTATCTCCGTCGTACTCTAGTTGTTTAAACTTTTACTTGGCGGTATTTTAATAGCTTTAATATATTAGTACCATATCAAATATTTTAAAAGATCTGTTTTTAGAGTAGGGAGATGATGTTATTTATTATGTTCTTTGTATCAGTTTGAAGCCCAGACAGAAGGCTTAAGACGAATAAAAAAATACCTGATTGTCAACAACATATATTTATTTTTTCTTTGTAAAATATTTAACAATAAAACGGTTTAAAATTACACTTACAGAATTTTTTTTTAAAAAACATCTAAAATCCAAAATCTACTCAAAACAATTTATACCGGGTGCGTTCCAAAAGTGGCTCGAGAAAAAATCGATTTAGAAATTAGAATTAGACATAAATTAGAATTGATAAACCATATGCGAAAATGTCAAAAATTGACATACGAAATGTCTTCTATTCAAAGTGTCATTTTCTATTGAATGAAGTATGAATATACCGAGAGTGCCATTTAATAATCAAAAATTGTAGGTATTTCCGATGAAACAGGAAGTGACCAAAAACAATTGAATACGTCAATCAATCTTAATTTATGTCATATATACTAACATACCAAATCTCGTTTTTTTATCTGAAAAAGTAAAACAGTTATAGGGGTGAGCCATTTTTGAGACGCATCCTGTATAGGGTGATTCACGCCGATGGCACGATAGACGTTTATGGAGAACCGGTGGCAGATTTATTTTTTACAATGTTACAATGTTGCCGCATCATTCGAAAAGTGGTAGCATCTTTCTTATTTTAAATGGAACAACCGGTATATTGAAGAATTTTGGTTTTTCGGGTTATTAGGCCGTCGTCGGTTAGAATTGCTTCCTAACGTTTCGCTAGCACGAGTGGCTAGCATCTTCAGAGGTGTGTTTGCTCCGATTGCTCACACTAGACTGATGCCTCCGCGTCGGCGTAGCGCGTATTTATGCGTCGGCGGAGGGGGCGTGGCTTGTTCGAATTGGTAGTTCTTCCGGAACTGGTTACGCTACTCTGTGCTGCTACTTTGGTCCTAGATATGGCTGGATGCCAAATTCTGTTAAAGGTAGAAAGTTCTTCCTTCCTGTTGAAATTATTTGGATGTTTGGTAATTTTGGCGGCTTCCCTGACTTCAGACGAGGGATGATATCAGATGTTGTGGCAATGGCTTGGGTGTCTTCAGATTGGATTTTGTGATCATATCTCTTAGAGCATGTTCTGCTGCAGTGAGCTTCTCTGTTTGCCTAATCTGCAGTTCTCTTGTGTTCCCGTAAGTCTCGTTCCTACTGAGCGTTTGGTAGTTCCAATATATACGCTACCGCAGAAGACAAGGTATACAGTAGATCCCTGCAGAGAGGATAATGGACCTCTTTGTCTTTTGCTGGTCTTAAGCAGTCCCTTATTTTTCGGGTAGGTTTGTATATGGTTTTGATGTTATGCTTCTTGAGAACTTTACCAATCCTATCGGTGACCTGGGAAACATATGGAAGGAAGGCCTTATTAATGATGTTTTCCTGTTCATTGGCGTCAGGTCTCCTCTGCCTAGGTGCCAGCGCCGCCTTTATTTCTCTGTCATTATAGCCATTGGCAAGAAAGGCTTTATTTAAATGACTTAGTTCCTCTTGGATGTGTTCATTAGCACAGATACGTCTTGCCCTATTTGCTAATGTTCCGATAATCCCCTGTTTTTGGCTTGGATGGTGATTTGATAGTTTGTGTAAGTACCGGTCTGTATGAGTGGGTTTTCGATACACGGTGTGATCCAAAAGGTCGCCATTTCTCTTGACAAGCACATCGAGGAAGGCCAGTTGGTTGTTTACTTCGGTTTCCATGGTAAATTTTATGCTCGGGCTCTGCGAATTAAGGTGATGAAGGAAGTCATCTAGGCTGTCACGTCCATGTTTCCAAACCACAAATGTATCGTCCACATAACGAAACCATACAGCGGGCTTCAGAACGGATGACTCTAGCGCTTTTTCTTCAAATCTCTCCATAAAGAAATTAGCAATTATTGGGCTGATTGGGCTACCCATTGCGACACCTTCTGTTTGTTCGTAGTAATTGCCGTTCCATAAGAAATAGCTACCAGTCAGACACACTCGGAAGAGCTCCGCGATGTCAGGTGGGAATGATTCCTTGATTAGATCCATTGACTCGCCTAGGGGTACTCTCGTGAATAGAGATACCACATCGAAGCTTACCATGATGTCAGATGGTTCCAGTTTTATATCTTTTAGCTTTTGGACGAAATGCGTTGAGTCCTTCACATAAGAGTTTGTGTTGCCGACTTTCGGTTGTAGGATCGTAGTCAAGTATTTAGCTAAGTTGTAAGTAGGCGATCCTGGAGCACTCACTATCGGTCTAAGTGGGACACTAGCTTTATGAATTTTTGGTAGTCCATAAAGGCGTGGTGGTTGAGCTTCCGAGTTAATTAATTTTGATTTCAGATGTTCCGGGAGTGAGGAGGCCTTGATGAGTCTGTTGGTGTTTCTGACAATTAAGGCAGTAGGATCCTTCTTCAGTAACTTATAAGTCTGGGGCTCCAGTAGATCCTCGATTTTGGACCTATAATCCTCAGACTTCATTACTACCGTAGCATTCCCCTTGTCTGCCGGTAAGACCAGAATGTCCTTGTCAGCATTCAGCGATTTTAGAGCCTGATGTTCTTCCCTAGACAGATTACTTTTTGGAGCCTTAGCAGTTCTCAATATGTTGACCGTTTCAAATCGGATTTCGTCTGCGATACTGTTAGGAAGGTTACGTATGGCAGCTTCTGTTCCGGCAATAATGTCTTCCACTGGAACCACTTTCGGTGTTATGGCAAAGTTTCCTCCCTTCGCTAATAATGTTACTTCTGATGTCGTAAGGGTCTTATCTGTGAGATTCACCACGGTTCGAGCAGGTTCAAGAGATATCCTATATTCCGGCTTGGTTTTTGGTTGCAGTTTTTCATATTTGATCTTCTGGCGAGCTGATGTTCTTTCCAATTCATTTTGCATATTTTGGTATGTTATTCCGTCAATCTTGTCCCAGTCTACAGGTTGCATGTTGGCGGTAAGGATATAAAATAGGTCGATCAATTCCCTGTCTACCTTTGCTAAGTCTCGTCTAGATGTATGAATCCTCTCACGAAGAAAATTTTTCTCCATCCTGGTGTAAAGGCGATTTGCCTGAGTAGATGAGAATACCCTCTTCATTTTGAGAAATCCTGGTATTACGTTTTGGTCTCGGCAGCGGCACAGAAAAGCAAGCGATGATAGCAAGTGAGCTTTTCGCTTCCGTGTCTTGTCCAGGCGTTGGTACAATCTGAATAGCTCCTCCCCGTAGAGCCGTTTAATGTAGTAGTTTAGGCTTTCGCGGCCATCGTTTGAAGAATTTTGGTTTTTCGGGTTATTAGGCCGTCGTCGGTTAGAATTGCTTCCTAACGTTTCGCTAGCACGAGTGGCTAGCATCTTCAGAGGTGTGTTTGCTCCGATTGCTCACACTAGACTGATGCCTCCGCGTCGGCGTAGCGCGTATTTATGCGTCGGCGAGGGGGCGTGGCTTGTTCCGGTGGTGGTTCTTCCGGAACTGGTCTACTTCTCTGTACTGCTACCTTGGTCCTAGATATAGCTGGATGCCAAATTCTGTTTAGGTAGAGAGTTTCTTCCTTCCTGTTGAAATTATTTGGATGTTTGTGAATTTCAACAGCTTCCCTGACCAGACGAGGATGATATCCAGATGTTGTGGCAATGACTTGGGTGACTTCGAAGTAGATTTTGTGGTCACCATATCTTAGAGCATGTTCTGCTACGGCCGACTTGTCTGTTTGCCATAACCTGCAGCTTCTCTTGTGTTCCGTAAGTCTCGTTCCTACTGAGCGTTTGGTAGTTCCAATATATACGCTACCACGGAACAAAGGTACAGTGGAATCCTACTGAAGAGGGATAATGGTTCTCTTTTGTCTTTTGCTGGTCTTACAGACCGGTACTTACACAAACTATCCAAATCACCATCCAAGCCAAAGCAGAGTTATCGGAACATTGGCAAATGGGGAGCCAAGACGTATCTGTGCTAATAGACACATCCAGAGGAATAAGTCATTTAAATGAAGCAATATAATATTCTGAAGAAATAAAAGGCGGCAACATAAACGACTAATAATGGGAAAACATCGATAATAAACTTTGCCATGTTTCAGATCACAATAGGTGTGAAAGTTCTCAAGCTTATATTTATCAAACTCCCTTCTCTAAACCAAAAATAAGGGACTATAAAAGTTTCAACAGACAGGCTCATTATCCTCTACAGTAAAAAACCAAAATTCTTCAAACGATGGCCGCGAAAGCCTAAACTACTACATTAACCGGTATATTATTACATTTTCGGAAACTACTTTCATATCTGATAACTTTTCTGTTACACTAACCTATAACCTATCTCTAACATTTTTTGAGATAATAAATAAAACATGTGTAAAACTGACAAAACCATGAACTTGAATAAGCAATGATTAAATCATAAATTCAGCATATTAGAAGCTGAAATTTGGTTTAGAGGTTAAGAAAAGTCTATATATTCGATCTGTCTAAATCAACTCGTTAGATATTACACAGGGCGAGCCAAAAAATTATTTATTTCCTTTTGTTATAAAATCGTTCAAATCTTTGTTATTGTTGCGGACCCGTGTGGACTCGACCTAACTTAACTATATGTCCCGCCCCCGGATGACCTTAATATCGCATTAAAGAATAGACACCGTAATGATTCATTCGAACGTTCGAGAACAATAGAGTTCCACTGGAATGGAGTAGTACATACGAGAACATTCGAAACCTTCTCTATGCACCTAATGATCTATGGATTATTCGAGAACTCTTTAGCTGTGGGTATAAAATCCGACGACTGGGGCCTGAGGAGGACAAAAATAGACGAGTACAGCTGCCGCGCTAAATTCAAAATAAATTCTTTCTAGATAAATAGTTATAAATAGTGTGTAAATAGTTCTTTAAGTCTTTTAATCGTTATTGTTTGTTACTTAGTGTAAATAAATTGTGTTTAAGTAAATTGTGACTTCTATCCACACGGAACCGAGGGAAAACGTAACATTATTTTAAATTCAAGTTTATGTATATTATTTAAAAAATCAAACGACTAATAAAATAGCTTTTCAATATTGAAAGATGATATACCTAAACCTTCCGGTTTTTTAAGTAGAACTTTTAAAAATTAATAAATTTATTAATGTAATTTCGTTTCAAAAATTTCTTCACTGGTATACTATAATTGATACTTATAAAGTTTGAATATTTGTCACGGTAACGATTTTCTTTAAACGAAACGACTAACAGAATTATTATCTTTTATAACTTTTATAACAGAATTATTATCTTTTAAATGGCTTTACTGAAGAAACAAAAGGTTTGGTTTGGAAAAACTATTTTATTAGTCTTTTGATTTTTTAAATAATATACATAAGCTTGAATTTAAAATAACAATGATTTGAGCGATTTTATAACAAACAGAAATAAATATATTTTTTTTGATCTCCCTGTTTGATATCTAATCGGTTGATTTTGACAGATCGAACATGACGATTTCCTTAACCTCTAAACTAAATTTCAGCTTTCAATATGCCGAATTTATGATTTAACCAACGCTTATTCAAGATCATGTCTTATCAATTCTCATGTCAATTTTACACATGTTTTATTTTTTATCTCGAAAACTACACACGCCGGAAAAATCTACGGATATCATTTTATTAAAGTTAAAAATAAATGTTTTGAATAAACAACCACATATTTGTAGGCCGATTCTTTCTACTTCGATTGAAACGAAGTAGTCACACTAGTTATTTCTAAATTTGGGATATTTGCAGAAGTGTTTGTGCATTTTTTGTCAAATGTATAAAAAGCGCCTAGCATCAATTGTTCGAATTTAACCTGTACTGGCTATGTTTTTTATGATAACTGGCCAGAATTCATTCAAATAACTCTGTTTAGTATTAAACTACATTATGGAGCGTAGACATCTTAACAGAGACGAAATGCTAAGGGCCATGGGTATGCTCGAAGCTGGAATGCGCCAAATCAACGTAGCTAGAGCATTAAATACAAGGCAAGGTGTAATATCGCGATTAAGTGCACGCTACCGTGAAAGTGGTGATGTTGCAGAAAGGCACACAGGGCGACATCGCATTACTACCCCTCAGGAAGATCATTTTTTACAATTAAATGATCGACGCCGCCGACTCTTACAGCACCAGAGCTTAGTTTAATTCTCCAGGAAACACATAATGTAACCGTTAGTCCTGACACTGTTCGCAATAGATTAAGACAGGTCAACTTAAGAAGCAGACGCCCCTGGAGAGATCAACCCTTAACGAGAGGAAATCGAGAGGTACGATATTTGTGGGCCCAAGATCATGTTCAGTGGTCGAATGAACAATGGGCCAATGTTCTCTTCACTGATGAGTCACGCTTTGGAATTCATCCGGATTCGAGAAGGCTTAGGGTATGGAGACAACCGGGAAATCTTATTCGGTTGGATCATGTTCAGGAAATGCACCCTTATCAAGGTGGAACAGTTATGGTCTGGGGAGGAGTCCAGTTAGGCCGAAAAACCGATCTCGTTTTTCTTGAAAGGTTTCTAACAGAAATCAAATATCGTGATTTAATTCTTGAGCCTGTCGTGTTACCATATGCCAATGATTTTGGGAGAAACTTTATTTTCATGCATCACAATGCACGGCCTCATACAGCCAGAGTGGTAAGTGAGTTTATCAATGCTCATCAATTAAACATCTTACCCTGGCCGGCACAATCTCCTGACCTCAACCCCATCGAGCACGTATGGGACGCGGTCCAAAGAAGAATTTTGAGAATGGGTATGCCTCGTGAAACTCGTAAGGATCTGGTTCGGGCCGTGAATGCAGCGTGGCAGGCTGTACCTCAAGAAGAGATCGATAACCTGATCAGGAGCATGGAGAGACGATGTAGGGCTGTAATGAACAGGAACAGTAGAGGAGGCCATACCCTTTATTAAGTAAAAATGGTTTTATCTTTTTTTTTTAATTCACAGTTTAGAATAAAAAAAAATGTGTGAATTTTTTTGAAGTCAATAAAAATCAAGGTAAATTTGAAAAATTCGGTAAATTTCGCATTTTTATTTCCAATATGTCCTGTAAACTATTTGTTTAATTTAATTTTATTATATCAGAAATGCAAATAATAAAATTACTGACGATGGCTGGATAAAATTGTAATATCCCTAGACTTTTCCGGTGTGTGTATTAGAGAGCGGTATAGGTTAGTATAATAAAAATATTATCAGATATGAAAGTAGTCTCGAAAAATGTAATAATATACCGGTTGTTCCGTTTAAAATAACAAAGATGCTACCGCTTTTAGTATGAAGCGGTAACCCTGTCATGCGGAAAATAATTTAAGACAGATAGAGTAAGAGTTTTTATGCAAAAATCCATTTTTTTCAAAAAATCCTCCATAAACGTCTAACGTACCGTGGACGGGAATCACTCTATATATTAGAGTGTTCGTTATTTACAAAATTGATCATTTCTCTCACGACGCCTTCTAAATTTTTGGTTTATTGTCTAAAAAAATAACAGACCATTGTAAATATTTTTTTTCCTTGATCTTATTTTCTCGCACCCATTACAATCACATATTCTTGTACAGAATTGAACGCTCTGCAAAAAAGGTCTCTCAGAATTTTTCGATAAACCTACTCCTTCAAAAGTTATTCACGGTTAAAGTTAACCGCTCGGTAAATTCCTAAATTTTTCAACTTTTTTGACAAAACTAAGATTATTTTTGAATAATTTTGTCAAATAATTAAGTAATAAATTTAAAGTAAGTTCAATAAATTTCTGCTATTTTCCTCAACATTCTTGCCAACATACAAAAAAAAATATCAAAATCCAACTAAAGAATGTTTATTAAAATAAATCAGCTATACTTATATAAATGGTTTAAACTTCATTAGACTTGAAGATTTCTTAATTCCCAACCTTAACACCATCGGAATTGTATATTTTTACAGTAATAGATTAAATTTTTCAAAAATAATCATAATTTTGTCAAAAAAGTTGAAAAATTTAGGAATTTACAGAGTGGTTGGTTAACTTTAACCGTGAATAACTTTTGAAGGAGTAGATTTATCGAAAAATCGTAAGATACCTTTTTTGTAGAGCGTTCAATTCTGTTCAAGAATATGTGATTGTCATGGCTGCGAGAGAACAAGATCGACAGAAAAAAAAATATTTACAAAAAGTGGCAAATTCCCATGTAATTTAAATGGGCAATGAATCGTCTTTGGGGCAAGTTTTATTGTGAATATTAAAAGTTTATAATGGTCTGTTATTTTTTTAGACAAGTGAGAGATATGATCAACTTTGTATATAACAGATACCCCACTGTATATGTAAGTAACGATGCGATGTAAAGAATCTATGTCTAAATTTTACTAACATTTCTGCCACTTCTCTCGCTTTTGTCTATCATCATTTTATACGCGGGTAAATAAATATCTTTGCTGCCTTCATCGTACTGTAAAATCGGATTACGGACGGTGTTCAATTTGTCACCCAAAGACGTGTATCCGTAATCGTAAAGTTTACAATAAGGAACCTTGTAATAGAGCAGATAATCCCATATATCCGAATAGTTCCAGTCGAGCAACGGATTACAACGCATTACTTGGGGCCATCCTGGATCCGTTACCTATATAACACGAGTAAAATTCAATATTTCTTCTTTTATGCAGGAAAAATACAGTTCATACCACAGATTAGGTATACTATATGTATACAGATAAAAATCTTATCCCTAATTCGTGGTACGCTTGGTACGAAAATTGTTTTTTATGACGATGTGCAAACGAGTAAAATTTCCTGTGCGCAAAAATAAACTCGCGTAAAATAACTATAAACAGCGTAATAGAGAGATATCGCTAAACCGAATAGCGGGCATGGACGTTAATAAGGCCAGGTGTTATTTCCTTTACGTGAGGTGGTATTAACTCTCTTCATTTATAGTTATCGGATCGGAAAGAATTCTGTGCGCGTCGCGTCCGCTATTTAAACTTAACCTAACTTTGAATTTAAAACTTTGAAATTGTTTTGTTTACTAGGTATTTTAAAACTAAAGGGCTAAAGTGCTTATTTCCAGTGCTTCATCGTTCAACGTCTACCAGTGGGTTTAGGCACAGAATATCTAGCTACGCAACAGAAGCCTCGTTACATGTATAAAATCGTAGGTCTCAAAAGGAGACAGGTTTTAAAAGCCTGTCTCCAAATCAGATATTTTGATGTGGTAGTTTCACTACTACATAACAGAGGGCGATAAATTTAAAAGAAAACAGTTTTCTACAAACGAAATTTAAAAGAATTTTATGCAGTGTGGCCATTGTGTAATTTATACTGTAATATTTCCTGATAAAGCCTAGCTTCAAATTTGCTACATCATTTAAACATATTAAAATACATTAGAGCTCTTTTTTCAAACATTTAAGTATTTAACTTGCCATGTTAGTTCGAGTTAAATCTTACGAGCTGAATTAAAATCACTTCCTGACGTTTGATTCTAACTGAATCCTGAATTTTGATTGTAATTCGGCGACAATATAATAAGTATTGTTCTACTATTATGACACCACTTCCTGACGTTCGATTGTGTTCATACCGTATGATCGGGAAAAACGGCGTTAGCGATGGCTATGAAATGAAAAATCGCTGTCATTTTATGTGTAAATTTATATGGGAAATGTCATCGATCGTCTTTTCCCCAGCTAACTGGACGCCGTTTTTTCGGTATTATACGGTATTTGATATATACTTGCGTATTTTACATGACATTGCAATATATGGTACCATGAAGCATATCAAGTGATACCGTAATATTGTACCTTATTACGATACATGGCGTTCGATTGGGCTTAAACTTGGTATATTACGTATCTTCAGAGATATTGTAATATTATGGTACCATGAAGCGTATCAAGAGGTACCATAATAGTACATAGAGGTACCATATACGATAGAGGTACCATATACGATACCATTTCCTGGCGTGCGATTGGACTTATACTTGGTATAGTAAGTATCTTCGATGACATTGTAATATGATGGTACTATGATGCATATAAAGTGGTACCTTAATATAGTACCATATTACGATACCACTCCCTGACGTTCGATTGGGCTCATATTTGATTATACTTGCGTATTTTTGATGACATTACAATATTATGGTACCATGAAGCATATCAAGGGGTACCATAATGTAGTACCATATTACGATACCATTTCCTGGCGTTTGATTGAGCTTAAACTTTGTATACTACGTAATTTCGGTAACATCGTAATATGATGGCACCATGGAGCAAATAAATTGGTACCTTCTATAGTACCATATTATGATACCACTTTCTGACGTTCATTTGGGCTCATATTTGATATATACTTGCATATTTTTGATGACATTGCAATATTATGGTACCATGAAGCTTATCAAGAGGTACCATAATAGTACCATATACGATACCATTTGCTGGCGTTCGATTGGGCTTAACTTGGTATAGTAAGTATCTTCGGTGACATTGTAATATGATGGTACTATAATGCATCTACTATGATGCATATATAAAGTGGTACCTTAATATAGTACCATATTACGACCACTTCCTGACGTTCGATTGGGCTTATATTTGATTATACTTGCGTATTTTTGATGACATTGCAATATTATGGAAGCATGAAGCATATCAAGGGGTACCATAATGTAGTACCATATTACGATACCATTTCCTGGCGTTCGATTGGGCCCAAATTTGATATACTTGCGTTTCTTTATAAAGATTTGTTTAATTAATAATTTTAATTTATTTTATGAATTTTAATTTATTGTACGATGTCGGTGACAGCAACTTTTATGCTTAAGTAATATATTATTAATTGTACCTGTGTCACTTTTTAAAATCTACCTAGGTCTATATAAATAACGTGGCAAACAGAAAAAAATTGTTATTATAGTATTTTTTAGTCAATTAACATTTTTTGTACTGCATTTTAATAAATCGTTTCCATTATTATTAAACGTATATTTCATTACTAACGTTTCAGCATTAATAAATATCACTATCAATCGCCCTGTATATTATTAATTTTAAAGGTAGTTAAAGTTATTTTCTTAGTTAACATAATAAAGTAGTGTATATTAAAAATGTATTTTGAGAGCATATGTTTTCTAATAATATACATAAAATTAAAACTATTTTAAAAACCAAACGAATAATTAATATAAGTGTATCTGACAAGAAACGAAGAATAGAAAGAAATTATTATACACCAGAAAAAGAATGGGATGCCAATTAAAGTCTCTTTGAATCTGGCAACTGTGCATTTTTAGCTGAGCTTCAAGGCCATCGACGTGCCGTCGATCTACGTCGATCCAAAACCGAAAGTTGAAAATTTCCAATTATATTCTGATTATGATATTGTCGCGCCATCTAGTATTTTATTTGTGCATTTTTAGCTCTTTCATTTCGAGTATTTTTCTGTTGCGTAGCTAGATATTCTGTGGTTTAGGGCAACAAGCAACAAATTCTCTTAAGCGCGGTCTCTTCAGTTATAAATAAATAACTTTTATCTAACAAATAACCATCTAAAAGATAAACAATCTAGAGCCTGATATCTATAGGATATAACATTTGGGTATTTTTATACAAAATAATCCAATAGATAACAATTTGGAGGACGGCCGCCTACGGACCGGTAGACACTCCGTAGAGAAAGTGTTGCCAATATAAGATATCTGAAATTGAGATGGTTATATATGAAAAGTCGATACAACAGACAGTGACAGAAACTCGGAATTTCAAATCGTTAGATTAAAAAGTGAGGTTATTGTTCAGTTGTCAAAAGATCGTCAAAATGAAAATAAAAACAATAAAATTCAACTAAAATATATTTTGTGTTCAACTCCAGCTAGTCCTATTATGGTATAGGCTATTTAAATTTACCTTTATGGAAAAATGGAAAGATAATTCAATTTCAGCAGTGGTGGTGGTGCAATAGATCTATTGATGGAATGCGATTTATAAGAAATTAAAACAAGAAAAAATAATCTGTAAGTAATTTATAGTTTAATTACATGATATTACTGTTATATTTATTATATTAACATTTTAGTAAAATTGCTAATAGAAAATATGGAAGAAGCTGGTAAAGTGCAAGCAGAGATTTATAAACCAATCCTAAAACCGCCATCTGGTAAGTTATTAATATTGAAAATTAAAAATAGCATAAGACTGTTAGTAATAACAAATATGTTGTTCTAGGGCTTCTCATAGTAAAGAAATAGGTAGGATAGCATCAATGATAGTAATTAAGTTGAGTTTTTATTTTATAAAATAGATAAATGCACTTATACTTTTGTCTTAATAATAATAAATGAATAGTACCTATAATAATTGCTACATTTACACATTATATGTACAAATTATTTAATAAAAAAAATTAAATAAAAACAATTTTGTCATATTACTGTTATTTTTAAGAACTCAAAGTGATGGAACTTCAGAAAAAAAAGAAAAAATAAAGGAAAAATCTTGTCTAAACAAAGTTGAATTAACTGGAATTCAAAGAACCATAATACAGATGTTTTAGCAAGGTTTAGCTAGAGAGTTACTTAAAAAACAGCATGGAGAAGAGATGTACCGTATGATCGAAAAAAATTCGGCGTCAGCAATGGCTATGAAATAAAGATTGCTGTCATTTCATATGTAAATTTATATGGGAAATATCATCGAACATCATTTCCCAGCCAACTGGATGCCGTTTTTTTTTCGATCATTCGGTATAAGGTACATAGTGCAAGAAATTAAACTAAAATTGTAACACAAAAGAAATAAAAGCAAATGTGAGTTGAATAACAGGTTTTATAAGGTTCCTGTTATAATATTAATGAATTAAGATATGCGAATTAAAAATGAAATAAATAGTTTGATTTAAAAAGTTTTATTTATTTTTTACTTACTTTAGAGCTTTATTAAAAACTAGATGAAGCCTGGCGCATCCGCCACGAGATCAGGAAAAAAAAAATACTTTTTATTTTTTCTTAATTAAATGAAAAACACAAAATCCGGCAGCGACAGTTTTTAGAAGAGCCATTCAGCTATCTTTTAGTAAAAAAAGCAACTTTCTAGAGCAAGTCGTTACTTCAGTAGAGACGACACAGATAAACATTAGCATTTTATATAATATGTAGTAATGGTTTATAATTGAAAGGATTTAAATAAAATAATTTATAAATTACTGTTTTATCACTATTATCCTAACTTAATGCATTCTCTTCGTTCTGATGCTCTAACAGAACAGAGACTCTCTTTATTTTGTAACAGTCCTTATAAAGTCCGGCACTAGCAACAATAGTTTTTTGCACCATTTCAATGTGTTTATTGGTGTTTATACCCCATACGTTCTAAAATGATTATAGCCTACATACTCAGAATAGGTAAGTCTTTTCCAAATAATCTAAAATCGAATTTATTGGAATAAACGAAATCTTCAATAATAACAATGTCTTGGTTATGTTAAGCAATTTTGTCCTCATGCCTTTGCTCATGCGTCAAATTTTTATCCGACAAAAAAAGCACTATTTGGCAGTTCGGGCGCCAGATAGGGTATCTGGGAGATAAGTTTAATTTATCTAATAGATACTGTTATCTATAGGTGAAGATACGCGTTTTTCTGCTATCCGTCAAATAAAATATATCTGGCAGATTATAACACGCTATCCTTACCTGAAAACACCGGGGGTTAGAAGGGCTAAGTCGTCATCTGCTGTAAACCTAAGCCTCTTTATAGGTTCTTTAATATTGGAAGAGGTGGAATCCATATTTTGAGCCATATTTATTTAATTAAAACTAATCCCAACTACTTAAATATCAAATTACCTAATAAAACTAAAGTAACAAATCAAAACAATTCAAACATAACCTAAAATAAAAGATCTCGCCGGCCGGCCCCGGTTGTCAAATACCCGCACATGCCCATTTAAGCAATTTTTAAACGTTATCAGTAGTTATTTAGAAAGAGCTCTTGGTGTAATTGATCCGCAAATTACGTCAGGCGGTAACGTTATTAGCGGGTGTTGCGTTAAAAATTGACTCGCGCATATCGTAACCATGATAAGGTACGCGTAAATACTGGATGACGCTATTCGGTTTTCCGATATCTCTCTAATAACTGTGCCGGTCAGGCGCTGTGCACAATTTTAGTGACCATAAGTGGGCGCATGGTACAAAGAAAACAAGGTATGATCGATAGCGGCTCCAATTTCGTTAAGTTTGCGCATACCACCTGTGACGTCATACGCCAATACAAAAAAATATCCGTATTGTTCAATTGCCACTAATAAAAAAAGACCTAAAATAGGGAAGAATTAGGACATAACCCCAAAAGTTATGTCAAATCATGGAGCTTGACATTTGAAAAATTATTTTCACATTTTTTGTGTCATCTGTTTGACAATTTGAAATTGGCGCGCGGAGCTTGCCGACCAATGGTACCGTTTATCACCTGTGACGTACTGACCAACCTGCGCAATATCATACCTTGTATTCTTTGTATCATGAAGTGGGCGTGCTATGTGCGCAAACTAGTAACCTAACTAGTGCCCGATTCCGAAAATTGGAACCACGAAAAACAATAAAGAAAAAACAAAGTTTATAATCTGTGGTTCGACTGCAAGGTCTGCCAGTAAACATTTTCAAGCTTAGAGTATAACATTATTTATATAAACCAAAAACTCGTAATACAGAACTAAAGTGCCAAAACGATTGACAATGTCAGGAAATAAATAAACGGCAACTTGACATTTTTTACAGCAGAGCTACCACCTGAATCCCCAGCGCGAAATTTAAATTCTAGTTAGTCAGCACGGCGCCGAATATGTCTATGGTTGGCAACAATGACTAAAAGTTTAATTGCTGAAATATACTTACTTGCGTCACGTTTAAGTGGTTCGAATAAGGATCTGTTCGTCGCGTGCCCATAAAAACGGCTTTAAAATGTGGTTTTTGGTCAAGTATACTCTGCAAAGCATCTTTTATGTTCGCATTAACTGTTATAACCTACGAAATAAATAGATTGTAATTAAAAATACGGCAAAAATCAAGGACTAAAGAATACAAGGACGCGAACGCCCGGTATATTGCAATTTGTGTAAATACCCAAGGTCTAGCAATAATCCGAATTTTCGATAGTTACACATGTATGTAAACCGGTAGCTATGTAGTTCAACTAGCATTTTTGAACACATTTTAGGCAATGTTTCTAATAATTGTGTCTCTGTTTCTTGACACAAAGTGGAAACGGTATGCCACAACTAGGAAACATTTTCGAAACCTATATAATTTATATTTATATGGCGTATTTATAAACCATATTTTGTTAAATGTTTCAAAACAAAAAAGCGAATTTCAACTAAAATTGCAATCAATATTTCACTCTGTAATTTTTTTATACACTGTTTGGTGTCAACTGGTAACACTTAGCTCCCTGTCGTTATTAGTCCTTGTATTCTTTAATAATTGAGAAAAACGAAGTTTAACTTACCTCTAAATTGAAGAAGACTCTACATTGTTCGATAAAATCGTCTTGATCCTTAAAGGCGTTCTCGCTTCTTACATATAAGCAACATACCTTCACATCACTCCATTTTTCGGGATATCTCTTTTCTATGATCGTTTTAATTAAATGAAGCAATACTGTGCAATCTTTGCCCCCGTTGAAACTTAAAAATACGTTCTCCAGCCCGTACTTATCCAGACATTTCTCTATAACCTTTAAAAGAATGTAAATAAAACATACAGACATTGGTTAAAAATAAACTTTACATAAAAAGTAAGTCCTGTACCTTCTTACCTCACACTTACTTCAATAGATAATTTAATATGGTTATCGTCACTCTGGTATATCAAATCTTTCATTTCATTCCTCCAGTGACTATTTAATATGGTTGTACTTATTTCTTGTCTAAGTAAAACTTCTGCATTAACAATTTTTTCAAAATCACCTGAATTTAACGTTATTACATCACAATCGGTTGCCTCGTCGTATTGTATATCTACATTTTCTACTTGTAATGATTGTATGTGACTTCTTGCTCCGTTTTTATGAATATAAAAACTCTTTGAATACGTATTTTCTTTACGATAGTGCTGTAAGTGGTTGGTTAAAATATGTTGTACTTGTTCCTTGATTGCTCCTAGTTGTAATACAAATATTCTCTGAAAATATATAACACCTGGTGTATTACTGTGATCTGACTGAAGTATTTTAACGGATTTTGGCCATTTCAGCTCACTTTCCGATAGGGAATACTCAATTTCTTGCATCGTCATGGAGGCTAAAGCTTTACTAACATAGTCTGGTTTCGGTTTGGCTACAATGATAGCTAAATCGTACAGTTTAGTCAAAATCGTTAATTCCTGAGCTAGAACTGAGTCCTCTTCTTTAACGAACGCGACTTTCTTTATATCGTATCCCATGGACTTTAAACTACCGAGCAATAAACGTAGAGCAGAGAAAATTTTGATTCCTCCAGCGATTAGACCGTTATTCGGCACTATAATCGCCACTGTCTTGAACAGCACCATGACGCTTTCAATTCATACTAAGACTAAGAACAAATTTAACTTAAGTTAGAACGCAATATTTACAGTAATTACATCAAACAAGTAGGGAAATAATCACCTACTTTAAATATTTTACTTTCAAAGTTTCACGACATTTTTTGTTGGTTAGAATTCGCCCACAGAATTCGCCTGAATTTGACGTTTGGCCAGTGTTGCCAGAGATGTTTTAACGATTTTCTTCAACGGACCCTTAAAAAAACATTATTTTAACTTCACATAAAATTCCAGATCTCGTAAACAATATCACCAAATCTCGTGTATTTTACCTATTTTATAATTAGGAAAAACTATTTAAAAACCTATTTCTGGTAAGTTTTGCACACCAATGTATTTAAATAAACTTTTTATTAAAAGAATAATACAGGAATAACATGATCAAAAATGCTGTGATAGATACTAACTCGACAGCAGTATTATAAAGTATGTTTCAAAAAATTGATCAGCTAACTTATTGGATACGTTTTCCGTTTACATATTTATTTCTTTTCAACATCAAGAACTTTGGTTTAGTCAGCGTTAAAACATAAAAATCTATCAATTAATTTTTTGTTAAATGTTAAAATCTTTCGCATTGCGGACTTTTTGACAGCAACATTGCTTTAAACTGAGGCATCCTTTTAAACACCGTTAAAATAAAAAAATTTATGAAGGAAAAAAAATAAATACTCCTACTACATATTTTAACAATTTCTATTGTGCAAAACTGCCAGAAACCTTCTGTTGTTTCCTTTTGGACAAAATTTGACTATAAAATCCTTCATATTGAAGAAAATTCTTTCAATCTGGCAACACTGCGTTTTGACTAGGTTCAAAAGTAGGGATGGTCGAAAATATCGAATTCGATTGTTAGGAAATCATAATGATTTTGTAATGTAAAAAGAATGTAAATACGATTAGGATTTTAGGAAAAATGATTGGTAAATTATTTATTTACATAAATATTTGATAAGACGGAAGAATGAACTTAAAGAACGAGTGATAAGAGTGCTGATACAACAAAAAATTATCGAAATTATAATTGAATAATAATATATAATAATAATTAAGATAATAATATATAATAATAATTATATAATATTATATATTATAATTGAGATATTTCATTATACAAACTTAATATAATTTTTCATTATACAAACTTAATATAAACTTAAATATTTATTCAAATTTATATTTATTTAACATTCCAAAAGTGAATTGGTACTTTATAATTCATGTATTTCCGAATATTAAGGTCACTTTATGTGACGATAAAAATTATCTATTTGGAAAGTTAACCAGCATTTAGTAGCTGAATATTTCGCATGATTTATAACTTTTTTACTATCTGAACAGGCATACTTAACTAATAAAACATTTACTTTATGGGTGCAATGTAATTTGTTATCGAATATTATGCATTTACTTTTAAGCTCCCACAATAAAATTAATGGAATGATTGAGACCAATCGATTGTTCTCTATACTTTTGTTTATACAGGGTGGCGCACCTCATTCGCCTCGATTGATTATTCGAAAACGAAAAGATGTACAAACAACATTTTTATGGGTATATGTAGAGAGGCAATGTGCATAATTTAAAATTATTTTCAAATGTACAGGGCGTATCAGAACTAAGATCCATACCAAAGTTTTATTTTTTCTTATGGAACACCCGATATTTTATTTCATTTTTGGATTCTTGAGCGTAAAATAAGGCATTTATTATAAGGGTTTAATATGTTTAAATGCTTTGGTTTTTGAGATATTTAAAGATATTTAGATTTGCATGCTATAATAAAAAAGTTTGTCAACACCCTGTACATTACTTTTCAGAGTTAATTCTTGTGCTGACTTTGAAGTCAGAAAAATAAACTTTACTAAAAATGTTATGGGTTCCTTAAATGTATACAGGGGTATCAAAAATTGCTGGTCTATATTAAATATTTATTTTACATAAGAACTTCGTTATTTCGAATACAACACTATGTATTTTTTAAATAAATCGAAGCAGAGTCAAATACTCTTTGAAACTATATACACACACCGGAAAAATCTAGGGATATCATTTTATTAAAGTTAAAAATAAATGTTTTGAATAAACAACCACATATTTGTAGGCCGATTCTTTCTACTTCGATTGAAACGAAATAGTCACACTAGTTATTTCTAAATTTGGAATTTTTGCAGAAGTGTTTGTGCATTTTTGTCAATGTATAAAAAGCACCTAGCAATTGTTCGAATTTAACCTGTACTGTTAAGTGTTTTATGATAACTGGCCATGAATTATTCAAATAACTCTGTTTAGTATTAAACGACATTATGGAGCGTAGACATCTTAACAGAGACGAAATGCTAAGGGCCAAGGGGTATGTTCGAAGCTGATAATGCGCCAAATCGACGTAGCTAGAGCATTAAATGCAACGCAAAGTGTAATATCGCGATTAAGGTACGCTACCGTGAAAGTGGTGAGTGCTGAAAGGCACACAGGGCGACATCGCATTACCCCTCAGCAAAAATCATTTTACAATTAAATGCTCGACGCCGACCGACTTTACAGCACCAGAGCTTAGTTTTAATTCTCCAGGAAACACATAATGTAAACTACTGTTAGTCCTGGACACTGTACGCAATAGATTAAGAGCGGTCAACTTAGCAGCCGCCCCTGGAGAGCTCAACCCTTAACGAGGGAAATCGAGGTACGATATTTGTGGGCTCAAGATCATATGTTCAGTGGTCGAATGAAGAATGGGCCAATGTTCTCTTCACGGATGAGTCACGCTTTGGAATTGGGAAATCTTATTCGGTTGGATCATGTTCAGGAAGTGCACCCCTTATCAAGGTGGAACAGTTATGGTCTGGGAGGAGTTCAGTTAGGCCGAAAACCGATCTTTGCTTTTTCTTTCTTGAAAGGTTTCTAACAGGAATCACATATCGTGATTTAATTTTTTGAGCCTGTCGTGTTAATGATTTTCGGAGGAATCTCATTCTCATGCATGACAATGCATGGCCTCATACAGCCAGAGTGGTAAGTGAGTTTATCAATGCTCATCAATTAAACATCTTACCCTGACCGGCACACTTCCTGACCTCAACCCCCATCGAGCACGTATGGGACTCCGGTCCAAAGAAGAATTTTGAGAATGGGCCTCGTGAAACTCGCTGTAGGGATCTGTCTGGGCCGAATGCAGCGTGGCAGGCTGTACCTCAAGAAGAGATCGACAACCTGATCAGGAGCATGGAGAGACGATGGTGGGGCTGTAACGAACAGTAGAGGAGGCCATACTCTTTATTAAGTAAAAATGGTTTTATCTTTTTCTTTCGATTCAATAGCGAATAAAAAAATGTGTGTATTTTTTGAGTTCGATAAAAATCAAGGTAAATTTGAAAAATTCGGTAAATTTCGCATTTTCATTTCCAATACGTCCTGTAAACTATTTGTTTATTTTAATTTTATTATATTAGAAATGCAAATAATAAAATTACTGACGATGGCTGGATAAAATTGTAATATCCCTAGACTTTTCCGGTGTGTGTATATTACGGTTTTCTATATTTTAAATATTTATTTTACATAAGAACTTCGTTATTTCAAATACAACACTATGTATTTTTTTAAATAAATCGAACCAGATTCAAATACTCTTTCAAACTATATTAGGGTTTCCTATACCTACCTGGCGCAGATTTTAAATAAAAAGGGATTTTTCAATAAAATGGCAATCAAGATAGCTGGTGTCGCCATGGCAATTTGCTAGTGACAGTTAGTAGCTATTTTCAAAATCGACATTAGTTTATAGACTTTATTTAAATGTATATAAGTTTACTTTTATTTTAATGTTCAATACTTATATTAAACTATATTGTATAGGTATATACAAGTTTAATAAATATTTATTATTTTATCTTATTATATTACTACTAATATTATTATATTACTACTAAGCTGATTATATTACTACTTTATTTTATCTTATTTATATTATTGTTGCGGACCCGTGTGGACTCGGCATAACCTACTAAAATGTCCCGCCCCAATATGAGCTTAATATCGCATTAAAAAATAGACACCATAATGATTCATTCGAACGTTCGAGAACAATCGAGTTCCACTGTAATGAAGTAGTACATACGAGACTTATACGAGAACATTCGAAACCTTCTCTATGCACCTAATGATCTATGGATCATTCGAGAACTCTTTAGCTGTGGGTATAAAATCCGACGGCTGGAGCCTGAGGAAGACAGAAATAAATAGACGAGTACAGCTGGGCCGCGCTAAATTCAAAATAAATTCTTTCTAGACAAATAGTTATAAATAGTGTGTAAATAGATCTTTAAGTTTTTTAATCGTTATCGTTTGTTACTTAGTGTAAATAAATTGTGTTTAAATAAATTGTGTCTTTCTATCCACACGGAACCGACGAAAAACGTAACATTATTATATATCGACCAACCAAACCAAATCCGCTCATTGGGTATCACATACTGATGGTTTTATACACTACGTTTTCACAGCCTCACCCTGTATAAATGTTTTCTTTATTCCCATGAAATAGAATCAAATAAAACCATTCAATATAGTTCTCATATTTAAGTAAACATTTTATTATTAAGAAAACAATGTATATCTAATAAAAAAGTGTGTATACACATGGGTTTTGTTCGGTCAATAACGGTAGAGAAACCCAAGATGTCTAAATGGAAATTGACTTTTGAACTTTATTGTGTTGGTAAAAGGTTAATTGCAGTTACTTATTACATCCCCTTGTATATTGAAGCCACATACGCCGCTGTATGGTGGGGGTACAGTATAATATATGGGTAGACTATAAATAAAAATACAAAAAAATACTAAAAATACTTTTTAAAATTTTTATTTATTTATTAATTTTTTGTAAAATATAATTAGTACATACTTACAAACTGCAATAATTTATTATTTAAACTATACCTATTTGTAACAGTTTTTTGATTTTGGCACATTATATAAAACTTCTTTGATTAAAATTCAATAACCATATATTATTTTTAATCTATATAAAGTTATTTAGTTTTTCTTTAACATTATTATAACTTATTTAGAAGAAAATGCTCTCAATATTAACACCAAGATTAAAACATCTCTATACTGTTATTTACATTTAGAAATATAACAGCCACTTGTATATAGCACTTACAGTACAAACTATACAGGGTGTTTGCACAGAAACGCACAGCAAAAGTTCAGAGACCTTTTTTTTCAAAGTTTTGGACGAGGAACCAGCCTCTACAATTCAACCGTACTTTTCTCAAACACCCTGTATGGATATTTGTTGACTTTTTCATATACACACTAAACAAAAAAGTTACGTGTTCAAAAAAAAAGTTTGTCTAAAAATTCTGAACACCCAAATGAGAAACTTAAAAAAAAATCCTCTAGATGAGTCCAAATATTTGTACACGCTGTATATTCTGTTTTGATATAACATTCGAAAATATTCTCTGTAACATGGGTGATCTAGAGTCTATAATTTATTGTCTTAGAAGTCACAGAATAATTACTTAGAAGATTAAAGGGGATATATATTATGTATAATAATTTATTCTAGTGAATTTAATTAAAAAAAAAATTGTTGGTTGGTTTCAACCATTCTGTGTTTTTTTAATGCGAATTTCATTGCTTTGAATAAATTGTTTTTAAAATTGAATGATTTACATCAAATTTTTTATGATTAACCGCCAAATTATTGGCAAAATAAAACGCTAATACACCAAAAAAGTTTGTTCTCGCTAAAAGAAGTCTCGCAAACCATGTTAGCATCATCAGCAGATGATTAAAACTAAACTAATATCTACAAATTGAGCGTTTATATAGGCGCTCAGTTGGAACCGAATAGGAATAGGCGTGACGAAACTATAGCCAAGCGGGTCAAAACCAACCGAGCGTAACAATTATAGGAACAGAGAACTTGAAGGAATAGGACCATTGTCTCTGTTCATACTACATCTTCACATTTACTAAATTAATTTAGACCCCTCTAATTTCTTCAAGTTAATAAATGTAAAGATAGTATGAACAATGGTCCAGTTCCTTCAAGTTCTCTGTTCCTATTGCTCTAGTTTCTGTGATTAATTATTACGCTCAGTAGGTTTTGATTCGCTCGACTCGTTTTGCCACGTCTACTCGGTGCCAACTGAGCGCATATACAGGGTGTCCCAACAGAAACATCTTTTTTCTTTACCATTTTTAAAACAAATTGAAAATAACCGAGTTATTTAACTTCAAAAATTAAAAAAAATAATGGCAACATTTTCAGAACCTCTGGCGATAACCGGCTATTAAGGATTTTTCACGAGGTTTTTTTAACTTATTAGACGCACTGTGTTGCCAGATAGTCAAAAGAAGTATGTACTATAATTAGTGAAATCTCTGGAATGAGTTGTTGTGTGTGTGATATACGGTTTATTTGTCTGATTTTCTCGATGTTCCGAATAGTGAATTCCGATAAACATGTTGGTATTTTCTTTTATGCGATCTCAGGATGAATAATATGGTAAATTATTTTATTAAATTTAGTTCTAAATAAAGTTATTTTGTGGTATAACCATCATGATTTTCGTAAACCTCATAAGAATAATTTTATCCAGTTTGGTTCTCATTGAAAGGGTAAGTACAAGCAAAATACAAAAAAGAACGTTTTTTTTTATTAAAACTACTTCGTAATATTGCAATGTTAAGAGTTATTTTTTTAAGTTTATGTAGGTAGTTAAAAATAAATATATAAATTTGGTATGCGTAAAAATAATTAATGTGGTTTGTTTCTAGAATTGTTAGTAATAGACACTGATACGATTAGAATTAATACTCGTAATTTTTTGTGTACAAATTTAAAATTACAGTGAATACAAAATAATGTGTGTTGAATATGGATAACGTACGAGGTGGCAACACTGCAAGGTTTAGAGAAATATCAGGTGAATAAACAAGTGGCACTAAAAAGTTTTTTAAAATTTTCCATAGGCGTGCTTCTGGAAACGAAATATACTACCATATCTGCACTTATTTCCGGGACACCCTGTATAAACGCCCAATTTGTAGATATTAGTTTAATTTTAATCATTCTGTCACTGATGCTAATAACATGGTTATCGAAACGCGCGACCAGTGCAAAAGAAAAGTGTTTTGGTGTATTGCGGCGAATTAGTGTTTTATTTTGCTGTTGTAACACCAAAGGTTCAAACCCTCAACTGTAATCGCCAAATCATTACGCTTCTAGTTGCACGTATTTTTTAGTCACAACCCTAGATCATATATACTTACGTGGATAAATCAACGCCATAAGTTTAGCAATAAAAAATATGTCCCCAACATCACGACATGCCATTTTCAAACCTTCTTTATTGCACTTTTAAAACGTTCAATAGGTTTGCGTTTTCCGAAGACCTTATTTCGCGCATGCGCATTAAAAGTTGCATGTGTTTCCAAAATAATCACAATTGATAAAATAATTTAGTACATACTAAAAACACGGTATGTTGCTAGTGGTAGGAAAAATAATTTTTAGAGTTAGTTACTAGTTTATTTGGTTGCCTGTGATATGCATATACAGGGTGTTTCCTAATTAATGTAAGAAATAAAAAATCGTTAGAAAATGGATTAAGGCGGGCTCTTAATAAGTATATTTATTTTTTTCTCGACAACCGTTTGATGAACAAGAAAAACTAAAAAGATCAATTTTGTTGAAAAAGAATGGCCAGTCAAGAAAAAATATATTTTCTTTAAAAAAGCAGTGGTGTACCATTTATGTTTGCAAAAAAATGTGCAAAAAAATCGATTTTTTTAAAATTTTTAACACCCTGTAGATCAGAAAGGAAGTACTTTAGACCTAATGGTTATATAAAAATTGTTTTAAGAACACATGAGGAATCACACCACAATTTTTTTAGACTAATTAGAAAATACCCTGTATATTGTCAACTTGACAATGATTGCTGATAAATCAAAAAATACCAAAAAATACCTTTTCAGTGAAATAAGCCCGATTTTCGCAGGAAAAATTTTGATTTTTATTGAATTTGGGCCTGCGTCTGCAAATATCGGTTTGTTTTTTAATTTTCTATCTATCTAAATTTTAAATATCATAGTCAGAAATAGTTTTATTATTTATTAACTGTAAAAATGTTGTTTTCTTGTTGTGTTGCATCTTGCAAAGAAACTAACAAAACTGCAAAAATGTACGTGTTTCCAAAAGACGATAAGGTATGTATCTTAGATAAAAGAAAATATATGGTATGTATTCGTTGTTTGATTTTTTTTTCGTTCGCTTTAAAATCTATAAACCTCGGTCTATTCATTAGACAGCCAGTCGACTTACGATCATTTACAAGAAACTCTGTAAAATAAATAAAAAATAAACTGTAAAATATATATATTCTTGTGTTTTATTAAAGTTACTCTGATATACTAATATATCAGCGTAATTTTAAAAATAAATCCTTTGAATACAAATATAAGCATAAAAAACATTTACAGTAGAAAAGGCGAAGGCGCTGGGTTAAACATAGTCGCTATTAAAAACACGGAGGGGCGCTTTGACCCAAAATTTTACTAATAAGTTTCATATCTATCTTAATAGTAGATTATTTTCTTTTATATCTATGGTACAAATTATACATTGTTATGGAAACAAACTTTTTATTGTCATTATATTGTCATAATCTTGTCAATCTTATTTTCATTGTGTAACGACGTTTGTTTTTTGTGTTTTTTATTATAAAAATTGTATTAATTACTCTTTTATCGGCTACTTTTATATAGCCAAGGATGCAAAAGTGTGTTCAGTGAAAAGTTAATTTTAAGTTTTTGAAATTATATTTCTTTTTTTTCCGTTGGACTTTCTAAATACTCGTAAAAATGACTAGAAAGTGTTTGGTGTGTTGAAGTTTTAAAAAAGGTCCCCGAATTACCTTTTCATATTCAGTTGTTCTTCTCCTTATATTAAACCACATGCATACTTTCTAGTTAGATTTCCTAAGAATATTGCTATTGGTACGGAGTGGCTAAATGTTTTTTTTATATACCTACTTAATTTAATTTTTGTGACAGACATACAATTTATTATTCAAATATATATGCATTTTACAAATTAAATTTATAAAATTTTATATTCAATGTATATATGCGACATTACTTGAATATTATATGTTCAAATTTGGCGCGTGGACGATATAGGTCCTCGACAAGGATAGACAGAGAGAAGCACTGCGTGTGCAACAAAAAAAGAAGATAAATGGAAATCGTTGATATGTTTGCGACAGTTTCCGAAGTTATTTACTTATCCACGTAAGTATATAATATGATCTAGGGTCATAACGCAGAATAATTAAACAAACATATCCACTATAACCTTCTCAATTCTGTGGTCAAAAAATTTCATGTCATTCAAACCTATCCACCATAGACTTCACCCAACTAGTTGAGCTGCCTCCATTCACAGTCTTCTGCGGCACTTTCAGGCTTTTTTCTCTACTATTACCCTTATCATTATCATTTAAAATACTACTTTGTGACGTAATTTGATTGCTACTGGTCCTCGGTTTCGACATTGTTAACCTCAAAGGCTTCGCAGGTATTGGAGGAGGAACCCTTCCAGGCCTCGCGAAACTCACGCGTTCTGAACTGTTAAAACTATCCGATTTCACCACCATTTTCCCTGTAGTCTTGTCCCTAACGTATTCCTCCGTCAGAGAATTGTCCAAGATCGATTCATAGTAACTGTCAGAGGGTGACGTTCGATACAGGCGGTTTTTTTCTGCGGTATGACTAGATTCAGAGGAGATGTTGAGCTCGCTGTTCGTTCTGGAGGCGATAAAAAGTTTTTGGGGGTCGACGTAGTCGGGATTGGCCAGTTTTTCACCGGTGGCTTTGTTGGTGTCGTGCGCAACATGCCTAGCTGGGCGTTTCTGGTCCTCGGAGATCAGGGTGCGGATGCGTTGAAGTAGGCTGGTGCGGATGGCGGATTTTCGGTAGATTTTGTGCTCGGGGTAGTCGGAGGAGTCGGTCATTTGAGACGATAATTCTCTGAAAAGAGGAGAAAACAAATTAAACACTTAGTATTATCTGACAAACGGATCTAAAACAACAAAGTTGCTCGATATTATCTATAAACTGAATATATTTTTAGTACCTACACGCAGATGCAAAAATATTTGTTGTCAAATATAAAGTATTATATTTTTTATATTTTTAGATCTATTTTCATGATTTTTTTAGCAAACTGTCAGTTTTCTTATGAATTTCAGTATTTGGCTTTTTATACAAAGGGTTGTTTTTTACCCTAACTTTAAAACACCCTGTGCAATAATTTCGTGAGTAACTTTTCCTAAAACATTATTTTTCGATCAGAACCATATACAGGGTGGCCCCTGGAAAACGTTCCGCAAGGCATAACGGCCAGGGTATTTATTTTTTCAAAAAATCCAAAAACACGTCAATTTTGTTTGTGAGGGGAACAACTTTTGCCCCAAAAATGATAATAAAATATTCAACCCTCTAAGCGGGGGTGTCATCCCCCAACTTTTTTCAAATGGAAAGGGGGGTCAAGTGGCGCCGCAATGAAAAGAACTTTCTATTCTCTATATTTCCCCGCTTCGTTTTTGAAAATCGGTCGAGTCATTGAGAAACTATGAAGGATTGAAATTTGAAAAGTTTATTTAAGCATTTATCAGAGTAAATGAATATTAATGATAAATTCGACCAATTTGCTGTTTTTTCGTAGATGTTTACGCATTTTTTCACTTGCCACAACATTGAACGATCAGGTGCGGTAGTTGCTAGATAGCTGTTCTGTGACTTGTAGTAGTTGAAGTTCTTCTCAATATCGTTAAACTGACCCACAATAGAATTTCCAAAAATACCAGCCCACACGTTCAATTTCTGAGGGTTTTGTGTGTGCACCTCGTGAAAAACCCTGGGGTTGTCCTCAGCCCAGTACCGACAGTTGTGCCGATTAACTACACCGTTCAAAAAGAAAGTACACTTATCCGAAAAACACACATTAAATAGGAAATTATTATCATTCGCCACTCGTTCACTCATAGTTTCACAAAATTGCAAACAACGATCAAAATCGTCTTCGTTGAGTTCTTGTACCAACTGAATTTTGTACGGGTGGAACTTGTGTTTTTTTAATATACTTTGGAAACTTGTACGATTCCCGCCGGTCTCATTGGCTAATTTTCTTGTACTCAGAATACTGTCCATGGCAACTTGGCCCAATACGAATACCTCCATAGCTTCATTTACTACAGGATTTTCCCTCTGCCTCTTTTTATTCATAACGGAACCAGCTTCGCGAAATTTTGCTACTAACTGGCGAACAATTTCACCATAAAGGTGGGGCCCATTAACTACTGCTGTAATACTTTCTTCTATACTAAGTGTGGATTGCATCGACTTACTATAATCGTAACTGGAGATTTTGACAATCAATAACCAGCCGTGGCGGCTTCACCAGCGAACGCCGAGCTCATGATCTACCAAAGTATAAAGATATGCTTTGCCACAGGTAGGATTTCAGAGGGGCCCCACGTTTTTATTTTAGTCTAATATGCCTAAAAGCTATTCTGCCTAGTACTAAAATATTTCTGAACTAGAAGTTCAAAATACCTAATTGTTATTATTATTTTCTAGTTTTCAGTGCACATAAGATAAAACCGTTTAACTTAAATGTTTTTTTACCGATTTTTTATTTTCTAGTTTTTAGTATTTAACGGAAATGCCTACCGAATATTCCTCATTCTATTTAATTAATTTAGTGCATCATTATTACATGGTTTTTTACCTGATAGTTTATTACAATCTGACGCTCAGGTGTTTCTGACGCTAACAACTCTCTCTGTCTGTCGCGTTCTGATGCTAGCCTAGACTCATGACGCTCAGGTGTTTCTGGCGCTAACAACTCTCCTTGTCTCTCTCGTTATGATGCCAGCCTAGACTCATGACGCTCAGGTGTTTCTGCCGCTAACAACTCTCTCTGTCTGTCACGTTGTGATGCTAGCCTGGACTCATGACGCTCAGGTGTTTGTGACTCTACCAGCTGCCTTTGTCTCTCACGTTGTGCTATTAACCTGGCATCATGTTGCTCAGGTGTTTCTGTTGCTAACCGTTCTCTTCGCTTCTGTAGTCGACTATAGATTTCATTTTCACTTTCTTTTGCACGTTTCGTTCTATACTTTTCTTTCGCCTTTTCGAGCCTTCTTTTTCGTTGTGTAGCAGTTTCGTTTTTATTTTTGTTTGTTTTTTTATTTATTGTTTCCATGTTGTTCCCACGAGTAATGGACATTTTAACGGTCGACCCCAGAGGTCCAGTAGAGGGGCAAAGCTATAATATACAACAAGAGGCGCCCAATCTTGAGGGGAAACGCTTGCGACATTACATTTTTAGCCACCCTAATGCCATACAGTCCTCAGCACATTTTAACCTATTACCTTAACTTGGGTGGTAAAGCTACCGCTAACTACGTAGATACATCTAATCACCTATTTTTTTTATCTGTCCTTCTAACGTCACACAATCTTGGACACAACTGTTCTGGACACGACTACTCATGCCCTCACCTAATACGCCATTTTGTAACGACGTCCATCTTGGATTTTAAATTTTGTCATAATCACAGTATTCTACTAGTGTAGCCCTTTCATTTGATGCCCATATTGAGGGGGTTGTAGAAAAATATGAAATCCGCCATTTTGTACCGGCGGCCATCTTAGATTTACAATGTTATTGATATTACTATATTGTATTGTCATCAAGGTGTGTACCAAAGGTCAAGGTGTGTACCAAATTTCAGATCAATCTGACAACAGGAAGGTACTTAAATTTCAATTTCTAATTTTGACCCAAATAAACAAACAAATAAATAAATACCGTACGGGTCGAGCTAAATAAAACCGTTTAAAAATTCTTTTATGGGTACTGAATATTTCGTATGATCGAAAAAAGTCATTTAGTTGGCTTGGAAATGACGATTATTGACATTTACCATAATATTTTACATATGAAATAACAACGATCTTCATTTCTAAGTCAACTCTGACGCCGTTCTTTGTTTAATCATATAATATTATATTAAATTGTTTAATGATAGAGAGATAGAAAATCCGTATTATTCACGTACTGTATCCAAAATCCCTAAATCTACGGACTAATCCGTAGTTCTGGCAACACTGTCTCCGGCAACCAACCACTCTGTCGACTGAAGGCAGAACTACGGTACAGTATTCTTACTGCAACTTCTAACTATTCTACAGCTAAACTAAATCTCGGACAGGTTGACTAGCGGCGATGGCATCGCCAGCTACATCTCGAAAAAGTTTTGTGCCACGAAATTGCCCATAAGGTTGCGTAGCTTCTTATTTTTTCAATCAACGGTGCTATATAATTCAGCATAATCACCAAAGCCACCTCATTATATTGAAAAATATCATCAAAAAAAAATTACATTAAATGACACTTACCCTTCTGTCCGACACCCGTTCAGTTTACTACTCTCTCCAACCCTCCTTCCTTCATTCCTCCCTCTTTCCTCCCCCTCCTCCGTCGGCTCGTTCAACTGGAACGACCTAGGCAACGAATCGGCCTTGTTGGGCAACTCCAACCTCTCCTCGTAGTACCACAACGGTCCAGGTTCGCTATTAATATTCCTTCTGGGATGCCTGGTGTGTTCCCTGTTCAGCACCTTTTTGAAATCCTCGTTTTGCATCAGCAAATCCGACACGATTTGCTTGATGTCGTGGCCGTACGTGTGGGGGGAATGGTCGACGGTGTCTCGGGAATGGGGGGAATCCTCCTCCGTGTGGACGGTATCGGTGTCGGAGATGGGGGGATCGCCATTTTGGTCTACGTCGGAGATGTCCGTGTAGAAGGTGGAGCTGCCAGTTTCCTTGGTTTTCTTCAGTTTGGAGATTTTTTTCGGGACGGTTTTCGAATCGTACACTTGTGGAATCTGAAACAAAGAAAAATAGATTGTATTTTTGTATTTTCTAGATTGCATGGGAGCAGGAAGTTTTTTATTGTGTACCCTTTGCTTGAGTTATAACTCATCATAGAGTCTCACTCAAGTAGCATTTTCACGACTTGCGGCCACGTGTTTACTAAACGCAACGTTGGATTAGTTACAAAAAATAGTTAGCTCCGTACCTTAGATATTAAGATAAATTTAAACGTTTTTATAACGTTGTGTCGACGTTGAACTAGTACTACAGCAAAGTAAAAGCTTCTGCGACGTCGAATAAACGTTGTCTTGTAACCTTTTTTTGCTTAAGTGATCTTTAGGTGATTCGGACAACGTAATTACAATGTTGGACAATAAAGAGTTTTCCGACGTCACTTTCAGGACCTATTCCAACGTTATGCAAACGTCGTCTGTTTTACTAATTCCAACTGTGTTGTTTAGATTTTCTTAAGCTTGTTTCATATAGACGCGAATCGCGAATTGCGAAAAGCGATTCGCCAAAAAATATTCGCAAAATTTGGACCTATTTCATACAGTCGCGAATTTTTAGGGACATTTCATTTTTGTTCCACTGAAAGTTACCAAAAAAATCCTAACCTGAGATAACTTAATTTGTTTTATACATATTTATTCGTGTTTACGATCTTTATTTTATATTTTATAGCATACAATATGAGTTTAAATTTTTTTAATAATTAGGAATATCGATTACGATTGTGGGATTGGAATAGAATAAGGTGCCAAATTGCCATTTACTTATTGTTAAAACGTAGAAGAGAACGGGTTTATAGTTTATAGCACAGGTCTATAGGTCATTTATGGGTCATTTGGGACATGTGAAATATTCAAATTTCGTAAGCAACAAGGTGCTTGTCACAATTTAATTCAAGAAATCTACGGACTAATCCGTAGTTCTGGCAACACTGTTCCGGCAACCAACCACTTCGTCGACTGAAGGCAGAACTACGGTACAGTATTCTTACTGCAACTTCTAACTATTCTACAGCTGTAGCTAAATCTCGGACAGTTGACTAGCGGCGATGCATCGCCAGCTACATCCTCGAAAAGTTTTGTGCCAATGAAATTGCCCATAAGGTTGCGTGTAGCTTCTTATTTTTTTCAATCAACGGTGCTATATAATTCAGCATAATCACCAAAGCCACCTCTAATATATTGAAAATATCATCAAAAAAAATTACATTAAATGACACTTACCCTTCTGTCCGACACCCGTTCAGTTTACTACTCTCTCCAACCCTCCTTCCTCCTTCATTCCTCCCTCTTTCCTCCCCTCCTCCGTCGGCCTGTTCAACTGGAACGACCTAGGCAACGAATCGGCCTTGTTGGGCAACCCCAACCTCCTCGTAGTACCACAACGGTCCAGGTTCGCTATTAATATTCCTTTTCCTTGGGATGCCTGGTGTGTCCCGTTCAGCACCTTTTGAAATCCTTTCAGCTTTGCATCAGCAAACTCCGACACGATTTGCTTGATGTCGTGGCCGTACGCGTGGGGGGAATGATCGACGGTGTCTCGGGAATGGGGGGAGCCTT
This sequence comes from Sitophilus oryzae, assembly GCF_002938485.1. Classification (NCBI taxonomy): domain Eukaryota; kingdom Metazoa; phylum Arthropoda; class Insecta; order Coleoptera; family Curculionidae; genus Sitophilus; species Sitophilus oryzae. Next base: position 603,989 of record NW_022146011.1, on the reverse strand, counting down.
CCTCCGTGTGGACGGTGTCGGTGTCGGAGATGGGGGGATCGCAATTTTGGTCTACGTCGGAGATATCCGTGTAGAAGGTGGAGCTGCCAGTTTCCTTGGTTTTCTTCAGTTTGGAGATTTTTTTCGGAACGGTTTTCGAATCGTACACTTGTGGAATCTGAAACAAAGAAAAATAGATTGTGTTTATGTATTTTCTAGATTGCATGGGAGCAGGAAGTTTTTTATTGTGTACCCTTTGCTTGAGTTATAACTCATCACAGAGTTTCACTCAAGTAGCATTTTCACGACTTGCGACCACGTGTTTACTAAACGCAACGTTGGATTAGTTACAAAAAATAGTTAGCTCCGTACCTTAGATATTAAAATAAATTTAAACGTTTTATAACGTTGACGAGAACCATTTCAACTGGAGAACACAGAACACACTAAAGCTGGAGAAATGCTTTCAAGTTACTTTGCGACAGCGTCGTCAAACGGTCAAAATAATCGATAACCGGATAACAACACCATTCTGCGCAAACGCGAACCTTAAAATCGCGCGAATATTCGCAAAGTTGAAAACACTTTAACTTTCCCTGCCCCCCAAATTTTAAATCTTGCGAATCGCCAAAATCTTAAAATTTCTGACAGCGCCGCCATGATCAGTAAAATTGGACCAATGAGAGCAGTTTCGCAAAATCGCAATTCGCGATTCGCGTCTATATGAAACAAGCTTTATTCTTAGGTTGGTAGGACGTCGAGCCACTACCTTTTTGCAACTGTATTGAACCATAACCTTAAATCTTAAATTTTCACTTCATTGTTCTGTTCAGTCAGACGGTTCAGTGCTGTTTTTGTTTTTATAAAAAAAAACTTAATTAAAATGGAACGTAAGAAAGGCACATATAAAACTAAATTTAAATAGTTCCAGCTATGAACAGTTTGGCGCAGTTTTAATTTAGATTTTAAATATAATGGTGTCTGTAATTTAATTAGTTTGTGTACAAAGGTAGCCAAATGCAGTCTACGGCGTTCATACATATTAAGCCACTTCAATTCTTTAAGCCAAGGTGAGATATGCTCCCCTCTATCCAGAGAACAAATAAAACGTACACATGAATTTTGAATCTTCTGTATTCTAGAAGAGGAGTGCACGTCAAGACAAGGTCCATAGACATTGTCAGCATAGATGGCATGGCTAAGAACCAAACTGTCACATAGACTACGTTTCAATGCTTGACTCATGATATTTTTATTCCTATACAATCCCCTCAATGCTGTATAACTTTTCTGCATAATCTAATTGACATGATTTCGAAATCTCAAATCACAATCTAGAGCAAAACCCAAATTCTTGACAGTTTTTAATGGATGGATTATTTCGTTATTCAGTTTAACAGATAATCCCTTTGCTAAGGGTACCCTACCAAAACAAATCATTTGAGTTTTGCTAAGATCCAACTGAAGACCATGATTCAATGAGTATTTACTTATTTTCTCAAGAGCAGAATTAATATTATTGTAAACAACTGCAGCATTTTCAGCAGTGTAAGTTGCATATATTTGCGTGTCATCGGCAAATTGATGCAGTTCGCAATCCACAACATTATTTTTCAAATCAGCGGTGTAAATAAGGAACAAGAGTGGTCCCAAAATGGAACCCTGAGGTACACCCCTAGAAAGCGGTAAAGCATCCGACTGAGCCTCATCGAGAACTACACACTGGCATCTATTAGACAAATAACTGCCAACCAATTCCACAATATTTTCCGAAAACCCGTAATAATGAAGCTTTGCCAGTAAAAGGTCATGCCCCAAGGTGGTAAATGGTAAAAGGTCATGCCCCAAGTATAATCTAATAGAAGCAGACTTGCACCCTTACCTGTATCTAATTCTGTTAATATATCATCCAAAACTGTAGCTAAAACGGCAGAAGTACCATATTTACTCCTGAATCCTGACTGGCAATCAGGGATCAAATTATGTTTAGTTAAATGATTTAAAACTTGACTATATACCAACTTTTCCAATATCTTTGATAAAACTGGCAATTTACTTATAGGTCGAATGTCTTTTAAACTTGTAGGATTGGAGATTTTTGGCAAGGGCACGATCATTGCATTTCTCCAACTAATCGGAAAATAGCTATTATTTAAACAGCAATTGTAAATATGAGCAAGGTAGGGGGCAATATAAGGACAGCACAATTTAACCATTAATAGAGATATACCATCGCAGCCTGCTGCATTGGATTTAATACTAGCAAGGGCATCAAGCAGATCTGCTTCATTAATGCTATTAAACTGAAATGTTTTCACGTGCGCTAATGTGTTATTATTGTAAAAGTTAACAGTAACAGGATCAGTTACACATTTCAGAGCCTCTATAGAGTCTACAAAATGGCGATTTATTGTGTTCACATCTTTAAGATTATCTGGAATTTTTTTTAGTATTATTGCGTTATGCATCCTTTAGGACACGCCACAACCGGTTAATAAGTAAAAATAATAATCAAAAAAGTAAAAACATTAGACTCACCATGCTGGGTTCAGATTTCCGTCGCCAGCTACCCAAAGCGGGAAACATCCTGTCCTGCGAAGCCGATCTTTGGTCCTTCATCAGCTCCTGCGTCTTTCTTCTGGACCTTCTCTCCAAATAATGCGGCGTAGGTGAATTGTGCTTCAACGGTGACCATTTCTCAGACGCATCTTCTATAAAGCAACACAATCGTATTTATTATACAATTTTAATTTTCTAACATTATCTTAGATCTACACCAGGATTTATTAGCCCTACATGCTTTTTTACACTTACCAGTCTCCGTGACGTCTTGCCCCAGTTGCATAACTAACTGCCTAGCGTGATTCGGAATGACAGCACTGTAATTTTCCAAGATAACTCGTTTTATTTGCAGTGTCCATTCTCTTTTGTGATGTGTAGATCTGGCTCTTAGTGTGCACTGCTGTCTAGGGTTGTCAAAAGGTAGAACTTGAAACGCTAGGGGATCTGATCTGACCTGTTCCACTAGCATCAAATTAGAACACTGAAAAAGATCACATATTATTAACAGATAAAAATGAACGGCTATCATAAATATGTCTATATCTATAATTTGTTTGGTATTTTAGCCTTTTTAGTATTTTATACTTTACCTCAATATGAGTTTTGTAAGCTAGGGCCCCGGCGGTCTTGGTTTTGGCCAGAAGTAGTACTTTTTCAAAAAGAAAAACATGTCTTCTTCCCCTAGCACCCTGCACCCTAAAACTACCCTCCGCAATCAGTTCTCCCAGGGTTGTTAAGTCCGGTCCTGTCCAACCATAGAGCTGAGATTGGATCTCCTGTAAATTACATAGATTTTTACAAATATTTTACAAAAAAAATCGAATTAAAAATGAAACTTCTGCAATTCTGCATTCTGCAAATGAATCTGCAGAATGTGCTGTTGAAGTTTTCGGAATACAGTTCGGATCACCCTGTACAGAGAATTTCATTCTATTTCTAACAAATTACTCTATATTAAGGTACCAAAATGGGTAAAAAGTATGCTTATTACCTGAACCCTAACAGCGTATTCGTGCTTCTTCTTCATATTGTTGATTTCAGAAGCAACAGCGGTCATTGTGGCCAGTGCTAAATCAACCGTTGATTTGTGATTGCCTTCGCATTGTTTCGACAATCTCTGAAAACAGAAATTGTTAAAATTAATAGTTGCGACTACAACACGAACGTAATACAACGTTTTATCCACAAAAATTATAAATATTTGATAGGAAAAATTACCCGCAGGCATTATCTTAAAAAAACGAATTAAAGATAACGTTGTATCTGTAACTTATATATAAAAAAGTACCTGTAAAAGAAGGTGGTACTTCAAAATCCTCTGTACAGGCTTCAACAAATAACTGCCAAGAGGTAAAGCGTGCCGCAAATGCTGTTGCTTCTCCCTGAACAGTGGTGCCATGTGTTCGTCTTTCTGCAACTCGCTGAGTACCTCCATGGTACGGGGGTAGTTCGCGCAGTACTCGTTGTATACCCTGAAACCTGCGTCGTGCTGCAGAAAGACGTTCGCCGTTTTGCTGGGGTCTAAATTTGCTCTACGAATATCTTCTAATATTTCTCTGTAAAGAACATTTTATCTCATTAACCATTCTCATCTTTTTTTACAAAATTCTGTTACACTAAATGGGTCATGCTGTATAAGTACGAATTCTTTCTAGAATTTACTCTAGTTTTACATAACTAGGCCACCACAAAAATTATAATGACTATGCGATTTCTTTTAATTGAATGGAGAATGTTTGGTCTCGTTTTTTTAAGAAACATAATTGCATGAAGAGAAAATATATTACTCACCTGTTGAACTTGCAAATTTCTTCTATGTTACTAAAGAGATCGGTCAAACAGTGAGCCAGTGGACACAAAGGGTCGTTACGCCATGGAATTAGATAGCCCTATAACAAATTAATATATTTTAGATAGTTTTATAAGTTTCTAATATAACTTATAATATAATAATAGCTCCCGTATATAGCGTTTAACACCTTGGGAGTAGCAAGGTGCCATCACTTGCCATGCTAGAGCCGTTCGGTACCGCCTATTATTTACCTCAGGATTGTGAATCCCAAGTACTAATTTAAGGCTGAGTCGACCTAGGTACAGTACGTCTGCTGGATCTGTGTCTATGAAAGGAATGCGGACAAAAAACATTTAAAATAAACAGCAATATATTTTATACGTCGACTTGACGAGTAAGTCACCGCAAATCGCTCCGCCCACTCATTTTATTGGCTACTTGCAAATTTTTCGATTTTTTATTGATGGGACGCGTCGTCTAATTTTTTACGAAAAACATCGAGAGAATATCGTTTCCCCTCTCACGGATACCCCGTAGCTACAGAACGGACAAACGTACTGTATACTCTGTTTTTTTTCTACCAATTATCAGTAATACAAATTATTTTTTTCAACTGATAGGTTCTTGGTATAGAATAAAGACTATCAAAAACATTGAATAACTACTGATACTCTGTGCGAGCTCCCAACCGTGCTTCCCTGTTTACTCCGAACCAAGTTAGATAAAAAAGATATTGAAGATTGCAGCCTTGAGTTGGACTATGGCAAGGAGTATGGGCTCCACTACGACATGTACAGAAACGGATTACCTAAACTGGTAAGCATGTAAAATTAAACCTTAATGAAAAATTGAACTTATTTATTTTTAGTTCAAGAAAAGGCATGACAATCCACAACCCATCAAAGACCTGGTAAATGAATTCTGCAAAAACTGAAAACCAAACTAAGTTAAATAAATTATTATGTTCCTACACAGTATTTTATTTATAGGTTTTAATGCTTTAAAGTCTAATAATAAATTTTCGTTGACAACAAAATAATCTAAAAAATCTACGAAGATTTCTTATTATAAACTTGAAAGATTAAGATTCGGTTCCTAATACACAAATTTTAAATTTTTGGCGCCAGTATATAGGTATGAATGCAACCTACTATATCGATAATGCGCTCATAGTTCGGGTTAGACGCCAAAGGCCGCGCCACTAACACAGTCTTCAAAAATTAACGTTGATCGGTCTCTCTCACTTTAGTTATTAGTGTTCTCTCTGGCTGACACACAGACAAAAGAAGAGGACGCCGACGTGCATAAAAATGATCCGTAACAGAAATTGACAGAAATCATATAGAAATATTCAGATTTTTGTCTAGGACAGTCTAGAAGGCCATGCTTTCTGCCTGGGTAGGACCGCGCCAGAACTGTTTCCAATTTTCCGGTTTACTGTCACCCCCCTGCTGACAACTAAAGAGACAGCTTTATTTATTTGTCAAATTACATAGAAACCAACGCAAACCCAGCGCAATATTTTTTCTACTCGTAATAAATTCCTTAAAATAATAATTTCTGAATATTTTTTAAAACGTAACTCGCTATAGAAAAAATATTGTTTTATTCACGACGATAAAATTGCATTATCGTCTCGTATAAAAAATAACTAAAAGTAAAAAAATGGTTAAAAAACAGCCTCATTACCTGAACTCTGACAGCGTATTCATGCTTCTTTTTCATGTTGTTGATTTCAGAAGCAACAGCGGTCATTGTGGCCAGTGCTAAATCAACCGTTGATTTGTGATTGCCTTCGCATTGTTTCGACAATCTCTGAAAACACAAATCGTATAAAAAAATTAAAAGTTATTTACTATACAGGGTACCCAGAAATAAGTGCAAGTATTTTATGGGGTGGTATGGTGGTATACACTGTTTTTCTCAGGTAAGATTTCGACAGACGATGACAAGAAAATCAGATGACATCTCATACCAAATCTATTTATTTTTCTAAAAAAAGTTTCTAATATTTTTTAAGTTAACTATGGATGGGTTTAAATATAAATCCGTCATGCGGCGTCTCTACCAGTTTTATTGGTTTATTTCAAAAATGACAGATCATATTTCAATTTTATTGGTTTGACGGAACGATGAACGACAAACGGACGCCGATGCGTATGAACTCGCCTTTAGATTTTTGAGGCTTGTCAAAGTCTTGCCAGATTATAGGTTATAATATTGTGTCAACTTATGTCAAATATCTGCGTTTTGGAAGATGATGCATTTTGGTTCATGTTATTACGTGTGTTTTGTGTTTTTTGAAGTCAAGTGGAGGAAAAATCGAGGGAAAATTAACTGTAGACATTGACACATACCGTTTTTTTAATAAAATAACTCAATTAAATTTTTTCAGTTTTATACAGTTTTTTTTCACAATATTTTGAAGTAATCACGTATCAGTCAAATTTTAAATATATTAATTTCCTGCTATGCGTTCCAGTTGTACCAACTTATTTCTTTGTAAAATAAAATAAACTACTTTGAAATTAAAATGATATACACATCTATTACTGTCAAGGATCTTGTCGTTTGCACTTATTTCTGGGACACCCTGTAAAGTGTTTTAGGAAACAATTTTATTATAAAATAAATAATACCTGTAAAAGAAGGTGGTACTTTAAAATCCTCTGTACAGGCTTCAACAAATAACTGCCAAGAGGTAAAGCGTGCCGCAAATGCTGTTGCTTCTCCCTGAACAGTGGTGCCATGTGTTCGTCTTTCTGCAACTCGCTGAGTACCTCCATGGTACGGGGGTAGTTCGCGCAGTACTCGTTGTATACCCTGAAACCTGCGTCGTGCTGCAGAAAGACGTTCGCCGTTTTGCTGGGGTCTAAATTTGCTCTACGAATATCTTCTAATATTTCTCTGTAAAGAACATTTTATCTCATTAACCATTCTCATCTTTTTTACAAAATTCTGTTACACTAAATTGGTCATGCTGTATAAGTACGAATTCTTTCTAGAATTTACTCTAGTTTTACATAACTAGGCCACCACAAAAATTATAATGACTATGCGATTTCTTTTAATTGAATGGAGAATGTTTGGTCTCGTTTTTTTAAGAAACATAATTACATAAAGAAAAAATATATTACTCACCTGTTGAACTTGCAAATTTCTTCTATGTTACTAAAGAGATCGGTCAAACAGTGAGCCAGTGGACACAAAGGGTCGTTACGCCATGGAATTAGATAGCCCTATAACAAATTAATATATTTTAGATAGTTTTATAAGTTTCTAATATAACTTATAATATAATAATAGCTCCCGTATATAGCGTTTAACGCCTTGGGAGTAGCAAGGTAGAGCTTGCCATGCTAGAGCCGTTCAGTATACAAGGAAGGTAATGTGGCTAGCACGTAGCTAGCATGTAGCTACAGAACGGACAAACGTCCAGTATACTCTGTTTTTTTTTCTCAGGTAAGATTTCGACAGACGATGACAGAAGAAAAGCAGATGACGTCCCATACCAATCTATTTATTTTACTAAAAAAAGTTTCTAATAATTTTTAAGTTAACTATGGATGGGTTTAAATATAAATTCGTCATGCGTCGTCACTTGTTGTTTTTAACCAGTTTTATTGGTTTATTTAAAAAATGACAGATCGTATTTCAATTTTATTGGTTTGACGGAACGATGAACAAACGGACGCCGGTGCGTATGAACTCGCCTTCAGATTTTTGACGTTTGTCAACGTCTTGCCTTGCCAAATTATAGGTTATAATTTTGTGACAACTTTTGTCAAATACACTGCGTTTTGGAAGATGATGCATTTTGATTCGTGCTAGCCTCCATAGATTCGTGTTATTTCTTGTGTTTTGTGTCTTTTGAAGTCAAGTGGAGGAAAAATCGAGTGAAAATTAACTGTAGAACCCAGAGCACAGTTTATGGATAATACTCGCTGCCCAGGCAGAAAGTCTTATACAGATACACCAATAAAGCTAGTATACCATCTCGTCGTAGATAAGTGCATCTCGAATATGGTAGAAGGACCATACTAAACACATACTAAAAACTGGAGTAGCTGTAAAATATCGACATCACACGATAGGTAAATAATGGATTTTAGTACTGCAGAAAAATACTGTCAAAAGGTACTGGTTTAAAAAAAATTAAGATTAAAGTTAATTAATCAACCTGTGAGGTATAAAATTTGGTAAGTGTTATTATTAATAAAATAGTTTGTTTTATTTATGTTGTTTTATTTATTCCTGCGGAATATTACAAATTTGTATTTGTACATAAGTTATATTGATAAATATAATCATAAATGCGGGAAGTTTCATAAAGCTTGAAAGTAAGAAATAGTTTTTTTTTATATTTTTTGGTATGTGGTGTCTTGTTTTTGTTTGTTTTATATTAACACATACCGTTTTTTATAAAATAAAATAACTCGATTACATGTTTTCAGTTTTATACAGTTTTTTTCACAATATTTTGAAGTTACTTGTCAGTCAAATTTTAAATACACATATTAATTTCCTGCTATGCTTTCCAGTTGTACCAACTTATTTCTTTGTAAAATAAAATAAACTACTTTGAAATTTAAATGACAGACTCATCTATCACTGTCAAGGATCTTCTCGTTGGACAGACTATACCCAAACTTAAAACTAAAAAACTTTCAAACTTACCAACTAAAAAATATAATAGTTAAAATATATCAATATGATAAATAAAGTACAGTATTTTGATCTGGTGTTTTGGGATATATTAGTGTTTTATGGAGCCAAATTGTATCTAAACGTAAAATAAAACAACAACTTATTGAGTCTATCCCACGTTTACCCTACATCATAGTTTTACATTTTTTAAATAAAATTAGAACGACACTGATAAACCGGAATTTAAGTCGGCCATATTTGAGGCCCATCGCAGTCTACCTAAGATTTTTGATATGCTCCTTCCTTAGTCTTCTTATTCAAAGATTCGCAACAATGAAAGTAGAACTGGTATAATAAAACATCTCCACTGGAAAAGACGGTTATTTATAAAATTTCATGTAAAGATTAGAATCAGAAATATGTTGGGCAAACTAGTATATCACCAGTACCGTTCAATCTAAATGTGTAACTAGAAATTTATTAATTTTATCGGGCTCTGTGGAAAAAATGCGTGTGGTCTACAATACTCGAACAATCAACTGATTTACATAAAAGTTTTATTGTTTGTCAAGTTGATTTTTCTCCTATTCCAAATCGAAATAAAGAAGATAGTCTAGACAACGATAAATTAAAATTTATCGCGTACAATACCGAGACAGGCCATCCAATGATGTTATCTCTTCATTCACTTGGGTCGTAAACAGTCGACTTCACATTGTGGTCACGTCACATATATTTTTATTTAAAAGACTGTAATATCGGGCATGAGTTATGCGATTCCTAAGAGGGAATAAATACGTTTCTATTATTTTCTTCTGTCCTTAAAACCTTAATACCCTTACTTGCCATTACTAACCCTTTTAAATATATCAATATTTATGGATTTCTTTTGAATAATGTTAGAGATAATTTATATACCTCGGGTCCAATATAAGACACTGAACAGCATGGGGACATTAGAAATGGTAAGAGAGAAGAGTGGTGTCCATTTCACATTCGGCATTTATTCGTCCATTCGGCATTTAAAGTTTTATGTAAAAATTTTAATGGGGTCAATTATTGACTTCCTTAATAATTATTTTAGAGAATAATTCTATTTAGGTTTATTGAAGAGCACTAAAACCCACATTCAAAAGAATAACTTTAAGATATTTTTGATTAGCTCGTTTACGAGTTATCGCCGATTTCTTTTTAAATATTTCTCCTTTCTTATGGCCCTGTATTTACTTATGAGCACCAGTCAAGGTAAAAGATAACTTTCAACTAAAGTTGTCATTTCAGAATTTTACCTATTTAGTGCTTTATTATTATTAAAAACTCATTCCTACGTCGGAAATCTTAAAGATGTATTTATAAATACAAATTAATATGAATTAAAGTAAAATAAAATAATCAATTACAAGGTTAATTATAGTATTATTACAATATTCAATAACTTATTAATTTAGTTATTATTAAATTGTTAGAACTTTAGGATTTAAGAAGATGTTCAAATATTCCTCTATCGACTGCTAGACAATAACCGAGGCGATCATAAAATTCTCTTCTTACATTCGCTAGTTGGTAAACTGAAATTCTATTGCATTCGGCAGAAATAGCATTTTTTAACTCGTCTAGATTTGGGTATTTTTTATCCTTGTATATCCTGTTTTTTAAATGGCCCCAGAGAAAGAAATCATTTAGCGAAATATCAGAAGACCTTGCTGGCCAATTTACTGTATGATTTAGGCCAATAACGTTTCCGTTAGAACTATTGTCTAAATATTCCCGAACAGCCAGGGTACTACGTGCCGGGCAGCCATCCATTTGGTACCAAACTTCCTGATCTTCCCTAGCGGCATCATGCAAAGAAGGTAAAATATGATTTTCGAGTAGTTCCAAATAATATTCTGCATTTAAATTTCGCGTAAGAAATAATGGCCCGATAATATTGTTTCCGAATATCCCTGCCCAAACATTTACTTTCTGTGGATATTGCGTCCTTGTTTCGACAAACCTGTGTTGGTTTTCTTTGTTCAAATATCGATAATTTTGAACAATGGGTTCATTATTTAAGGTAAACGTGCATTCGTCAGTGAAACATATGTTTTTTAAAAATTCCCCATCCGTGTTTGCTCTTTCCATCATATCAAAACAAAACGCCTGCCGCCGTATTTCGTCCCCATCTCGTAGCTCTTGGCGCTTTTCATATTTGAAGGAATAGTATTTATGTCGTTTCAAAATTCGAAACGCTGTAGTGTGATCTATTCCTATTTCATCCTCAAGTTTCCTTGTGCTGATCTTTCCATCGTTCTCTTCCACGCACAATAAAACTTCCTGTCCATTGGACACCCTGTACCTCCTTAAGACTTGTTATTCGTATCCACGCAGGCGAAATTCCCTAAGCCGTACGACGCCGCGTACTTTGTACGCGGCATCTTAATAAGAGAATACTAATTTTTTGCGGTACTTGTTACTCACCGTTATGACTTCATTGAGATCGGCAACGTAAACCGTTTCAGTGTCCAGCACTTCCTGCAGTACCCTCTGCTCGGGCTTGATCGGAATTTGCTCCTGCTCGGCGATGCCACTATCTGCGGAGCCTGAAATAACGAAAGCATATTTATTTTTCTACAATAAAGCGTTATTTATTATTATTATTAATCGGGTAATCAAAAAAATTAAATAGTTTACTCGACGTCGTCAAATTTTGGTTACTGGCTATTCCCCGATAGTTTCTGTGTCTAATAACTATTTATCAATATGTTTAATTTATGTCAATGATGACAGGTATTGATAATTTCGATTCCAAATATCTCGAGAACCATTAAGCTTGATTTTCATGCATCCGTTGTCCGACGATACGATGATACGATATTAATTTTATTGGTTGAATGTAAAGACTTCGATTGGTTAACCGTTTCTAACCAATTGAAGTCTTTAAAGTCACCCAATAAAATTAATATCGGACCATCGGATCAACGGATAACGGACGCATGTAAATCAAGCTTTACTCGTAACGATTTTTACCAAGAGACCTTTTTTACATAAAGTTTTATACAGGTAAGGACAAAAAGTTATTACTCTTAAAACCAATTAAAAAATATGTAGGTGGCGCCCTCTACAAGTAGGAGTCATATTGATATCAAAATCAAATTTCTTATATCAAAAAACTCCCAGATACCAATTTTCATCCAAATATTGACGTTATTTCATAAATTATTTGGAAAAAATGGAAATAAAAATGAAACTTCTACACCCTGTATCTGCGATACTAAGCCATTTTAGGACATACATTTATACGAACTTTTTACTTATTTTTATCTGCAGAATCTGCAGCTGAAGTTTCCGGAATACAGTTCGGACCACCCTGTACATATTTATCTGATTATTCTAAAGTTGATCAAATGATCAAGTGATCAAATCAAACAATAAAAAAACAAGTGTAAATTATTTAATTTTGATTTGAAGCAAATAATAACATTTTAGGAATCTTTATTCTGAACTTATTGTTCTTCCTTTTAGATATAACAAACTTTTAGCAATGTTTTAAATTTGTTGATAGTGTCAATGACACAAGTGAATGTCTCTAAGTTTGTTTGATTTTTTTAATTATAATTTATGTCAATTACCTTGACTTCCTCCAGGTTCAGGGTCGCTGTCCAGACTTTCCACCGAAGCCAGGTAAGCTGAACAGGGTTGGGGATGTCCCCCGCTGCTTTCCGAAGAAGAAGAGGCCAGACTGGTCATGGAAACAGGCCTGGAGACTTCCGAGGATGAAGTTGGACTGCTGGTACTCGCACTAACTCCAGAACTCTCGCTAGGCACCTGTAGGAAAACGGAAACTCCTTTAAAAAATAGTACTAGGTATATCTAAAAAATAAAGAAAATGTAACTATGGCCAAAAAGAACTGACTGTGTGTGTTGACTGTTGTATCGAAATCTTTTCTGCATCGGCTTGAAGGAAATTAAGAGATTTTTTTTTTAGAATTTAGAATGAGTGGGAGGGGGGTTAATCACTTCGACCTTACAGATCCATTGTGTCCCCCTTTCTTGAATCATAACTCATCATACAGTCCCAGGGCTTTGACAAAAGCCAGCATCTGGGACGGTTTTATAGAGAGTAGTTCTCCATCTCCAATATCAGTCGTACCAAAATTCATGGCACGAATGGTTGTCGTCTCGGCGCACTCAGTGATGAGGTATACTGGTGTTTCCCCATCTTCCCCACAGAATCTGCATTCGCCGTTTCTTCTTAGTTTCAATCTACTGAGGTGTTCATTGAGGAGACAGTGTCCTGTTAAAAACCCCGTGACAATCCGAAGATTGTTCTTACTCAGACCTAGGAAGATCTGTGATTTTTATTGATCATAAGCCCTCAGAAACTTCTTCGAGTGTCCTAGACCATTGCAAGATTTCCATTCCAGGTTGCGGATGGAATCTTCCAAGTTCTTGAGTTCCTCCTTGAGTTGGTTACCACTTGGAAAGCAGAACGGTTCTGGTCCAGTTAGTGGAGTGTTCGCTCCTTTTCTACCTAGATTATTTGCTTTTTCATTGCCTTTTATCCCTTGGTGAGCAGGCACCCAGTGTAGGAGGACTTTGTTTTCTTTGCCTAATTTATTCAGCTTCTCTATGTATTCTTTGACCAATTTCGAATTGATTGAGACTGAGTTGATCGCCTTTAACGCTGCTTGACTATCAGATAAGATGGCTATTTCTTGTTTCCGATAGTTCCTATCTAAGATAAGTTGTACGCATCTCTCGATAGCGTAGATTTCTGCCTGTAGGATACTAGGGTAAGTGCCCATTGGTTCGGAGTAATTAGCTCTCGGCCCAAACACTCCGATCCCTGTTCCCGTATTGGTTTTGGAAGCAAATTAAGAGATACAACAAAATTGTTTTTGAATCACTAAAAGTACTTGGCAGAAAATTATAATAAATCGAAAGATTATTAAAACTTTAATACCCTGTAGCTACGAAACAAAGCAGAATCGGACCTAACTTAATATGAAAAATAAATCTTATTTTTACGCGAGGAATCCCCCCACGAGAGAAGGCACACGTTTTTTGAAACACCCTGTATAATAACATCAGACTTATAAAAAAAGTTTTTTTAGAAAACTTTACCACCTTGTATTTCAAAACTTACATACATTCATAGGAAGTTTTTTCTTAGAATATGTACACAAGAATCAATCTCTTAAATATAAGCATATAATTAAGGACCACCGTGTATACAGGGTGGCCCATCGAAAACGTTCCGCAAGGCATAACGGCCAGAATATTCCTTTTTTCAAAAAATCCAAAACCACGTCAATTTTGTTTGTGAGGGGGACAACTTTTGCCCCAAAAATGATTGCAAAATCTTCAACTCTCTAAGCGGGGCTGTTATCCCCCAACTTTTTTCAAATGGGTAGGGGGGTCAAGTGGCACCGCAATGAAAAGAGCTTTCTATTCTCTATATTTTCCCGCTTCGTTTTTGAAAATCGGTCGAGTCATTGAGAAAATATGAAGGATTGAAATTTAAAAAGTTTATTTAAACATGGTAATCAATCGGAGGCAAAGTTTACTACTAAGGGCATTCCTCAGGGATCCATTCTCGGTCCGTTACTTTTTATTATATACACCATGGACATGGCAGTGGACAATAACCACTGCAAAATGCATAGATATGCCGACGATACCCAATTACATTTAAGTTTTAGAAAATCAGAAGCATACGAAGCCCAGAACAAGGTTGAACAGTGTTTAGAAAAAATATACACTTATTCCAGCAAGAACGGGTTCAAAACTAAATCCGACAAAGTCAGTAATCGTTTACTTCGGACCAAATAATAACTGGGCGGCCCAGAACATGAAAATAAAATGTCTGATTCGATTATCTCCGTAGAAAGGGAATCAAAATATTTAGGACTTATATTTGACTCGCAGTTGAGGTTTAGATCTCAAGTGAGTAAAGTGGCCAGGGCATCGTTCATCTCCTTAAAAACCTATACAAAAACAAAGATTTTCTAAACTATAAATTAAAAAAGCAATTATGTGAGGCTCTTGTATTATCACAGTCCAATTATTGTAATTTTGTTT
The DNA here is from genome assembly GCF_002938485.1 of Sitophilus oryzae. Taxonomy (NCBI): domain Eukaryota; kingdom Metazoa; phylum Arthropoda; class Insecta; order Coleoptera; family Curculionidae; genus Sitophilus; species Sitophilus oryzae. Next base: position 588,946 of record NW_022146011.1, on the reverse strand, counting down.
ACGGGCCTTGTCTCGATCAAAATCTAGAGACAGTTACAGAAAGTACAGAATTGATGTATTCGCTTAATATACGGATTAAGATCGAGAGACCATGTTACATATAAACTAGATATGTTGAATTGGCTAAATATTGAAGACAGACAAAAGTTACATTTTGCATGTTTTTTACACAGAATTTTGCGGAATGGTTTTCCTGAGTATTTAACTAATAAACTTAAATTTCGATACTCTAACTATGCTATAAGGCGGTGTAATAATATGGAAATTCCCAAACATCGCACGGCTCTATATCAGCGTTCTTTCTCCTACCTGACAACCAAGATGTACAATTCCAACTTGAATCTATACTCCCTTGATTTAAAGACGTTCACTTTCAAAACAAAATTAAAAACTTATATGTTGAGCGGATATAGAATTACACAATAATTTGATTTATTAATTTTTGTATCCTTTACGGAACAATTTTCATTTTTTACTGTTTTTGCTTTAACTTATTAAGTTGTTGATTTTTCTTTATCTAAAGTATATTGTTAATTTTCATTTTTCTTACTAATTCTTTTTTCTTTGAATGTCATTTTTTAAGAATGTATTATATTATTTACTTTTTTTATATGCTCGGTTAACTTAACAGCTCTGCTGAATTTCGCCGAGTAAAAAATAAAGACGTTATTTATTTATTTATTTATTATTTATCAGAGTAAATGATAAGGATAAATTCCTTCGACCAATTTGCTGTTTTTTCTTATTATTTCTAGATGTTTACGCATTTTTCCCTTGCCAGAAGGTTGAAGATCAGGTGCGGTAATTGCTAGATAGCTGTTCTGTGACTTGTACGTTGAAGTTCTTCTCAGTATCGTTAAACTGACCCACAATAGAATTTCAAAAAATACCAGCCCACACGTTCAATTTCTGAGGGTTTTGTGTGTGCACCTCGTGAAAAACCCTGGGGTTGTCCTCGGCCCAGTACCGACAGTTGTGCCGATTACTACACTGTTCAAAAAGAAAGTACACTCATCCGAAAAACACACATTAAATAGGAAATTATTATCATTCGCCACTCGTTCATTCATAGTTTCACAAAATTGCAAACAACGATCAAAATCGTCTTCGTTGAGTTCTTGTACCAACTGAATTTTGTAAGGGTGTTTTTTTTTCCTTTGGACACTTGTACGATTCACGCCGGTCTCATTAGCTAATTGTACTCAGCGTACATGACAACTTGACCCAATATGAATACCTCCATAGCTTCATTTACTACAGGATTTTCCCTCTGTCTCTTTTTATTCATAACGGAACCAGTTTCGCGAAATTTTGCTACTAGCTAGCGAACAATTTTGCCATAAAGGTGTTTGTCAGGATGGCCTTCATTGAATATCTGCGCAACCCGATACATTCATTATTTTTAAAATAAAGTTCGATTATTTCCACTTTTTATGTAAGTGAGTACACCATAATTGCTAAAAAGTTTAACGATATTGAGAAGAACTTCAATGCACAAATCACAGAACCATGGTACAAAGAATACAAGGTATGATCGATAGCGGCTCCAATTTCGTTCAGTTCGCGCATACCACCTGTGACGTCACTAGGAAAATAATGAATAAATACAAAATAAAGAAAGTTGACAGGAGATCTGCATTTTTTGGGGTTATGGTTAAGAATTGTTTATTTTTAAGACTTTTTAGTTCGTTTAATTTAATAATTACTAAAACCAGCAGTTCCAAAAATATATTTAAAAATAATTATCTATTAACATGGATTTGGACGATAATAATAGGTAAGAATACTAAATTTATTTCTATATTCGGTATAAAATTGTTTATTAGGTTTTTAGTTTGCGATGTTTATGGTAAATAATTTTCATGTTCATTGCCTCTGAATTCACATGAGGACAGAGATGAGGATATCTATGGAAAAGTAACCACAAGAGGAATTGTTACATCATTTAAAAAATGTTGGGAAGTTGAAGTTTCCCATCGAAAAGTAGAAAATGCCAATGCAGATGAATGTATTGTAATTGTGATAGAAGTAATTCCAAGGGTGAAGTCTATTATAATTAGTGACCTGTGCTTCTTTTTATATGTAGATGTTTCAGGTTTTGAGAATAAATCGGTTGAACGAAACCCAAAATTTAGAGGAAGTATTTGCATACCCAGAATATGACCATCAAGGATTATATAGCTCAAATTTCCTTTAATGGTAGGCAATTATTCAATGCAAATTAACTTTTTAAGTGACTGAAATATTAAATAGTTTACAATATGGTATATCACTAAAAATATATTACTTTTAGGTACAATTAGTGCCCGATACATTTCAAAAAGTAGAATATTATTTTATATTAAATGAAGTGTTGTACCAACAATCATTTTATATTAATACCGGAGATTAAAAAATTACAGAATAAATAGTTCTTTTTTTTATACTACAAAAATAAACTATAGAATACAACAGTATTTAAAAAATAAATAAAAAGTTAAGTCCCGGCCGAGATTCGAACTCAAGTCTCTCGCTTCCTATCCCGACTCCTTACGCACTGCTCCACAGTAACTTGCTTAGCGATAATTCAATGACGGTATATAAACAAAAAAACAGGTTTATAACAATATCTTGACGATTTGAACTGGCGCGCGGAGAGTGCTGACCAATAGCGCCAGTTATCACCTGTGACGTAGCGACCAACCTGCGCAATATCATACCTTGTATTCTTTGTACCATGTCACAGAACAGCTATCTAGCAACTACCGCATCCGATCGTTCAACGTTGTGGCAAGTGAAAAAATGCGTAAACATCTAGAAATAATAAGAAAAAACAGCAAAATGGTCCATCAACTTATCATTTACTCTGATAAATGTTTAAATAAACTTTTCAAATTTCAATCCTCCATATTTTCTCAATGACTCGACCGATTTTCAAAAACGAAACGGGAACGTATAGAGAATAGAAAGCCCTTTTCATTGAGGTACCACTTAACCCCCCTTCCCATTTGAAAAAAATTGGGAGATGACACCCCCGCTTAGAGGGTTGAAGATTTTGCAATCATTTTTGGGGCAAAAGTTGCCCCCCTCACAAACAAAATTGACGTGTTTTTGAATTTTCTGAAAAAAAAAATACCCTGGCCGTTATGCCTTGCGGAACGTTTTCGATGGGCCACCCTGTATATCTCCTGAGCGTAGTAAAACAAAATCGATTAAGATATTCATTTAGAGTTAACTACCTGTTACAAGTGATTTTATGTACCTGAAAATAAGTACCTATGTATCATTCACAATTCACATGCATTTTATGAGTATTTACTGTGGTATTTATTTAACCCAGATAGGCAATCAACATACAGAGTGACAATTTGAAAACGAACAGTATTTAATATTGCCTCTACCGATGATAGTATGAAAATTTGGCAAAATACGTCAATTTCCATATCAAGGGGGACAATTTTTGAGGCATTAGTTGTAGCGATGGGAACTATCGAATGAATTAGACTATCGAATGGTTAATGAATGAATGATTTCAACTATCGAATGGTTTTATTCGAATAAAATCATTCATTCATTTGTATACTAAAGCATATGTGACAACCTCGCCGTGCGACTAAATGGTTATCGTTGAGCCACAACTATCGAATGCTTTTGATAAATAAAATTTAGTATTCGTTTGATTTTTGTATGCGTCGGTGCATTATTAGTTCTTCCAAATTTTTATAACTTCGCCGTATAAATACTGTGCTATTTTTGCGTTTATTAAAATAGTTAAAATACTAAAATAGTAGTTATTTTTTAATTTTATTTATTGACGATTGTGGGCATGTGCAGGTGGTCAAAATTTTTCCGAAAATTTGTGTGGTTTTCCGTAGTCCGATCTTTCAATTATTTAATTTTATATGGGAAATTTTGAGAAGTAGCAATTTTTAAGAGAGATGAGATGAACTTACAATTAATTTTAAAAATACATATTTGTATTTTAGATGTTTTAATAATATGAATTAGTTGAACTTAATAATCATATTTAAGTAATGTGGTTGTATAATCATATTTAAGTAAATGGTTATCGAACTCAAACTATGGGGTGAGAAAATTAAAATGAAAGTTTTACACGTGCCAATTTAAAAAAAAAGTTAACGATGTTTATATTTTGTTTATGCTAATTCTCTTACATGTAGTTTTTTGCGAAGAAAAAATATTTCATTTATTTTTTAAAGTAAATGCCAGTAAAAGTAAATATAATTTTTAAATAGTAATATAAAGCACCTAATATAAATAATTTTGATTTCTAATTTTTTATTTATATTTTCCTTCCATTACACTGCATGCTGAGAAAATTAATAAATGTTTATATTTCATGATTTTAAAATGTGTTGTTAATATAACAAATTAGTTCTGTAATTATTATTATTTAATAAACTAACGTTGCCAAAAAATTTAGAGACTATATTATTTTTAAATAGGATCTAATATAAATAATTTTGACATCTAATTTGTTGTTTATATTTTGCTACTACTTAAATGAAAATATTTATATTAAATGATTTTAAATTTTGTTGTTAATAGGTATAACAAATTATTACTGTTACTACTACTTAAATGAAAATATTTATATTAAATGATTTTAAATTTTGTTGTTAATAGGTATAACAAATTATTACTGTTATTATTATTTATTAAACCAGTCTTTGCTAAAAAACATTAAAAATAATTTTCCTACATCCAAAATAACAAGTATTATTGCAGTGTAACAACAGAATATTAATAAAAAAAATGCAGAATATATAGTATGTCTATATATTCCCTAATTAACTAAAGCCAAACAATAATATTCTTTGCTAATATCAACTAATACCAAAATATGGCAACAGCGTCTTTCATAATGTATTTTCTGTGTAAATACTAGCACCTCAATAAAAAAAATAATGTGTCCTTATCTATATCTGACTCCGCAAAAAATCAAAGATGCCGGCTTCTTTCATAGCATTCCCACCGACCGCTGTCGGGTTTCTCGGAAAGAAACCTACGTCGCCGGGCGACAACTAAAATTCAGTTAATATTTTATTATAATCGATCCTGACGAATGAATGAATTTTATAAATGAATGATTTTTGCTGCCGAAGTACTAGAATACAATATTTCAAGGCAGATGACGGATCTATTCGATAATTTTTATTCGAATAGTTTTCAACGAATGTTTTCTTACTAACTATCGAATTATTCGAATGAATTGCAACTATCGAATGTTTCGATAGTATTCATTCGATAGTTCCCACTACTAGAGTTAACTACCTGTTACAAGTGATTTTATGTACCTGAAAATAAGTACCTATGTATCATTCACAATTCACATGCATTTTATGAGTATTTACTGTGGTATTTATTTAACCCAGATAGGCAATCAACATACAGAGTGACAATTTGAAAACGAACAGTATTTAATATTGCCTCTACCGATGATAGTATGAAAATTTGGCAAAATACGTCAATTTCCATATCAAGGGGGACAATTTTTGAGGCATTAGTTGTCGTGTTACTTTCAACCCCTTGACCACCAGGGCACATAACCTAAAATTTTAAATAGCAACACTTATTTTTCATTTACCATTTTTGTGTTTCTTATAGAATTCTACATAAACTGCATTATTTTATCATTAGTTTATCGAGGGTCACAGTGCAGTACCTCGTATCATTTTTGATAGGATTTTTGAGGAAATCCAAAAAATATACCTAATTTTACATTAAATTATTATTTTTTTGATGAATAATTATCTTATAGAGCCGAAATATCAATGCTCTATTATCAAATAAAATATTTTTCATTATTTTTGTGAAAATATTGCTAAAATCTTTTAAAAAAATAATAATATTTTTTTTAAAAAAGTCATATGAGGTCCTGCCTTGTGACCCTAGTTATGTAGAATTTTATAAGGAATACAAAAATGGTAAAAGAAATAGGGGTGGCCATTTAAAATTTTAGGGGTAGGTGCCCTGGGGGTCAAGGGGTTGAAAGTAACACGACAACAAATGCCTCAAAAATTGTCCCCCTTGATATGTAAATTGAGTGTTTTGCCAAATTTTCATACTATCATCGGTAGAGGCAATATTAAATACTGTTCGTTTTCAAATTGTCACCCAGTATAAGTAAGACGTATACTGACGATAAGTATTGAGAGTGGGATGAGGGTAATATATAATACAATACTCATTCTCCCACCGGAAATGCATTTATCCATTCCATATTTGATACGGATATCGCTAAAGAGCTTTGTGTAAACATATAGTCCTGGGTCGATATCTTACAGCAGCTACACAGGATGTTACTAAATAAAATCTGTAGTATATATTGATTTTATTGGGAAATAAAATGGCATTTTCTTATAGATAGTAGAAATCGCGAGAGTTTTTGTCTTTTTGACATTTTTTGATAATGTGTATGCCACCTTAAATTTTGATGTACAGGGTGTCTCACTAAGAATAGCTCTCGGCTGTATCTCGAAAAGTATAAGCCGTAGGTCTTACGGAAAAAAAATATTGATAACTAAAGGGGCTATGAGAAATTGCTGGTAATTATTTTCAAGTTTGTAAAACGGCCGCTAGAGGGCGCAACTGCTATGGAAAATAAGAAAAACATTTTTTTACAGAATTTTGCCTAGATAACGGGTACTATAAATAATAGCTTCATAATCTTCAGTAAATTTTGGATTTTTTTGTTAGAACCATTTTTCCCTATCTGCTAAAATAAAGTGGTGGGGGAAGGTTAGATCTATCTTTATTTAAATATTAATAACTCCGGACTGGATGATCAGAATCCAATAAACAAGGGCTCGTTTAAAAGAGCGTTTCTTACTCTATATTATACTATAAAAATAATAATAATAAGGTTTTGAACGTAGACGCTACGTTCAAAACCGGCGCTTTTTTACAATTTAACAAACATAGGGCGTTTTTTCAAAAAAATTAAATACGATACTATATGTAATTTTAGCTGACAGTAAAGAGTAGTAAAAGCTTAAAAAGTCAGCGAACACTACATCTTGATATCTTCTTTCAAACCGAAGATATTAGCAAAATTATAATAAATACCAAAAAATAAGCCCTTAGTTCCCTTATTTTTACAACACGGTATCAGTAGCTCTCTTGATTATGCCCATTTTAACAAAAAAAAAATAAGATAGAAACAGTTAGTTTATTTTAAAATCGACAAAATACCATAATACCAGATGTATTAATATCTAATAAATAAGAAATTAATAACAGTGAACAAGAAACAATGATTCAGTGAAGGCTTTGGAAAAAAGTTGCTTTTGACGTAATAGTATAAACGTCAAATTGTTATTAGATCAACATTTTGATAGTCTTAGCAGCGCTTTTTATCTTTTAATTGCTTTTTCAAAATGCCTTTATTATTCGAAATAGTTCAGTGCAGTTGTTGGCATTTGAAAAAGCAAACAAAAGTTAAAAGACTATTAAAATGTTGATCTAACAACAATTTGACGTTTATGCTATTACGTCAAAAGTAACTTTTTTGCAAAGCCTACCATGACTTCACCGAATCATCGTTTCTTGTTTACTGTTATTAATATCTTAATTATTAGATATTAATACATCTGGTATTATGGTATTTCGTCGATTTTAAAATAAACTAACTGTTTCTATCTTATTTTTTGTTAGAATGGACATAATCAAGAGGGCTACTGATACCGTATTCTAAAAATAAGGTAATTAATGGCTTATTTTTTGGTATTATAATTTTGCTAATATTTTCGGTTTGAAAGAAGATATCAAGATGCGGTTTTCGCTGACTTTTTAAGCTTTTACTACTTTTTACTATCAGTTAAAATCACATATACTATCGTATTTAATTTTTTTGGAAAAACGCGCTATGTTTGTTAACTTGTAAGAAAGCGCCCCTAGCGTCTACGATTAAAACCCTATTATTATTATTTTTATGGTATAATATAGAGTAAGAAACGCTCTTTTAAACGAGCCCTCGTTTGTTGGATTCTGATCGTCCAGTCCGGAGTTATTAATATTTAAATAAAGATAGATCTAACCTTCCCCCACCACTTTATTTTAGCAGATAGGGGAAAATGGTTCTAACAAAGAAAATCCAAAATTTACTGATGATTATGAAGCTATTATTTATAGTATCCATTATCTAGGCAAAATTCTGTAAAAATCCTATTTTTTTTATTTTCAATAGCAGTTGCGCCCCCTAGCGGCCGTTTTACAAACTTGAAAATAATTTCCAGCAATTTCTCATAGCCCCTTTAATTATAAATATTTTTTTCCGTAAGCCCTACGGCTAATACTTTCCGAGATACAGCCGAGAGCTGTTCTTAGTGGGACACCCTGTACCTAATATGTTTGTTTACGTTTTCATCAGGGTAGGACTAAGGATTTGATATTGAAGAAAAATCGGCATAATTGGGGACGGGCTACAGAATGACACCCTCGACGTTTCGAACCGATGCCTCTAAGTGAACAAAATCATCAGGATTTTTCCTAATTATGGGTCGATGGGAAATTGGAACCAAACTCGGCACGTGGATAGAGGTACCCGAATGGAGTCCTCAGACGGACAGACGATTATTTTAGTATAAATTTTGTGAAAGCGAATCAAACTATTTATTAATTTTTAATTTATTACTTTTTCAACGTTTCAAACTATACTTTTTCAAACATGTTCTTCAAATTCTTCAATTTAATAGCGGTTAGTAAGGAGTTTTGGTTCAAATATGCGCACATAGTGCACACACATTTTTTTTTATTTGCAGAAACTCGAATAGAATCAAGTATTAGCGAGTGCGTTTTTATTATGGACTAAATTGGAATTTTACGAATTTTCTTAGAACAGTGATTTCATAAATTACATATTACAAAAAGACGCAATAATTTCTATTTATACTGTAGATAAGTGACACCTATCGTCAATATTGACTGAAAGATTTAGTTAAACGACATAATAAACCGTACCATTTATGTACAGGGTGGGTAAATAATTGCGCAAAGTGGATTCCCATACTTAATGTTGACGTTTGTGAAAAAATTGTTTACCAGAATTAATATATGTATTGATATAATATAAAATAGTGAAATAAGGTAAATAGTTAAGAATGTCTTAAGAAATTTACCTTTTTGATTCAATATACTTTAAGTAATTCTTGATTAATTCTGTATACAGGGTTGTTCACCACATACGACACGGAGTAATGTAGCTAAACGATTAGATTTTCACAAATTGTAAGTTTTGGGTTCTGTGATGGACTATTAGAGCTACAATTTAAAAATATTTTTACAAGATATAGAGTGTCTCAAATAAATATAAAATATCAAAGTTGTATTTTTTTAAATGGAACACCCTGTATATTATTACATTTTTAGTTTCTACGATTAAAATAAAGGTAAATTTGATTAAGGTTTATTACACTTAAACCTTACCGTTTTTGAAATATTTTCAATTTTGTGAAATTGCAGTAAACATTTTAAGGCTTCATTTCTCCAAGGGTATCAAAGTTTTTAATACTAAATATTTACTGAAGTTTATTTATTGGTCACTTATTGTGTTGCAATAATAAAAATAATCCTACCTCATACAGAGTATCTAAATAATTAGTTTAAATAAATTCTAGCTTCAAGCGCCAATAACTTCTTTAATTGAAATGGAATGCCCTGTGTGTATATTTTAGGGGAATCAGATGTATAATTTAATTTTCTATCAAATTGTATTATACCATTTTTCACCTATTCCTTCAAGTTTTCGTAGAAAATGCATTTTCTTATAATTTAGACCTCATTTATCAATATACCCATGGAATATTGACATTTTAGATTATTTTTAAAGCAACAAATGTACAAAATGTACAAGCTGGTAATATTATCGTTTTTAGCAAGATGATAATATCACTAGCCCATTTGTATGCAAAAAGAACTATTTAAACCTTTATAAAAGAGTATACCATTAATTAAATACCTACAACACCATTATTTTCGCCCAAATACTAATTAATTACATACTTAATTGTGTTCGTTAATAAATTATTCTAAATAAATGTACGCTGGTTCTATAATATATCTTTTGCTATGCTCTCCTGAGCAAAGTGCGGGCTGTCTGGCTGCCGGTAGACTACTGCGGTTTATTACTGCGCATCACATCTGTACAGGGTATTTAATTTTAGTGTGTTTTATGGGATTTCTCGTTTATGAGTAGTGATACAATGATGCGATTTTCACATTACTTTGCTACTATTTCATGAAACTAAATATGCTACACATAGGTTTTTCCTAGCCTCCTTAATTCCTAAAATGCAGGGCCAATTTGTGATGCGCAGTAGTGAACAGATATTGAATACAGATAGGATGCGCAGTAGTGAACGCAACGTCGACAGACAGCCAGACGGTCAGCGCTCTGTTCAGGAGAACATAACAAAAGATATATTGAAGAACCAGCTTTCTTAAAATTCTCTCTCGAAAACGTTGCTAGCTCGAGTATAAGTAAAACAGCGAAATCGTTATGAAAATGAAATTATAAAATGACACCAATAACAAACAAATCGTACATCCGATGAACGGAGGCATGAAAATGCAATAAATTTACAAACTGCGTAATTTTCTAACCAATCGAAGCCTTTAAATTCAACCAATAAAATTAATATCGTATCATCGTATCGTCGGATGCATGAAAATGAAGCTTAAGGCCGCGGTGATTAATCTCCTCCGATACATTCTCCATTCTACACCCTGTATATTCAAATGACTCACCTGAAGGTATTTTCCCATTTGTTTCCTGCCTACAGGCATCCTGGAAGCTATCCCCTTCCCCGAATGCAGGTAGCTGCCTAGGGGAACGTAGTTTCCGCACTGATCGAGGGGCGTTTTTACCTCGTCTTCCCCTAGTTTTGTCTCCGATTCGCAGATCGTGGACGTTTCGACGATCAGCGAGGACGGTTGGCGGTCGAGAGTGGCATTTTTCGGCCGATTTTCCAGCGAATGGAGATAGGAATCGTTGGACGTCAACGTCCGCACGTGAAGGTTAGTCGCGCTGATCACCAGTTCCGAATCTTGAAGGTTGGACAGAAGCTTGTGAACACCTGGAGATTAAAAACAAAATGTTAAAGAAATAGAATCATTATCTTTACGAAATATCCACTACCTAAGTTTATACAGGGTGGCGCCTCTCATATGCCGCGGAAGCTCCAAGGAGAACGGTAGTTTATATCGAAATCAAAAATTAAATTTTCGCAGCATATGTAGGCCATATGACTTCGTTATAGCCAACTGAAAGCATTTTATAAAAATATATAGAATTTTACAGGGTGTCCACCAAAAAGAGTTACACATCAAAGTTCTGTTTTTTCTAACGAAACACCCTATATATTAACTGATTTTCGGATTCTAGGAAAAAAATAAAGGTCAGTTTTATTAAAGAAGCCTGTACCTAAAATATATTTGGATTTTGACATATTTCAAATTTCGTGAAAATGAAGAGTAAATTTTAAATTTCAATAACAGCTACTTAAATTTTAGTTAACCTTGTATAGCTTGATAACATCACTTCATTAAATTATTGAATTAAAATATTGTCCTTTAAACTCGGTAAAAAGCGGTCAGATATGATGAAAAGATATTGAAAAGTAATTGTTCAGTATATTTTTTAAAGCCTACTTACCAATTTTTAAAAATATTCAAGGCTTTTTCAAAAATTGTCAATTTTTTCCATGGTATCGAAAATTAAAAAAAACTAATGGAAAAAAATCGTTAGAATTGCACTAAAAAATGAATCACAACAAACTAGGTACATGACTTTGTTTCAAACAATAAAACCTTTTTTAATATTTATCTTAAACCTTTTTGTTCTTATCTCAGAATCGAATGAGATAACTGACTGAGATATATCTCAGAATTATCTAAAGCTCCTTCTACACATAACGTTTTAAATGTCAGGTAAGACGGATTATAAACCGTGTAGGCGTAAAACAGTGTATGCTCTACACTGGAAGCCTAAACTGCGATTTTATGGATTATAAATCGAGTATCCTATCATTATAATTAAGTATTATTATCGTTTGTTGATGTTTACTCTAGTAGAGATAGTTTTAAGTACTGAAGTATCGGCTATTGCTACTTTAATTATTGAGCATGGTAGAGATCAACTTTTGGACCTATAACCATCTAAAACCATATCTGCTTGAGTAGCTGCACAACAGACAATAATAATATGATTTTTCAAAGAGAGTGACATTACATAAATCATAAACACTATTTTAGAGGTCTGTTGACTAGGATCAAAAGCAAAGGCATGGTTTTAATATAAAAAATACGAAAAAATGTTAGTGTGGTTTTCAAAAGCGAATATCTCAAAAAAATACCAGCTATTGAAATGAATCAAAAAATAAACTATCGAGAAAAGATACACCTAGATGATAAACTAATTTTTATATTCCTTGCTTTGTTAACTTAGCAAGAGCAAGATCTTTATCTACCTACCCCACGCTCAGAGTTAGTTAAAAGTTCAATATTATACAACTCGAAAAAAATGCACAATCACCTGCCATTTGAAATCAAATCCATAACATCATTTTTTTCATTTCGCAAAGCATTGAACTCTTATTTACTAGACAAGGCTTTCTACGCCGTAAATGAATTATATTTGAATTGAAAATCGAATTTGATCTTGAAAACACTGGTCTAATGTTTGCTATTGCTATATTTACTAATGACATCGAAATTAATTTATTTAGAGGTTATTTAGGAGAGGAATTATTTAGAGGATATTTTGCTATAAACTGGCTAAATATTTTTGAATATTATTTTAAATTTTTTGTTCTTTGACATTGTAAACATTTATAAATGTTTATTTTAACAATAAGACTGACAATATTATTTATATAATGTTTTGTATTATCTTTTGTTTGTTTGTTTGTGTACCTTGTTTTTATCTACTTTGTTTGTTAGTTTACCTTTGTCTACAAATTGAAAAATTTTTTGACAATAAAGTCATTTATTTATTTACTTACTTCACAGGGTGTTCCAAACTTTCACCAAAATATCAACATTTTGTTTTCCCTCGTATAATTGACAGATGAGAACTTTTATTTATAATTTAGAAAGACATGCTAAAAAGTCAAGTAATTTAGATACAAATTGCTTAAAAAATCATCAAAATGGGTCCACTAGAACATCTACAATATATAAAATGCTAATGTTTATCTGTGTCGTCTCTACTGAAGTAACGACCTACTCTAGAAAGTTGCTTTTTTACTAAAAGATAGCTAATTGGCTCTTCTAAAAACTGTCATCGCCGGATTTTTTGGTTTTCATTTAATTAAAAAAAAATATTTTTTTTTGATGTCGTGGCGGATGCGCCAGGCTTCAACTAGTAATATATGAAACTTTAAAATACATTAGCATAAGGTGTCCGTTTTCGTGCCAGTGAGTGTATTATAAATTCAGTTATATTTTGTTCAGTGTAGGCAAAACGGCAGTTTTGTTGTAAAACCGAATAATCCCGTCAGTCCTCTAGTTTTACTTGTTACGTTTTGACTGAACAGAAAAGACTGACAGGTAAAACGTTACGTGTAGGCGGAGCTTAAGGTACTCATTTAAAAATCATATTGAATTTTTTTAAATTTTGAAAATGATAACCTTGCTCTAATTGTTTTACATCTGATATCTGATAGAATGTGACGTCTTTGTTTTAGTATCTTAAAAATACAATCAATTTTTTATAAAAAGAAATAAATTTTTTACTGTCATAAGAAGAATTATAAGATTGTAAATGATTTAATTAATATATTTTATTCAATACTGATTATTCACAAATTAAAAAAATACATATTTTTTATAAATAATACAACACAACAGAAAATTATGAAAATTTACCCTCCATAAAAAAATCACAATCACTTTTATTTATCCACAGAAATAACACTTAACCACAGATATAAATCGTTTTTTAATTTAAATGTAAAGTACATAATTTTAAGACGTATTTCATTAAACTGTCATCTAATTAGTAAATTTACTTTAAAACTTGATGCCCTTATCTTATCTTCAGAACAACTAGATAAATATAAATAAAAGTACTAGCTAGTATCTAATAAGCATTAGAAAAAAATGTTTAGAACAATGGACTGGTTTTATTAAATCCATTTATGACAGATTTGAGGTAAACAAATACCATAACAAACATAAAACTGTTAATCACAAAGTGTGATCTCATGGGAAGCCCCAACAAAAAAACGTTGCCAAATATTGAAAAAAGGACAATATTAAGTCTGTGCGTAGCCAAATATAACTGTATAAATAAACAAACTAAATTGTTTTTGTAAACAATGATATTTTCTGTACAGGGTGTCCTATTTTAGTTGAAATCATACGGTATCTCCGTTATTAGTGAAGATAGAAGGGTGCCGTTTGCATAAACCTGTCCCACTTTTTTGTCAAACGGAAGATGCTGTCAACAAAATTTTCATAGCCCTCTTCGTTTCTGAGCTACAGGGTCTTTTCGAAAATTTTGCAGTTTGGGACAGCCTCCGTATCTCCGTTATTATGGATGAAAAATTATGGATGAAGAATACAGTGGCGTAGTCTGTTTTTCTACCAGAAAAATATTTTTGAAAATATGAACTAAAGTTATGTTTTTTCAAATGGAACGCCCTGTATATTTATAAATAATATACAGGGTGTCTCAGATTTTAATCGGGAAAATTTAATAGACGATAGAACTTGCAAAAATAAAACAAAAAGTTCATATCAACTTGTAAGATTTAAAGCTTCCTTTTGGAGATACAGGGTGTCAAAGTTACTTAAAAAAGAAAAGAAAATTAGGATATTTGAAAAACCATTTTATCGATTTTGATATAACTTGACCCGTTTATAATACTTACTATGGGACTTAATTTGAGGTAATTAGATTTAAGTTTAATGGCCAGGGGCGGCGGTGGGGCATCACTATTAAATTATATTAAAGGAAAAAATAGGCACGACACTGCTTTTTTAGAAGTTTAATATTATTTTTGAATTTAGTAATTAAAAATATTATTTTTTTGTCCCCAGACTTTTTTGTCTAACCAAGATCCCAGCCGTTGGCCGTCGAGGCCGCCTGACTTAGTGCCCATGGATCTAATCCTATATATAGATTTGCGGAAGAATAAAGGTTCTTTATTCTTCCGTATAATCTAGAGAAGAATTAAAAAATACTTAGCAGTTATGAAAGGTTATCTTTCACCCCTACTGAGTTAATGAATTCCGCGAGAAATGTTCAAAAACTGCCCCGTCTGTCCATAACAGAAGACGGTCGAAACCAAACCAAATCGGACACCTGTAGCAAAATCTCATGTCTTGGTTTGCTATTTATTTTTATTGTTATTAGATATAGTTTAAATGTGTTGATGTTGCTTAAATATATTATTTTAAATTGTTATAAAATTCTGCATCTCTCATACCAAATATTATTTTCGTTTTAATTGATGCTCACAGCTAGATTTTTTTTGCATTACAGCCGGTGCCTAATTATTTACAGCGGGCTAATTTTTATATACTCTATATCTCGAAGAGGAATCGAGCAAAATATCAAGTGTGTTATATTTTTGGAAAGGTAATTTTAAATTCTTTTCAATAAATTAAAAATATACAGGGTGTCCCATATAAAAAATTAAATTTTCTATTGATAATTCTTAAATTATTAATTTTAAAAAAATTATACTTAAACCATTAAACTCTACGTAAAAGGGTGTTTTGGAAATGTTTTCATAAAAATACAAAATTTTCCATGGCAAAAAAGTTACAGCGATTTGTTAAAAATGCACATTTTTGAAGAACACCCCGTAACTCCGAAACGGTAACAGATATCGATATGCGGTTTTCACCATCATGTTTTTGACAAAAATTGAGCTCCAGACACCGATATTAGTTTTTGTCTATCTCCTATAGAAAAGCGTGTTTCCATTTAAAAGCGTCGAATTTGACCCACCCTGTACATGGCGGATGCATGGAAGTACACGTTCTGATGAAAAAAAATTAGAACGGCACTGATAAACCGGAATATCGGCCATTTTTGGTCCCCATCTTAATCTTTTTATTCAAAGATATTTAGTCATAAACTCACCTGGGGATAAATCTAAACTCTCGTTACTCTTGTTCAAAATATTCATTTTCTCAGTGCCTCTGAGACTCCTATACCCCATCCTGTTCCTCTTGGAGATCAGAGTCTCTTCGGAGCTGAACTTCTTGCTGATCTCCTGCTCGGGCACGTGGCTCAGGATCTTCTGCACGCAGGGCGAGAGGTGGGCGAAGTTGTTGAGCTGGTGAGATCTTCTGGTTTGCGTGGACGTTTTGAACTGATGGGTGTCCTCCTCAGGGTTGTGGTCGCGCTGTTTCTTTTGGGTGAGGTACGCGTCGAACGCTCCCATGATACTGGGCATCAGGTCTGGTGATGATCCTGCAACGAAAAGAGAAAGAAAATTATTAATTATACTGTCCTTATTAAGAAAAAAAAATAGTGTGCACTATTTGCCACTTTTTGTAAATAATTTTTTTTCTCTCGATTTTGTTCTCTCGCAGCCATGTCAATTACATATTCTTATATAGAATTGAACGCTCTACAGAAAAGATCTCTTACAATTTTTCGATAAAGCTACTCGTTCAAAAGCTATTCACGGTTAAAGTTAACAACTCGGTAAATTCCTAAATTCTTCAACTTTTTGACAAAATTATGATTATTTTTGAAAAATTTAATCTATTACTGTAAAAATATACCGGGTGTTGCATCGTCGAGCGGGACATAGGAAATCCCATGTAAATTTTAATGAGGTCAATTATTGGCTTCCCTAATTATTTTAGAGAATAATTCTATTTAGGTTTATTGAAGAGCACTAAAACCCACATTCAAAAGAATAACTTTAGATATTTTTTATTAGCTCGTTTACGAGTTATCGCCGATTTCTTTTTAAATATTTCTCCTTTCTTATGGCCCTGTATTTACTTATGAGCACCAGTCAAGGTAAAAGATAACTGTCAAATGCAGTTGTCATTTCAGAAATTTATCTATTTAATGCTTTTTTATTATTGAAAACTCATTCCTACATCGAAAATCTTAAAGATGTATTTATAAATACAAATTAATATGAATTAAAGTAAAATAAAGTAATCAATTACAAGGTTAATTATAGTATTATTACAATACTCAATAACTTATTAATGTAGGTACTATTAAATTGTTAGAACTTTAGGATTTAAGAAGATGTTCAAATATTCCTCCATCGACTGCTAGACAATAACCCAGGCGATCATAAAATTCTCTTCTTACATTCGCTAGTTGGTAAACTGAAATTCTATTACATTCGGCAGAAATAGCATTTTTTAACTCGTCTAGATTTGGGTATTTTTAAAAAATACCCAATATAATAAAAATAAATAATTTGGCGAAATATCAGGAGACCCTGCTGGCCAATTTACAGTATGATTTAGGCCAATAACGTTTCCGTTAAAACTATTATCTAAATATTTCCGAACAGCCAGGGTACTATGTGCCGGGCAGCCATCCATTTGGTACTAAACTTCCTGATTTTCCCTAGCGGCATCATGTAAAGCAGGTAAAATATGATTTTCGAGTGGTTCCAAATAATATTCTGCATTTAAATTTCGCGTAAGAAATAATGGCCCGATAATATTGTGTCCGAATATCCCTGCCCAAACATTTACTTTCTGTGGATATTGCGTCCTTGTTTCGACAAACCTGTGTTGGTTTTCTTTGTTCCAATATCGATAATTTTGAACATTGGGTTCATTATTTAAGGTAAACGTGCATTCTTCAGTGAAACATATGTTTTTTAAAAATTCCCTATTCGTGTTTGCTCTTTCCATCATATATCAAAACAAAACGCCTGCCGCCATATTTCGTCTCCATCTCGTAGCTCATGGTGCTTTTCATATTTGAAGGAATAGTATTTATGTCGTTTCAAAATTCGAAACGCTGTAGTGTGAACTATCGCTATTTCATCCTCAAGTTTCCTTGTGCTGATCTTTCCATCGTTCTCTTCCACGCACAATAAAACTTCCAAGTCGGTATCATTTCTTGCACCTTCTCTTTGTTCCTGCCTTGCTTCACATCTGCAGTTATTTATTAGGGTACCTTTGCTCTCAAATCTCTGGATATTCCTTGCGATTGTAGATTTTCCAGGTATCGGTCTATTCGGCTGCAGAGCAGCAAACATGTCCGACACCTTTTGATAACTATTTCCTTGATAATATCATTTAATCATCAATACTTTTTCTTCGGTAGTGTAATTCATAGCTAATATTTTCGATGTAGGTATGAGTTTTTAATAATAATAATAAAGCACTAAATAGATAAATTTCTGAAATGGCAACTTCATTTGACAGTTATCTTTTACCTTGACTGGTGCTCATAAATAAATACAGGGCCATAAGAAAGGAGAAATATTTATAAAGAAATCGGCGATAACTCGTAAACGGGCTAATCAAAAATATCTAAAGTTATTCTTTTGAAGGTGGGTTTTAGTGCTCTTCAATAAACCTAAATAGAGTTATTCTTTAAAATAATTAGGGAAGCCAATAATTGACCCCATTAAAATTTACATGGGATTTCCTCCATGGATATGTCCCGCTCGACGATGTAACACCCGGTAGTATAATCCTTTATCTTTAATTTCCTTTTTAATTTATGGTAAAAATACCTAGCCAGTTTGACATAAAACGTTAAATGCCGAACGCTTATTTTGCTACTTTTTCGGACCAGTGATATGGACTCTGAGGGTACACTGAAAATATTAATTTGTGAATTTATTAACAACATTGAGGGTTATTTCTTGCCTAAAACTGTTAATCAATAAAACTAGTACTGTATTTTTTATTTTTTTACTTGCTATATTAAAATTCCTTAGTATTTTTAGTTGATCCCTCGTATACGGCCAGCGTTCTGACTGATAAAATAACACTTCCGCGGCACCCGGTAAACGTACAAATTTTTTGTCACCTCGAAGGGTCACGGGCCGCCTTTGAAGTCAAAATAACAATAAAATTCCTTAGAGTGAGCCAACTGGTGTATATTCTTTAAACTGTGCTATTACCTAACACCATTATCTCTGTTCGTTGTATGATTTCCTTCTCCCTAGTTTGCGAATAATATTTTAAAAATCAATAATTATTTATGTATTGTAGCGTTTTTTAAACAACTACCACTGCGAACGGCAGCTTTTCATCGGAGAGCAATCGTGGATAAGGTATTTCACTGGAAAGAAAACTAATTAAGAACAATAAACAAAAAAATAGATATTGGGCGCCAGGCATGTACAGAGAAAGAAAACACAGTTGTAGAATACTTAAAACTAATGACTATATTTATTCATGATGAATTCTGATGGTAAATAGCATTGTACAATTTTAATGATTATTATAGTGGTTATTTGTTGAGTAAAACTATGTATGTAAATAATATTAAATATGTTCTATGAAAAGACTATGAAAAAATACAATGCGTGTAACGTTATAGAAAATATAAGAAAAGTAGCATTACTTTATTTAAATTGTTAAATTTTATGCGGTGTTAAATCTGATATGTTGCAACCTGTAGATTCTAGAATCTATGTCTCGTTATTCATCTGTCAATATAGCGCAATAATAATATCTATAGAAAGTAATACTATTACAAGGCGTAATATAATGAAACCTAAAATCTAAATCACATTGTAACTACTGCATCGACATAAATGTTCTTAATAATCTAACCACTAAATATAGTCTGTACGATATTATTTAAAATGTCCGTTACTGTTTAAGACTGAAAATATTTTAGATGTTAAATGTAAAACTAGAACTTAAATATACACTTAGCTGTTCTTTTATGTAATCTTGCTTCAAACAGTAGCAGCGTGAGGTGGTCTAGCATCTCTGTACTGTCTGTCGGCGATCCTGTTGGTCAAAACAACAAAAGGGGCCAGATTGAGGACACCATGAATCCTTACAGCCGTAGCTACTGACTAGGCTTAGAAATGGGAGTGAAGCAGCATGGGACTCAAGCTACATCCACGCTGTGGCACTTAGATGTAAGAAAAAATCGTTCTTACTGGGGACACTCGTCCACAGGACATCTGTACATAAGATAATGTCTGTACATAAGACACTACCTGTACCTTGGACACAGTCCGTACCTTGGAAATAGTCCGTACCTTGGGCACAGTCCGTACCTTGGACGCAGCCCGTACCTTGGACACAGTCCGTACCTTGGACACAGTCCGTACCTTGGACCCTAAAAATATGAAACTCTTGTTTAAAACCAAACAAGGTCTAATAAACAAAATAAACCTACCTCGAAATACTTCCGAGGGCTCAATAAATAATAAACAACATGTCCTTTCTTCCATGTGACATTCTGGAGGACAAAAGAAAAGGGACGCCAACGTGCCAGAAAAACACAAATACAAGTTGGGACATCCGTAACTCTACCCTAAAAATATTCAATAATAATATCGAATCTATAAAAGGTAAAAACTCATCTTTACCTGTAGCCTCGAAATAGCAGCTGATTCAAATTATACAGCAAGACTTAAATAATCACCATTTCCAAAAGCTGGGATACAACAGAGCGTCAAAACAAAGTGAGGTTAAGCACGGAGAGAGTTGACAGAAGCGATGTTGACAGCGCCTCCTGAGGATAGTAACAGGGTTGTGTCGAACGATAACAGGGTTGGCGACTAGGGAACGTAAAAATTACGCGTCAAATAAACTATCCGGCCTGAACGAGAGGGAATCCGGTGATGATAGGCCAGACATCATATATTATATATAAAAAAGACATGTAACGAACTAAAAACGTTACAGTATACAGAGTGTCTTAAAACTGAATGTTTCGAATTTAAAGAAATATGTCTATTTTTAAATAGGCGGGTCATCTCATATACTTTAAATGCCGTAAAAAAAGGCACGTTTGTATGTAAATGGAGCTTAGAGGGCAAACAAGAAGAGAAACACAAAGAATGAGGTCGTCGACCGGCAATATTTGGTGATTCTATTAGAGACAGTAAGACTCTATTTAAACTATCAATTAGCTGGTTCTTAACAATCTATTTTGTGTTGAATCTTTTGCTTGCTTTGAATAGATCATCGATGATTTTACGATTGTTGTGTTTCGTGCGTAGTTTTACGTGTAGTACCGCAGTGAAATCACGCGTACTTACTAAATATACACTAATTAAAGAAATTATAAGAAAAGAAAAATATTTGAAATTTGTCTAAATGACAATTAAATTCAAATATAAAAAAACAGAAAACAAACAAAAAAAAGCAACGCTTTATTGTACAAAAAGCCAAAACAGCTTCGTCGACAAAGAGCACAAAACAAAAGAGCACAAAAACAAATAATAAAAAAAATGTCATACAATACAAATCAATTCAAAAAAATTTACGTCATAAAATTACAAATAAAACATATATGGACATTGCAGAACACAGGCGTATCTAGAAAATTTTACAAAAGGAAAACTGTAAATGGATAAAATCATGTTATATATCATAAAATCAAGAGTTATAAAATATTAAATACTAGACCTCTAACCAGTGTGTGAGATGATCAAAATTTTAAAATTCAAAATTGTTCATGATTAAACATCAACAAAAAGTCGTTTACCGCATATAGGGCTCTCTCCAGTAAGTATCATTTCAGAGCTTTGCGAAATGCGGGAAAGAATGAAAGTGACTTGATATTCGAAGGCAAATGATTGTACATTTTCTTGGCATTGTACAGTATTGAGCCCTTAACTAGTTCTGAGCTCGGGGTTGGCAGATAAATATCGTGCTCCGCATTCCTAAGTGGATAGTTGTGAGAAGGCCTCTCCGGAATAGAGAATATGTGCTTGCGGATTAAGCAAACGGATTCGAAAATGAATAAGAGAGATCTACTGTTTAGTCCCAATAAGTATCGAACTGCTCTCTTTTGAAGTTTGAAAATACGATCAAATTTTGTCGCGCAGCAAGTACCCCAGAATGGAAGGGTATAACGAAGATGCGACTCAAAAAGGGCATAATAGACCATTCTAGAGGTTGATGAGTTAAGTTCCTTAGAAACTGATCTTAGCGCAAAACAGGCAGAGCTTAGTTTCTTTGATAAGGCTTCGATGTGCAAGTCCCATTTTAACGAGTTGTCTACTACAAGTCCTAAGAAGAGTCCACGACGTCAATAGTGGTTTTATTAAGTACAAAAGGTTGAATAGTACTTTTATATGACAAAACTTTAGTTTTTGAAAGGTTGAGGCATAGGAGATTAGAATCGCACCAAGATTTAATGGTGCGTAAGTCACTGGATATAGTATTATATAGTGCCGTAACATCTGGGCCGCTCCAAGTGAAACTAGTATCGTCCGCAAAGAGGCAGATTTTACCGCTAATGTCTAGATTTGCAATGTCCTTGATAAACACCAGAAACAAAATAGGGTCAAGTACTGAACCCTGAGGGACACCACATGCTATAGGCTTACAAGAAGACATAGATGTATCAATCCTCACAAGCTGCCTTCTGTTGCCAAGATACGACTTAAGCCATTCGAGCGGCACTCCCCTGAATCCATAGTATTGCAATTTGTTAATTAAGATATTATGATTTACACAGTCGAAAGCCGTAGAGAAATCACAGAAAATTGTAGCTGTAGAGTGATGGTTATTCAGGCTAGAGTATACAGTATTAAAAAGGTCGAACATAGCATCATTTGTGCAACTGTTGCTTAGAAATGCAAATTTGGTGTATATTGTGGTGATTTAGTGTTTTTATTTTGCTGTGTAACACCAAAGGTTCCAACCCTCAACTGTAAGAAGTAATCTCTTATTGATCTTGCTTCCGAAGTTCCTATAATGTTTATTAACAATTACTGAAATTTAAAAATGGTAATTAATGGCCAAACGTACTTGACGTTTAGAAGAAGCTTATTCCCAGATCTGGACATTTTATTTCCCGATTCTCTATAGAAAGAATTCTGTAGAAATATCTGCTTTCTATAGAAATGTTTTTTATGTAAAAATATGACCAACTTAAAGTAATAATTCACGTTAATTAAAAAAAGGGATTTTTCTGCGCAATTTTTTTTGAAAAAAAAAATCTTGGATTTTTTTTTAGCTTTTAGTTAAAAAACATAATTTCTTGATAATATGGTAACTGATATCAGGACTCAATAATTAAAAAAATATTCTTTTATTACGTGAAATAGTAAATTACGTGAAATAGAAAAGAAAATAGTGAAGCTATTTCTCATTGTTCTTGCTTCTTCCAATGAAAATCACCTAACCGATATACATATTACTACAAAACAAACACATCAATGTTAAAATTAAACTTGTTTTAAATTAAAAAAAAGTTGTAGAAAATATCTGAAATAGATAATAATATAAAAATATGTCATTATATATTTTTCCGCATTTCTTCCCATCAGAAGATTTTCAGATACAGAAGAATTGTTACCTACACGAAATGTGAAAATATTCTGTTTTCAAGCAAATTTTTACTCGATGGTCAATTTTTTTAATTTTATTTTATTGTAAACTCATATTCTCCTAAATACATCTGTGTGAAACTATGGCGAGTGCCACGACTGTTTTGCCTAATTATAGACCACGACTATACTATTACGTCAGTGGTCACGGGACGCGAGAACAAGGTCATATAAAGTGGCAGAAAAAGAACAAAGGATTCGACAAGGAGTAAAGCTACTAGTTTCCTTATACTATGTTTTTACTTAAAAATTATTTTTTCTCGAATTTTAAACTACACCGTCTAAAAATCGTTGTTACTCAATATTAAAAAAATTGTTCTTGGTCTTCTTCTTAAAGTGCCTTCTCCATTCAGTGAAGATCGGCAACAACTATGGCAAATTCCTCTCTATTTTTCGCTCTTCTCAGCAAAGTAGGACAGTCTCCAGGCCTGTCCAATCTCTGATGTTCTTCAGCCAGGAGCATTGCCGTCGTCCGGGTCCGCGCTTTCCCTCAATTTTACCCTCGATGATGAGCTGAAGGAATTCATACTTGCTAGGTCTCATGATATGGCCCAAATAGGCTGCTTTCCTCTTTTTTATTATGTCGAGGAGTTCTCGGTCCTTGTTCATTTGGTTTAGAACTCGTTCATTCGAGACACGGTCAGTCCATGGTATTCTCAGCATTCTGCGATATACCCACATCTCAAATGCTTCCAACTTATTCATTGCGCTTACTTTGAGTGTCCACGATTCAACCCCGTAGAGAAGTGTGGAAAGTACGTAGCACTTGACGAAGTTGTCTTTTATATGGATGTTGAGACGTTTATCGCACAGTAGGTTCCGCAATTTTAGGAAGTTTGATCTAGCCATCTCAATTCGAGCTCTGATCTCAATGTCTGGGTTTAGGTCTTCACTAATCCAACTGCCCAAATATCTAAACTTTGAGACTCTTGCTATTGGTGTCCCACCTACGACTACCTCCGTTGCCTGTCTTGCATCTCTATTTATCACCATGACTTTTGTTTTGTTTGTATTTATCCTGAGACCCATTGAGTCGCCCACCGAGGACAGTCTATCAAGAAGTCTTTGCAGGCCCTCAGTGGTGTCTGCAATAACGACGGTATCATCAGCATATCTCATGTTGTTAATCAGCCTGCCATTCACTTTTATGCCGTCTTCTGATCCCTCAAGCGCATTTCGAAATATTAGTTCGGAGTACATATTGAAGAGCATAGGGCTCAATACGCATCCTTGCCTAACTCCACGCTTGATAGGTATTGCTGTTGTTTCAGTGTCCTGTAGTTTTACTGTCGCTACTTGTTGTTCGTATAGCTTTTGGATAATTTTCAGGTCTTGGGTATCCAGGCCTCTTCTTTCAAGGATGCTCAGCAATTCCCTGTGGTTGACGCAGTCGAATGCCTTCGTGTAGTCTATGAAGCATAGGTGTACCTCCTTTCGTTGATCTCTGCACTTCTGCAAAAGCACCGATAGCACAAACAGGGCTTCTCTCGTCCCCAGTCCCTCGCGAAATCCCATTTGCTGTTCACTTATGTCTAGCTCACATTTTCTTCGGATTCGATTATGCAGAACCTTTAAAAACAGCTTTAGGACTTGACTCATCAGACTTATTAAACGAAACTCATCACATCTTTTTGCACCATTTTTTTTTAAGGAATAGGTATAAATGTCGACGTTAGCTAGTCCTGCGGTATGTTTCCGGTATTGTATACAGAATGGAAGAGGTTTACCAATAACTTTAAATTGTCTCCGTTTATTAGTTTTATCAATTCTGGGTAGATGTTGTCCGATCCAGCTGCTTTCCCGTTTTTGGTGTTCTTTAAAGCCCTCTCGATTTCTGAGATCATTATATCTGGACCATTTTCAGTTTCTATTTGGGAGTGAAAAGAGGGGCCACCGTCATCGAACAGTTCCCTTATGTAATTGGTCCATACCTCCTCTAGTTTTTGTTCGGTTAGGATTGGTTTATTCTCACCGTCGACGATTCTGGTACATGTTCGAGGTTTGTGTTTCCCAGTGACTTTAGTGTTCTTGGTAGTCCATTAAAAAATAAAGGAAAGTACGGGCCAAGTAAATGATGTCTAAGGCTTGACCTCGCCAAAATTATCGTCGATTGTCATTTCCCAACCTTCTTTGACGCTGTTTTTTTTTCGATAGTATAGCATGTCGAATGCAATTGAAACTTATATTTACACCATTCTATTTCCGATTCTGGTTATTATTTAATTAAGTTCCTACGTCTTTTCTATTATTCATCAGATCTGTATTGATTGGTTCAAGTCGCTATTTCTACGAATTTTATTAATCTTACGCACAGAAATGAAAGTCCAGATCTGATTCCTTGTAATTTAAGCAATTAAAAGTTATTAACAGAGCGGAAACGATGATATTTTTTCATTAAGTAACTGTAAAATCGGAACGATCTCGAGGGGAATGGTTTATGTTGCTTATTACGTGTCCATTATCTTGATTTTTCTGGTTAAATAATCGATATAATGCCAGAAATACTAGAATAAGTAGCATTCTGGGCAGGGGCGGATACAGAAATTTATTTTAGGGGGGGGGGGCAAATAAAAATGAATGTAGAATGTAAGTCTAACTTATAAAGTATTATAATTTATAATTCAAGCTAAAACTTTTTAGATTAATTCAATTAAGGTATCTAGCATAGTTCTACGCACCGATTTTGCTAGCGGAGACATAACTGGGGTTATTTCGGTTATAACGATTTTTTTAAAGGTACATAATTATAATTTTGGAAGACGTTCATAAAAAATTTAAGCACTATAGTTGATTAAGACAAGTATACCATTAATATTGCAAATTATAATTATTTATCCTCTCATAGTATATGCCTATTTAATTTAGATTTTGGATGGGCACTTTGTTTACTGACTTGTTTCGTCGAGCTGAGTGAATCCATTTTTTAGTAGTGGAAACTATGGAATGAATACTATCGAAACATTCGATAGTTGCAATTCATTCGAATAATTCGATAGTTAGTAAGAAAACATTCGTTGAAAACTATTCGAATAAAAATTATCGAATAGATCCGTCATCTGCCTTGAAATATTGTATTCTAGTAATTCGGCAGCAAAAACCATTCATTTATAAAATTCATTCATTTATGAAATTCATTTATTCGTCAGGATCGATTATAATAAAATATTAAATGAATTTTAGTTGTCGCCCGGCGACGTAGGTTTCTTTCCGAGAAACCCGACAGCGGTCGGTGGCAATGCTATGAAAGAAGCCGGCATCTTTGATTTTTTGCGGAGTCAGATATAGATAAGGACACATTATTTTTTTTATTGAGGTGTTAGTATTTACACAGAAAGACATTATGAAGGGCGCTGTTGCCATATTTTGGTATTAGTTGATATTAGCAAAGAATATTATTGTTTGGCTTTAGTTAGTTAGGGTTAGTATGTCTATATATTCTGTATTTTTTTTATTAATATTCTGTTGTTACACCGCAATAATACTTGTTATTTTGGATGTAGGAAAATGATTTTTAATGTTTTAAAGCAAAGACTGGTTTAATAAATAATAATAACAGTAATAATTTGACCTATTAACAACAAAATTTAAAATAATTTAATATAAATATTTTTTTTAAGTAGTAGCAAAATATAAACAACAAATTAGATGTCAAAATTATTTATATTAGATCCTATTTAAAAATAATATAGTCTCTAAATTTTTTGTGTGTGGCAACGTTGGTTTATTAAATAATAATAATTACAGAACTAATTTGTTATATTAACAACAAATTTTAAAATCATGAAATATAAACATTTATTAATTTTCTAAGCATGCAGTGTAATGGAAGGAAAATATAAATAAAAAATTAGAAATCAAAATTATTTATATTAGGTGCTTTATATTACTATTTAAAAATTATATTTACTTTTACTGGCATTTACTTTAAAAATAAATGAAATATTTCTTCGCAAAAACTACATGTAAGAGAATTAGCATAAACAAAATACAAACATCGTTAACTTTTTTTTTAAATTGGCACGTGTAAAACTTTCATTTTAATTTTCTCACCCCATAGTTTGAGTTCGATAACCCCATTTACTTAACCACATTACTTAAATATGATTATTAAGTTCAACTAATTCATATTATTAAAACATCTAAAATACCAATATGTATTTTTAAAATTAATTGTAAGTTCATCTCATCTCTCTTAAAAATTGCTACTTCTCAAAAGTTCCTATTAAAAAATAGCCATATACCATATAAAATTAAATAATCGAAAGATCGGACTACGGAAAACCACACAAATTTTCGGAAAAATTTTGACCACCTGCACATGCACACAATCGTCAATAAATAAAATTAAAAAATAACTACTATTTTAGTATTTTAACTATTTTAATAAACGCAAAAATAGCACAGTATTTATACGGCGAAGTTATAATAATTTGGAAGAACTAATAATGCACTGACGCATACAAAAATCAACGAATACTAAATTTCATTTATCAAAAGCATTCGATAGTCGTGGCTCAACGATAACCATTTAGTCGCACGGCGAGGTTGTCACATATGCTTTAGTATACAAATGAATGAATGATTTTATTCGAATAAAACCATTCGATAGTTGAAATCATTCATTCATTAACCATTCGATAGTCTAATTCATTCGATAGTTCCCATCGCTACCATTTTTGCTTTTGATCAAATCGGTGTGAGAAACTATGAAGCTATAAAATGAAAACTTGAGTTGATGAATGTTATTGCGGCCATCAACACCATAATTACACTCTGCTTTACGCGTGAACATTTTTTCGACAATTCTTAACATTTGAAATTGTCATAACACAAGACGCCTAGTTCGAATTCTTTTTCACTTATTTTTTACTACCCGAAACAGCGTTACATCACACAAACCTCGTACCTGAGTATTTTATAGTTTCAATGACTGCACTAGCAAAAAACTAAAATACTTAAATATTATGACAAAACCACGTTTTCAATATTATTTTAATGCGATCAACATCAACTATAACCGAGACGGCGTGAAATACATAGCGAAAATTTCTGAGTTCTGCCGTAGAGAGCGCTGCGGTCGGAATTTTTTAAAATCAACTATAATGCACCAAGCCTATAGTATACCAGATATATTTTAAGAAATTATATACCTTATGAGTGTTGATAATATATTCTCAAAATACGTTGGTAGTATTGAAAACCTATATTGGATTTGGAATATTTCGAACAAACAAAGGTTAACACCTTTTTATACAGTTACCATGCCATTTTTTCCACTATATTATTTTATATAATAATTCCCACAATCGACAAGGATTGTTTAATAATAACGCTTGACGTTACAATTAAAATACGTTATTGACTTTCCCAAGGTAAACGCGGTACTATTACACGGTACCATAAGGAGAAAATTGCAACTCTTTATAGGAAAATGTGTCGTAACTGCACAGAAATCTCGACAAGTAACCTTTGAGTCTTTGAGACGCATTTTTTCAGTCCGGCATTGGCAGTAGGAATGTTTAACTTTAAGAAAATTTCGATAGTTTCTGTATCGATATTTTTCGAAAATATTCGACATTATTATTTTAACATAAACCTGCCAGTCACGTTTGAGAGGTACGTATTTTTGTTTAGTTACCAGAGCTTTTAGTCGCCAAGTGTTTCAGAAGCGTGTCTAATATTTTTGTTAATAAATACTTATTATAACTTACTTTTATTTATTAGAAACATTTTTTAACAATTTTAATATCTAATACTATTTAGTCACTCTCCTTATTCAAAGCACCTCAGTGATGACAGTAGGAATGTTAATGTTTCTAAAAATATCGATATTTTGATATATCGATATGTAGAAATATTCCTACACAGCATCGTCTGAACTGTTAAAATTTCACAACGGTGTCTTACTAGAAATGGAAAATCGAGTTTTGTTATGTTATAGATGTGTAATAAATACCAAAAACATATAGTGATGGTATGTTATTTACACGATGTAACGGAGTTTTGACAGGTTTACAATCTACCAAAGAAATTATCGACATTGTATGTTGTATTTCCCATTTGTTGCAACTCATTGATAGTTACTGTATATGATGAGTACGTTGTCTTTTGCAAATAGAAACATAGTAAGCGCCTGTCGGCATAGATCAAATGTCAAAATTAACTGTCATATTTAGTTAACGTCAAAGTTTTAGATTGCTTCGTTTTAAGCTGTACCTAAACTGAATTTTTTAAGTTGACGAGTCAGTCGAAAAATGGAATTCAGCGGAGACAATTTTGGCGCAATATTTTTTACAATTTTCGAAGTTTTCACGACAAGAATGCCTTGCCGAGTTGGTTTCTGTTTCGACTATCATAATATAGAAAGGAAATAAATTTAGATTGGAAGGCCCGTCAAAATATATAATTGTTCTGGGTCGCGACCGTTGTTCGCGATCTGGCGCTGCTATAGCGGTTGCTAAGAACAACCGCCAAACAATAACAGAAATAATTTTCTCTTGTCAAAGTCGGAATCTTCAAAAATTATAAAATCTTTCAAAATTTAATAACGTCGGTTTCCAATGTTATACCGGGTGTTGCATCGTCGGACGGGATATAGGAAATCCCATGTAAATTTTAATGGGGTCAATTATTGGCTTCCCTAATTATTTTAGAGAATAATTCTATTTAGGTTTATTGAAGAGCACTAAAACCCACATTCAAAAGAATAACTTTAAGTAGATATTTTTATTAGCTTGTTTACGAGTTATCGCCCGATTTCTTTTTAAATACATATTTCTCCTTTCTTATGGCCCTGTATTTACTTATGAGCACCAGTCAAGGTAAAAGATAACTGTCAAATGAAGTTATCATTTCAGAAATTTACCTATTTAGTGCTTTATTATTATTGAAAACTCATTCCTACATCGGAAATCTTAAAGATGTATTTATAAATACAAATTAATATGAATTAAAGTAAAATAAAGTAATCAATTACTAGGTTAATTATATTTTAATAATAATAATAAAGCACTAAACAGATAAATTTCTGAAATGACAATTTCATTTGACAGTTATCTTTTACCTTGACTGGTGCTCATAAGTAAATACAGGGCCATTAAAAAGGAGAAATATTTAAAAAGAAATCGGCGATAACTCGTAAACGGGCTAATCAAAAATATCTAAAGTTATTCTTTTGAATATGGGTTTTAGTGCTCTTCAACATACTGTATTTTATTTATAAAATTAAAAGAAAATAATAAAAAATTAGAATAAATGATATTTGGCGACATAATTCCGAAAAAAGCCGAACCGATCCGAAATTATCAAAAACTTTGGGTCGCGACCGTTGCAAGAATAGCGCCAAATAGTGTTTACATTGTACTTACTTACGGGCACTTTCCAATCTAAACTTGTTTCATTTATCTATGAAAGAAATTGAACAAAAACTGACAATTTAACGACTTTTTTACTGTTAGAGAGGATAACATTTTTGTCTTTTCTCACATTTAACTACCGTCTGTCTTTAACTCCTTTTTGTCGACTACATTTTACGATGTAAGGTATGTTCAGTGAGTTTAACTAACTTCTTTTTACGATGGGCAGTCGCCAAAAGACCTCCAAACACGACACAGTCTGTTTATTCTCACAGAGGCAGACGGAAAGCTGAAACCCACATGACAAACGGAAAAAAAATGGAGTCGGGTTGCTTGGAAATAAGAAAAATGATATAGTATCCCTCCAGAAGTGACTGGTAGTTTTTTGTTAATATCCGGTCTTCTGTAAATGGTTTCAGTTCAACACTGTAGTAGTGTTAAAATTGAACGAAATACCTACTAATTGTGTTGAATATTAAAGCTTCGCCTACACATAATGTTTGACTGAAAGTTTTACCTGGAGTTTTGTCAATTATAGCACTGTGTTTAGTAAAGTTGGAAAGAAAAAAACAGGCTGAAAGATTTTTCTCCAAAAAATATGGACGTTTCTGGCAGTTTTGCATAATAAAAATTGTTAAAACATGTTTTCCCTACATCAATTTTTTCACTTTAACGGTGTTTAATTAAGGATGCCTCAGTTTAAAGCAATGTTGTTGGCAAAAAGTCCGCAATTCGAAGATTTTAATATTTAACAAAAAATTAATAAGGTAGATTTTTATCTTTCAACACGTGTCTTATTAGATTAAGACACATCAACACGTGTCTTATTAATTAAAGTTCTTGATGTTGAAAAGAAATAAATAGGTAAATGGAAAACATATCTAAAAAGTCAGCTGATCATGGCGTCTTGCACGATTAATTATTTTCGGTTCAAGCAGAGTCATTTGTAGCGTTTTTTATAAACATTACCACTGCGAACGGCAGCTTTTCGTTGGTAGAGCAGTCGTGGATAAGGTATTTCACTGGAAAGAACTAATCAACAATAATAACTCGAAATTATAAATATTGGGCGCCAGGCATGAACAGAGAAAGAAAACACAGTTGTTTATTACTTAAAACTAGTGACTATACTCATTCATGATGTATCCTGATGGTAAATAGCATTGTACAATTTTAATAATTATTATAGTGGTTAAATGTTCAGATTGAGAAAAAACAGCACTTTTTTTAAAATTATTTCTATCAAATCCTTTCGATGCTATCAAGAAATACCAAAGTTATTTGCAATTTTCAAATATTTATTCGTCATATTTAAAATAACAGTTTAATATTTTAAAATTTTCTCGGCATATTATCGTAGCATTCGACCTCCAACGTTCAACCAATAATGAAAGAATGCCTTGTTAAATGCAATCACCGTCTCAAACTGATATTATGACTAATCTATTATGTTATTCTACTATCTCTCTCTTTCTTGCACTCTCCTGATATGTAGCATTGTCTTAACTGGCAACTCTGACCGGAAGTTATTCATTTTCATTAACGCTATCGAGAAAAATTGAAATACTAGTTGATGGTTTTTTGAAAACAATATCACTGATATAATAGTTAATTATAATACATTTGCTACTACAACAGCAAAATAAAACACTAATTCACCACAATACACCAAAATACTTTTTTTAACTCTATTTGTTACAAGTAAAGTGTTTTGGTATATTGTGGTAAACTAGTGTTTAATTTTGCAATAGTGTCAATACTATATACTGAATAAAAATAGTAGATTGTGGTTTGTATGGGAGATCATAGATTTATTGTGTTTAATAATTGACATTAATACATAATACATGTAATTATTCACACTTATGATACAGTCTTATGCCGGCCACACACGTTACGGTCTACCGGAGAGGTCTGCTTGTGCAGGTTTACCTGCACAGTTAGACCGGAGCGTGTATTGGAACAAACCTGCGCAGGCGACCGGCGCAAGATTAAAAATCAATTTTTAAAGAAGGTTACGATAAACCTGTGCGTGTGTGCATGTTCGCCAGTCGCCTGCGCAGGTCGCATCAGTTGTTCTCTGCTTTCTGTGGCAAAGTGTAGTGTACCGTTTGCCCACGTGTTACGAACTTCCATATAACATGCGGAAATAATATGGCGCCACCGAATTCAAAGAGAGTTCTGGCAGATTTCATCGAAATATATAGATCTCATCCATTGGGAGTTTTTGTAATCTGCAGGTTCGAATTTCAATTCAGCCATTAAATTCACGTGACTATATGTTTTTCTTTTTAATAACCAGTTTTTACACCACTTTGTTCGCTTCTTTTTCACATTTTTCGAACTTTTTATCAACAATGCAAGGCCTATTAACGCAAGTGCGTCGTCGCTTTCAACCCATTCAATGTCCATTAGCTTCAATCTACTGAGGTGTTCATTGAGGAGACCCTGTCCTGTTGAAAACCCCGTGACAATCCAATGAAGATTGTTCTTACTTAAATTAAAGAAAATCTTTGATTTTACTGCGAACTTATACTGTGCTACTACCCTAGATTATATGTACTTACGTGCATAAATCAACATCATATGTTTAGCATTATGAAATATGTGTCCAACATCACGACATGCCATTTTCAAACCTTCTTTATTGCACTTGTGAAACGTTCAATAGGTTTGTATTTTCCGAGGACTTTACTTTGCACCCATGCGCATTAAAAGTTGCACGTATTTCAGAAATAATCACAATTTTATCCTAGACAAACAAGTAAAAAGAGACTGACAAATCTCATGGTAAAGTGTGGGACCGCGTTCCCGTAGCGCAACTCAGAATAACAATTTTGAAACCAATTAGCAGGACCATGGCAGGACGTACGTCTTTATTGCTATCTTTCTTTATTATGTGTGCTTTATATGAAAAGAAAGAGATAAGACATTATCGCACATTCTGGCTGGCGGAAAATTTAAATTAGCCTTTATTAGTAGTATTCTTTCATTCTGAAACTGAAAATTTTCACTTAAACTGATTTAGGGAATATACTATACCACGTAAAGGGAACGTGGTGTACGGAATAAATCAGTTTAAGTGAAAATTTGCAGTTTCTTTCAGAACGAAAGAGTACTACTATTATAAGGGAAATTATTAAAAAAAGCAAAAATTGTACTGTTTTATAAACATATTTATTTATACATAAAAATAAATAAACTTTTTATAATATAATAACAAAAAATAACAGTGTTTATTCCACCCACCTACCAATTTTACATGCAGAAGAACTGACTGTTGCAGGAAACGATCCGCCAATTTTTTAAAGGGCATTAAAGATCTAATTTTCGAAAAAACTGCCTAATTGCAATAACACC
Source organism: Sitophilus oryzae (assembly GCF_002938485.1). Lineage (NCBI taxonomy): Eukaryota > Metazoa > Arthropoda > Insecta > Coleoptera > Curculionidae > Sitophilus > Sitophilus oryzae. The sequence continues at coordinate 554,748 of NW_022146011.1, read as the reverse complement.
GTGAATATCCAAGCAAAGAAGACTTTACGAGAATCATGATCCTGAACGATTTTCAAGTCCAGTTTTAATCCTAAAACAAAAGTAAAATAGGTATATTAACACAGATATTAATAAAGTTTCTGGTTACTATAAACCAGCTATAAATTACTTACCCAAAAAATGAAAAAAATTAATTGTATTAATTTGTTATGCTAAGAGAGGTTCGAAATATTTTTGACACTACTACTTCTACTTTTTTCTTAATAAGATGATAAATATAACTATATACTTACTTTTATTTTACCGGGTGTCTTTAACATATGTATCAGAGAAAGGGGGCACCAATACATATAGAAAATAGATGATACTGGCTCCTGCAGCAAATAAAATAACAAATAGTATAACCGAAAATTATAAGTAACAAAATATAAATACCTATATGGAACAAAGGAATTTGTTCCCTATCCATATTCATAACTCAATAAAATGAAGAGTTTAGAAAAAAAAGTTAAATCACCAAAAGAAAAATTAATAAACATGACGAATTGTCACGATGTTGTCATCTTGGTTGTCATGATGACGAAAACGAAAGGCGATTGTTCTAATTTCTATTTAGAAATTACGTTTTATATGGTTGCTTCTTTCTCTCTTGTTATATTAGAATGAGATAGTGGGCCCAATAGACGCAATGCGCATATCAACATAAATAGAACGAAATTTTGCGTTCTGAGTTGCGCAAAGGAGTTGCGCTACGGGAACGTTGTCCCTCTCTTTGCCATTTAATTTGCCAGTCTCTTTTTATTTGTTTGTCTTATGAATTTTATGCGGTTAAGAAAGTACAAATTATACATTGTTATGGAAACCAACTTTTCATTGTCATCATACTGTCATAATCTTGTCATAATCTTACTTCCATCCTGTAACGACGCTTGTTTTTGACGTTTTTTCATATATCCAAGAATGCAAGTGTGTTCAGTGAGAAATTAATTTTAAGTTTGTGCAATTATATTTCTATTTTTTTTTTCGTTTGACTTATCGTAATTGAATACTCGTAAAAATGCCTAGAAAGTGTTTAGTGTGTGAAAGTTCTAATATAAAGGTCCCCGAATTATCTTTTCAATAAAACAAAACAACTTTGCAACTAAAGTATTCAATTGTTCTTTTATTAATATTAAGCCACATTCATACTTTCTGGTTAGATTTCTTAAGAATATTGATATTCGTACGGAGTGGCTAAAAAATGTATTTTTTGTATAATTTAATATTTGTGACAGTAAACATTCAATTTATTGTTCAAATATATGCATTTTACAAATTAAATTTTTAAAATTAATGTTCAAATTTGGCGCGTGGACGATAGGGGTCCTCGACAAGGATAGATAGAGTAGAAGCACCGCGTGTGCAACAAAAAAAGAAGATAAATGGAAGTCGTTAATATGTTTGCAACAATTTCCATAGTAATTTACTTATCCACGTAAGTAGCTATGATCTAGGATTACAGTTGAGGGTTGGAACCTTTGGTGTTACACAGCAAAATAAAAACACTAAATCACCACAATACACCAAAACACTTTTACTTTTACACTGGACGCGCGTTTCGCTAACCATGTTAGCATCATCAGCAGATGATTATAAACTAAAGTACAATCTACAAGTTGAGCGTTTATATACTCGCTCAGTGGGCCCCAGTGGGCGTGGCAAAGGCATCTAGCCAACCGATTCAGAGCCAACTGAGCGTAACAGTTAGATTTCTGCCAGAGTAGTAGGAACAAAAGAACTTGAAGGAATTGGACCGTTGACTCTGTTCATACTATCTTTACATTATTAATTCTGATGCTTTCATATGCATCTAATTGCCTGTAATTTGAGACTTGTTTAAGTAATTTTAAGTTATTAAGATCTATACAATGTTCTTTATCAACAATATGTTCGGCAACGCAAGGTTTATCAGGTCTACCATATCTTATCTGAGCTAAATGTTCTTTAAATCTAGTTAATATTGATCTTCTAGTTTGCCCAACATATTTTTGATTACAATCTTTACAAGAAATTTCATAATTAGATTAGCACTATACACAAGTTTATAATTGACATTCTTAAAAACTCCTTCTAGACCACGGGATAACTGTCTAACAAACGGTATTGAAAAAAATTTTGACGTATCTTTCTCCACTTGAAAAGTCGAATTTTCAAAAATCATTAACCTATACCTACGTTTTCTAATTATTTTATCTACTAGTGAAGGAGAATATCCATTACACTCAGCTACATTCCTAATGTAATCTCTTTCTATTTCATATCTTTCGTTGGAAAGTGGAAAACTAAGTAATCTATGAACTAAAAAATTTAAACTAGCCATTTTATGTTCAATACTATGATATGATTCATTAGGAATATATCTGCGTGTAGTGGTATTTTTCCTATAGATATCAAATTCCAGGCAATTATTAGTATTTCTAATAACTAATACATCTAGAAATGGTAATCTGTCGTTGTTGTCAATTTCATGTGTAAATTTAATGGAAGGAAAACGATTATTTAACTTAGAAATAAAATTATCTATGGTGTCTGAATGTTTGTTAAAAACAGCAAAAATATCATCCACATACCTAAACCATACTCTTGTAAAATACTCAAACTGATTCTTAGCCACCACTTCAAACCTGCTCATGAATAAATTAGCCAAAAATGGAGACAATGGATTACCCATTGCTGTACCTTCCCGCTGTTCAAAGAAGTTGTTATTAAATTGAAAACAATTTTGTTTCATACATAACGATGTAAGCTCAATATATTCACTCACAGTTTTGTTGTCGAGACCATTTGCGTTCAGTAATTCCTTTAAGTAGCCTAAAGTATGTGGAATTGGAACACTTGGGAACAACGAAGATACATCAAAGGAGACCAAAATTTCACCTTCATGCAATGTTATATCTTTAATTTTGTTAATGAATTCAATATTATTTTTAACTATCTAGGATTACTACGAAATGTGTGTAGCCTGTCTCTGCCCTGGTGAATATCTCCACCATATAGAGATTTTTATATAAAAAAAATATTTTTATCATTCATTATACTTTTCTTCAAATATTTAACAATCACGAATTGACTCTTTAAGCAAGTCACGGCTAAAAGTGACTCAATAATTGGCATTCGCGTTACTCAACTATAAGTCGAACGACGCGAATTGTTCCCAGTACTACCACGATCGGTATCGGCACGGTGGAACCCGTACGTGCCACCGCCGCATTCCCCAGATTTAGATCTGGTTGATTTTTAATAACTCGGCCATGTACCAGAAGCAGTGCCGTTTTCGTGCCATGTGGGTGGAAACAACCATTAAATCGTACCTGGGTACTGAAAGTGGACAAGGAAAAGCAAATCCGTTGACAGTTAGGAGCATGTATTGGGTTATGTTTTGATTTGTTGGTGTAGGCGTGTACTAGCACAGTTAATATTCGGTGGTATTAGTTTGTACTATGTATACAGGGTGCTACGAATTCGAGGTACGAGCATTGGTATCTCGTATTGTATTGTATTTGTGTATTTGACTAAGAGTGAGTCCCATAGGGGACCCTCCACTGAGGCCGCGAGGGCCTATTGTGGCTCAGTTTCTACAAGCTCTAATTTACAAGAGCGTCAAAGTTCATCCTCAAGACCCAGCCTCTTAATATAGGCCGTTATGTCTGAGGGCGATATGTCTCCTAGGTCTGATAGGTCTAGCATGGGTTTGCCAAACATCTCAAACCTGGTCCTGCTCCCAGCGGGGCTCTGGTACATAACGTGCTTCATTGTTTCATCATCTTCCATACAGAGTCGGCACATTCGTCTTCCACCGATCCGTCCTCTGTAGGTGAGATCTCTGGCCGGCAGTGGCCCGTGTACACTGCAGTGAGCACACGCGTTCCATTCCTACCGGCTTTAGGAGTTCTCCTGTTCTATGTTTGGATAAGCCCCTGCTAGGATTTTCTTGGCATGCTCCATTCCGGGACTGTCATTCAGTCTCGGAATGTCCTCACCTAACCCATTCACAAGGAGCCTGTCTCTTGCGAGATTTTAGGAACGCTAAGGGTGTGCGGTTCTGGGCTGAAATGGCGAGCCTGCGCAATTTTGGGGAGGGGAATCCGGCACGTTCATTTCCCTCTAGGCCGACATGTCAGTATCCATATTAGCGACACTTTTTTGAATTTCCTATCTCCCAGTATATGAGTAGTTTCTTACAATGAAGAATCGTCATAGACGTGCTTTTCGTTGCCTCAAGTGCTTTCAGCGCAGCTTGACTATCCGAAAATATGCATATTGTTTTCCCGGTGTATTGTTGTTCTACCAGCAGTTGCACACAGGTTTCAATAGCATATAGCTCAGCTTGAAAGATCGTGATGTGTTTTCCAAGACTGTGGTAGATCTCAGTCTTTGGACTGCTGCAGTAAATTCCTGCGCTAGATCCTTTTTCGTTTTTGGATCCGTCCGTGTACCAACACATTTCCGCATGTAATAAGCCGTTTCCCGGCTTATCCCATTCGTCCCTATTCGGAAACAGGACGTTGTAGGTGCGCGTCAAGAGTTGGACTGGTGGTGTAAGATCCGAGATCATTCCCATAATCTCATCCGACTGTAGTTCTTCTATTAGCGGTTTTGTATGAACATAATTGTTCCTTGGCTTCCTCGTTCTATATTTAGAAACCTATATGTAGCCCATCTCGCCTCTCTTTCCAAAAGAATTTGAAGAGGAGGTAGATCGAGTAGGGTTTCCATAGCCTTTGACGGCGTGGAATGGAAGGCACCAGTCACCGCTAAGCATGCTTGTCGTTGTAGTTTCGACAATTTATTCTTGCCGTTGTTTGGTTGGCTTTCTGCCACCAGGCAACTGCGCCATACGTGATAATAGGTCTGATGGCCGTCACGTATAGCCAGTACATATTTTTGGGGTTTAATCCCCAGTTTCTACCACAAATTCGGCGGCATGCCCATAGAGCATAGCAAGCCTTTTTTGATGTTTTTTCCAGATGAGAGGTCCAGCTAAGTTTTTTGTCCAGGTTTAATCCTAGATACTTAACTTCCTCCGCAAACGGAATTGTCTCACCAAGAAGAATGGGCGGTTTCAGTTTGTCTGTTTTCCTTCTTCTGGTGAATGGTATGATCACGGTTTTCTGTGGGTTTACACTTAATTGTTCCAGTGTGCACCAGCCGTGAATTGCATCTAGGATTTCCTGTATTTTTGAGGAGATGTCCTCCTCTTTGTGTCCTTTTACTAGGATCACCAGGTACAATACAATACAATACAATACAATTGGTATCTCGGAAACCGTAAGAGATACGAACATGGTTAAATTGGGGCAAAGTTGCACTTTGGGATGTTCACCAAGATGCCATCAAAAAAGTTTTAAAAATTTCAAAGATTGCTGAGTTTTTTTGGAAAAAACGGATTTTGTTTGAAAATTAATTTTATTTTTTCCTGTCGTTACTTTTTAGAAAATCAAAAAACTAATTGCACATTCTCATGGCCACTTTATTAGGGCTATCTGACAGTATTTTTAGATTTTCAAATTAGCTGATAATTTGTGAGATACAGAGGCCTACTTAATTTTTTTAAATACGGACCTGCATTTTTTATTTCATGTTTTGAAAGAACTCCTGAGTAGTAGTGGGAACTATCGAATGAATACTATCGAAACATTCGATAGTTGCAATTCATTCGAATAATTCGATAGTTAGTAATAAAACATTGGTTGAAAACTATTCGAATAAAAATTATCGAATAGATCCGTCATCTGCCTTGAAATATTGTATTCTAGTAATTCGGCAGCAAAAACCATTCATTTATAAAATTCATTCATTTATGAAATTCATTTATTCATCAGGATCGATTATAATAAAATATTAACTGAATTTTAGTTGTCGCTTCCGGCGACGTAAGGTTTCGGCAATGCTATGAAAGAGCCGGCATCTTTGATTTTTTGCGGAGTCAGATATAGATAAGGACACATTATTTTTTTATTGAGGTGCTAGTATTTACACAGAAAATACATTATGAAAGGCGCTGTTGCCATATTTTGGTATTAGTTGATATTAGCAAAGAATATTATTGTTTGGCTTTAGTTAATTAGGGAATATAAAGACATACTATCTATTCTGCATTTTTTTTATTAATATTCTGTTGTTACACTGCAATAATACTTGTTATTTTGGATGTAGGAAAATTATTTTTAATGTTTTTTAGCAAAGACTGGTTTAATAAATAATAATAACAATAATAATTTGTTATACCTATTAACAACAAAATTTAAAATCATTTAATATAAATATTTTCTTTTAAGTAGTAGCAAAATATAAACAACAAATTAGATGTCAAAATTATTTATATTAGATCCTATTTAAAAATAATATAGTCTCTAAATTTTTTGGCAACGGTGGTTTATTAAATAATAATAATTACAGAACTAATTTGTTATATTAACAACAAATTTTAAAATCATGAAATATAAACATTTATTAATTTTCTAAGCATGCAGTGTAATGTAAGGAAAATATAAATAAAAAATTAGAAATCAAAATTATTTATATTAGGTGCTTTATATTACTATTTAAAAATTATATTTACTTTTACTGGCATTTACTTTAAAAAATAAATGAAATATTTTTTCTTCGCAAAAAACTACATGTAAAAGAATTAGCATAAACAAAATATAAACATCGTTAACTTTTTTTTTTAAATTGGCACGTGTAAAACTTTCATTTTAATTTTCTCACCCCATAGTTTGAGTTCGATAACCATTTACTTAAATATGATTATACAACCACATTACTTAAATATGATTATTAAGTTCAACTAATTCATATTATTAAAACATCTAAAATACAAATATGTATTTTTAAAATTAATTGTAAGTTCATCTCATCTCTCTTAAAAATTGCTACTTCTCAAAATTTCCCATTAAAAAATAGACCATATACCATATAAAATTAAATAATTGAAGAATCCGGACTACGGATAACCACACAAATTTTTTTCATTTATTTTTAACTATTTTAATAACCATAAAAATAGCACAGTATTTATACAGCAGAAGTTATAAAAATTTGGAAGAACTAATAATGCGCAACACATACAAAAAATCAAACGAATATTAAATTTCATTTATCAAAAGCATTCGATAGTCGTGGCTCAACGATAACCATTTAGTCGCACGGCGAGGTTGTCACATATGCTTTAGTATACAAATGAATGAATGATTCTATTCGAATAAAACCATTCGATAGTTGAAATCATTCATTCATTAACCATTCGATAGTCTAATTCATTCGATAGTTCCCATCGCTACTCCTGAGTACAATAATGTGCCACACTTTATATTTTTTTTGTTTCGGACATTTGAACACAATTTATTTAAACTAATTTCAAGTTCGGCTCTGTTTTTTTTAAAGATTTAATCCATTCATCGTTACAATATTGATAATCCTTCAAACTTAACAATTATGTGGGATAAAACATTGAATACGGAAAATCAAAGATGGATTAGAAATGGTAGAGCAGTATAATGAAATTATTTTAAATAATAATTAAATAGTTTTGTTGTTGTTAAGGTACCCAAAACAAAAAAAGTATACAGTGTGGCATATCATTATACTCAGGAGACCGAGTACTTTTAAAGCATGCAATAAAAAATGCAGGACCGTATTTAAAAAAAAAGTTCGCCTTCGTATCTCACAAATTATCAGCTAATTTGAAAATCTAAAAATACTGTTAGATAGCTCTAACAAAGTGGCTACGAGAATGTGCAATTAGTTTTTTGATTTTCTAAAAAGTAACGACAGGAAAAAATAAAATTGATTTACATATTTTTTGTAATGTTTTTTTGCTCTCCTGTAAAATTAGAAACAATGGGATTAGTTGTTTAACATATTTTATCGACGAAAATTAATAAATGATTTTAATTATTATTTTAGCAAGTTTTTTTCTTAAAGATATGAAGTTATTATTAGAACTGGTTCGATGTGGTAATAAGGAGCACTTGTAATGCTTAATTGAATAATACAGCTATTAAAGATGCTATTTCTCGAACATGGACTGTAAACCGAACGTAAATTCTAGTTTACGCACAAATTGACATTAATTTTCTGTATAATTACATTTAAATTGTTCATTTGGTTCTTTAAATTGAATTTGTTTTCTAAAATAATTATTTTGTTTAATTATTTGTATAATGGTAAAATATAACACTAAATCACCACACACAATACACCAAAATACTTTACTTACACAAAAAAATGTTGTGAATAATGCTACAATTTTATAAGATCCTTTGTTGCAAACTGTAGTAGTATTTGGGCCAAATACAAGTTGTAGCGATATTTACTATTTTTGGTAGATAAAAATTGCAGAAGCAGTTCATAGTTTTGTAGATTTTAATATGGAACTAGGTATTTATGATCACGAACTGCAAATCAAGTAATAATTCCTCAAAGATTGTAGTAAAATGTAATCTGCAATTTCTATCAAGATGTCATTTAGTAACGTCGCGCGTCGCAAGCTCGTGGATTCCCGGCCCGTCCAACAATCAATCCTGTGAGAAAGAGATAGGCGAGATCGGCGCCGTTAGCGTTGAAGAGACGAAGATAAAAGATGCTGAGATTGAATTGTGGACGGGCCGGGGAATATATTCGGAGACAAACACAATCTACTGCTATTTGCCATTTATTTTACGAATTTTAGTTTATATGCGTATAGTTTTTTATGTTGTAGTGTTGTGGTTAGTGTTGTAGTGTTGTTATGTTGTGGTAGTGTTGTGGTTAGTACTTGTTATAATTATAGTATAATATAATAAATAATTATAATTATATAATAGAATAGTATATAAATATTTCTAGTTGCTAATGCAATTTTAGGACATGATTTATGAAACATTTTGGAGTGAAACTTCTTTACGCGCAGTGGGAGTAAACATTCAAGGCCGTGACTATTTTTATTATTTTACACGAATAAAACTGTTATACGTAAAAAACTATTTTTTACGCGTATAAAACTATTTGTTACTGGTAGAAAACTATTTTTTACGCGTATAAAATTAGTTGTTACGTGTAAAAATTTAGTTTGTTACACGTAAAAAACTATTTTTTTCGCGTCAAAAACTTATTGTTTGTGGTAAAAAAAAATTTTACAAAACAAATATTTTTTACGTTTAATAAACTATTTGTTACACGTAAAAAACTATTTTTTACGCGTCAAAAACGTATTGTTTCTGGTAAAAAAACTTTTTAACGCAGAAAAAAATAATTTTTTACGTGTAAAAACTATTTGTTACACGTAAAAAACTATTTCTTTACGCGTCAAAAACTTAATGTATCTGGTAAAAAAACTTTTTTACGCAAAAAAAATTGCGTGTAAAAAACTATTTGTTACTCGTAAAAAAGTATTCTTTTTCGCGTCAAAAATTTATTGTTTCTGGTAAAAAAACTTTTTACCCAAAAAAAATATTTTTTACATGTGTAAAACTATTTGTTACACGTAAAAACTATTTTTTACGCGTAAGAAAATATTCCTTTAATTTATTACTTTTTCAACATTTCAAAATACATTTTTTCAAACATTTCCTTCAAATTTTTGAATTTAATAGAATCTTCCTAAACAGTAGATGTTCTCTATAAAAATATTTTTAGATAATATCCTAAAATGAAAAAAATGCATACTATTTAATTTAATTTTTATTGCATAGTTAAATATTACGTCCGCCTATAACGGGGTCTCATAGAAAACGCTAAAGACGCTACAGAAAACAAATTGATTTGTTTTCATTTGCGTTTTTTGCGAGACACGCCGAACGCTAGACGCTTTTGGTGGGGCCACTCCTATACATATAATCCTGTTATTTTGTTTTAGACGCAAAAGACGCTTCACGCAAAAAAAAACGCTTTCTGTGTGGCCGTGCACTTAGAAGAAGACCGAACCTGAGATGGAACCATGATATTAGGAAATCAGCAGAGATAACTTGGGCTCGCATTGCCAACAGTAGACACAAAGAAACAAAAAACAAAAAACAAAAAAACTGAAAATAATGATAATGATATACAAAATAGAATTACATTGAATCAAAAGAGACATGAAAGAGACAATGTCTACATTACAGGAAACAAAATTAGAGAATAAAATAGGAAAATATTTCTAGGAATCTTATCTACATAGTATGCATTTTTTTTATTATGCGACTGTTTCTATGACATAATGCACGAAATATGCAACTGTATAGTATGCAACACAGTTTTTTTCGTAACAAGTGGTATATTCATACAGTATCCACATAACAAACTCACATTGTTTGGATATTAATAGAGGTTTCATTTGATAAGGAGTCATGAATCAACATAATCATTAGTAGTGCGATTACTAAGAGATATATAATAATATAAACAATTTTTAATTATTATTAATGAGAGAATTTCGTAAATATACAGTTTTGAAATTTTTCTTGGTATAGTCAAAGAGTAGATAAGACAAGAGACGACAGTTCGCGCGGTACCTTTCATGTTTGAGTGGTGGGGAGAGTGACCTCGTCTCGCTTGTCCCTTTAAATTTTCGTAACCTTTTCGCGGGAAATTTGAAATAAACTATTATTAAAACTTGCCTGTATAGCTTATAAATAGTTACTGTATGGGTAAAGAAATAAATAGAAACGAAAAAAAATGAGTTTTCTAAATATTATATAAAATAAATTATAATTAGAAACATATTTGTCAGGGAATAAAGATAATAAAAGCAATATTTTGTATATCGTTGGTAAACAAGATAAAGTGACCAAGTCGATTTGTAAGAAGTGTTTTATTTACGTGTATTTTTTTTACATATGGACTTGAACAAGTGTAATATTACAATGAACACACAATAGATCTATAAGGTCGCGGTGATTAACTCCCCTCCATTCTACAATATCACAATGTGGAATTTATGTACAAAAAAATAGAGTTGCTCAATTTTTTTTGTAAAAATATATTACAAGCTTCTAACCATATCTTCGATCTATGGATTACATTTAGTTTAATAACATAATTATATAGTATATTTCTATAAAAATACTTTTGAAACTTTGGATCCTTTGGAAACGAGTGAAATATTATGTTTGTCGAAGTATAAGACCTATTTTTGCAGTCTTTATAAGCACACACATTGCCACCATCTCGTCTTTTCCTGCTACTCGTGTCCTGTTCAGTATTCATATTTAACAATAATTACAAATTAGTAAGCAACAAAAACGATACTAAAATTAAACCTTAAAAACTCTCAAAACGATAATATATCGAAAAACTCTGAAACACACACTTTAAAAAGGCAAAAATGCAAGAAAACAACTAATCAGATTTGTTTATGTTTAAGCCTGATTAGCACAGCTGATTAGCGTCCTAAAATCATAGGTTAGAATAAATAAAATACGCCGTTGTCAGATTTTATCGTTTATCTTTGAAATCGATCAACTTAGTCATTCTGTTTCTTTGATATCAGTACATTACGAAAAAAGAACCTAAACCAACCTAAACTAAAAATTTACATTTCCGTATTAACATATGTTACTTATATTCTTCTTATATTATTAATTTATTTTCAGAAAATCTTGTTTATTTTTCAAAGAAATATACTTGGCAACAGAGAAAATGGGACTTGATGGGACCCATGGGACCTTTAAATTTTAATATATCTGCGTCTCTCTCGCGAAATTCGACTTCTTTGTTCACTGTCGTCTCTTGTCTTATCTACTCTTTGGTATAGTATTGTTGGTATGGTATGGTAATGATGAGCTGCCTCCCTCACTGTGGCAGCTCTATGGCTCTGCTTCCTATGAAGGTGCAATTTGCCAGCGCATTAGTTTTGATTGCAGGCCGTCTGACTTTTCGTCATGCTGCAATCAGTTTATAGTATTGTTACGGACCCGTGTGGACTCGACCTAACCTAACTATATGTCCCGCCCTCAGATGACCTTAACATCGCATTAAAGAATAGACACCGTAATGATTCATTCGTTCGAGAAGAATCGAGTCCCAATGGAATGGACTAGTACATACGAGAACATTCGAAAACCTTCTCTACGCACCTAACGATCTATGGACTATTCTAGAGTTCTTTACCTGTCGGTATAAAAGCCGGCGGCTGTGGCCTACAGGGGGCAGTTATAAATATACAGTTGACGCGCTAAAATTCAAAATAAATTCTTAGTTATAAATCGTTTGTAAATAGTTCTATAAGTCTTTTATCGTTATTGTTTTTGTTAATTAGTGTTAAATAAATAGTGTTTAAATAAATTGTGACTTTCTATCCACACGGAACCGACGAAAAACGTAACAGTATAAACTTGATATTGACATTGATATTTTTTTAGTATAGATTAAACTTCTTTCACAAAGAAGAGTAAGTTTTTTAAGAAGAGTACTTGGGATAACAAGGAAAGATAGACTAAGGAACAGCTTTATAAGAGAGGAACTAAAAGTACATTCGATTCTGAATAAAATTGGGCATTGTCAGCTTAGGTGGTATGGACATTTGATTAGAATGAACAATGACATACCAGTAAAAGACGCGTGATGGAAAGCTAAAATGCAGAGAAAGGGACCAAGTGGAAGACCAACTAAAACATGGAATGACCAATAGAGAAGATAGTGCAGGATAAAGGACTAACATTAACAGAACCCAAAAGTTTAGCAAGAGGCAAAAATAAATGGAAACAATTTGTGTATAGTGTAGCAATTAAGTGAATCTATTTAATCTAGTATACCTTACACCTTCGGGTAGAAAGGTTTTTGATTATATACATATAAACTTCTTTCAGTGATTTCATAATATTTGCTTTAGTTATTTTTTCACCTTTTTGATACACAATGTTTTAGGAAAAAATGAGACAAAAGAATTGACTGAAAGAAAAACGTATTGCTACGTATTTTCCTTTATGTGAAAAACAGTTTATCGGAATTTTATTGGCAAATAGCCTCTTTTGTGTAAACTTGGTGACAAAGTATGCTTTTCCTAGTTTTTGTTGAGTCACATACACATTAATGAGGTTGCGTGTTGTTAATATACGGTTAAACTAAACTGAACTGATTTTTTAGTACCTTAATTTTAGCCTATAATATAATTATTTTCTACAAAGCTTTGGGATTTTTTGTGAATAAACAATTAAAAAAGAGACATACAATATTTTTCACCAAAAACTTTGCTTTTGTCTTGTATTGAAACTAGATTTTGGCTAAAACGTGAATTCACGAATTCACAGTTATACCAGTGATCGTGATTTTTCACTTCACCTGCCGATAATTTTTTATTTTTTACTACTTTTAAACTACAATTTGTACAACTAACTTTGTAACATTGTAAAAATATCACAGTTAGTTATTTTGTGCATCTTTAATTGAAAATATATTAGGATATTTTGATTGGTAGGTATTTTCTAGCCGCTTTGTTCTTACTGTATACTGAGGGTCTCTCAACTCAAACAAAAGAACCCAATATCTCCAAAGTTATGCACAGCAACTTTGGTGAATATCTTCAATAAGTGTTTCAACAACAAAAGTCTAAAGAGCATTAACATAATCACTAACAGTCCTAAAGATGTAACGTTTTTAGTTCGTTACATGTCTTTTTTACATATAATATATGATGTCTGGCCTATCGTCACCGGATTCCCTCTCGTTCAGGCCTGATCATTTTGTTGGTACGCTTGGCGTAATTTTTACGTTCCCTAGTCGCCAACCCTGCTATCGTTTCACTATTCTGTGGAGGCGCGCGCTGTCAACATCGCTTCTGTCAACTCTCTGTGATTTAACGGCACTTTTGGTTTGACCGTTTGGCCTGTCAGACGCCATTAGTCCCAGTTTGTTTAGAAATGGTGATTATTTAAATCTTGCTGTATAATCTGAATCAGCTGCTATTTCGAGGCTACAGGTAAAGATGAGTTATTACCTTTTATAGATTCGATATTATTATTGAATATTTTTAGGGTAGAGTTACGGATGTCCCAACTTCTATTTGTATTTTGCTGGCACGTTGGCGTCCCTTTTCTTTTGTCCTCCAGAATGTCACATTATTTATTGAGCCCTCGGAAGTATTTCGAGGTAGGTTTATTTTGTTTATTAGACCTTGTTTGGTTCTAAACAAGAGTTTCATATTTTTAGGGTCCAAGGTACGGGTAGTGTTTTATCTACGAACATTATCTTATGTACGGATGTCCTGTGGACGAGTGTCCCCAGTAAGAATGATTTTTTCTTACATATAAGTGCCACAGCGTGGATGTAGCTTGAGTCCCATGCTGCTTCGTTCCCAGCTATAAGCTAGTTAGTTACGGCGTATCAATTCATGGTGTCCTCATTCTGGCCCCTTTGGTTGTGTTGGATGGCTGAGTACAGAGATGCGAGACCACCTCACGCTGTTACTGTTTAAAGCAAGATTACATAAAGAACAGCTAAGTGTAGATTTAAGTTCTAGTTTTACATTTAACATTTAAAACATTTACAGTCTTAAACAATAACGTACATCTTAAATAATATCGTACAGACTATGTTTAGTGGTTAGATTGTTAAGAACATTCATGTCGATTTAATATTTAATATAATAATTAATACTAAATATAATTTAGATCTTAGGTTTCATTGCATTACATCTTGTAATGGTATTACTTTTATAGATATTATTATCGCTATTTTAACAGATGAATAACCAAACATAGATTCTAGAATCTACAGGTTGCAACATCTTCGATTTAGCATCATATGGAATATATCAAATTAATTAAAGTAATGCTACATTTCATATATTCTCTTAAACTTTACATGTCTTGTATTTTATCGTAGTTGTTTTCATTGATATTTAGTACGACTCTTACCACCACTTTCTCTGACATATAACCACTATATATTTATTAGAACTCTACAATATCATGTACCATCTAAGAACATCATGAATAAATATAGTCATTAGTTTTAAGTAATATACAACTGTGTTTTCTTTCTCTGTACATGTCTGGCGCCCAATATTTATAATTTCGAGTTATTATTGTTAATTAGTTTTTTTCCAGTGAAATACCTTATCCACGACTGCTCTACCAACGAAAAGCTGCCGTTCGCAGTGATAATGTTTAAAAAAAACGCTACCAAGAGTTAGAAGAAAAGAGAATATGTATCACGAACAACGAATATACCGGGTGGTGCATGGTCGTTGGAAACATAGGAAATCCATCGGAAAATCCCATGCAAATTTTTAACTGTCAAAATATTGGCTCCCCTATTAATTTTACATCTAAAGCTTGATTTTACATAACATAACGTTTTCGCGCCATTTTTCATCCGTAAATTTTTTACTTCAGCCCGTCAACGGAGAAAGATCGTACGACAACGGACGTTTTGACACTTTTTTGACAAATTTAATCTAACCTTAATAAAAAATATAATAGTACAAGAGCTAGCAACGTCGGGAAAACGAGAATTTTAAGAAAGCTGGTTCTTTAATATATCTTTTGCTATGCTCTCCTGACCAAAGTGCGGGCCGTCTGGCTGCCGGTAGACTACTGCGTTCCCTACTGCGCATCACATCTGTAGAGAGTATCCCATTTTCGTGTGTTTTATGGGATTTCTCGTTTATGAGTAGAGATACAATGATGCGATTTTCCAATTACTTTGCTACAGTTTTATGAAACTAAATATGCTACATATATGTTTGTCCTAGCCTCGTTAGTTCCTGAAATACAGGACGAATTTGTGATGCGCAGAACAGATGTTGAAAACAGATATGATGCGCTGTAGTGAACGCAACGTCTATCGGCAAATTGTCATTTGAAAAAAAATTACGGGCAAGTTGATTTTTTCAGAGTTTGTCAGCGACTGTCTTCTGAGTGTAAAATAAACAAAATCGGAAATTTTCCCCTTGCGGTTTTTGAGCAATAGGGGTGTTTTATTATTTCCGGACTTAGCGGCCGTTTCATGAGCCCTTTGGGGTGGTTTTCAAAAAGTTTGATTTACAGCAAATTGACCCGTATGAAAGTTGTTCATAATAAATGGACAAGCAACTTTTCCTCATGATTTTTTTTGTAGCTTGATTATTTTTCGAGATAGCGTCCAGTTCATGAACAAATTAGGATAGTTTCATAATTTTTGTTTAGTTCTACAAATTTACCAACTTAAACGTGTTCATATTAAAATTACATGCAAACTTCCCTATGACATGTATTTATTTCCCCAAAACGAATCTTGGAATTCATCAAGTGAATGAATATTATGATTTTTTTTTATTTGTAAAAAAGACATTTAAAGCTACCAACACTTGTTCGCTCAGTTATAAAACTCAAGTTACAAAAAAAGTTCATAAGACAAAGGTATATGTACTCTTATTTTGAACGAGTTTCCTAGGGAGAATTTGCTGAAAAAAGACTAACATTGAAAACTACCCTAATTTGTTCATGAACTGGACGCTATCTCCAAAAATAATCAAGCTACAAAAAAATTCATGAAGAAAAGTTGCTTGTCTTACAAAAAAATGCATTAGGCGAACTTATAGAGAATGTTCTTATGTACAATTTGCGTCTAATTATTTTGTTGTAGTACAGTTTTAAAAAAAAACACCCCTATTGCTCAAAAACCGCAAGGGGAAAATTTCCGATTTTGTTAATTTTACACTCAGCAGACACTCGCTGACAAACTCTGAAAAAATCAGCTTGCCCGTAATTTTTTTTCGCTCTCTATACGGCGGTACAATTTTACTGGATAATTAATGATTAATAAGTTCAAAAAATATATTTTTAAAATAGACTGTATTACAAATAGTATTAACAGGCCATTGAAAACTGATTTTAAATGAGTTAAGTGGTATTTTGATGACAAATTCCTAGATTAGCATGAATCACCTGATAATAGTGCACAATGAATTGGAATAAGGTAGAATTATTAGCCAATCCATTCATAGTTTAATGTAAAAAATTAATGAAGTTATTATCAACAGCAATTCAGACAAACCAGGACAGACAAAAAAAAATAGATATTTAAAAATCTTGACCTATTTTTGAGTTAGTTTAGGTAATCGGGAAACTTGGACAAGTTATATTGAGAATATACAGGGTCTCAAAAAAATAAAAATAAGACAAAAAGCTCCTATGAGCATATTGCCCTAAAATGCTTACTGACGAAGTTACAGCATTTGAAATGGCAAATAAAAATAATGTGTTTTGTTTATTTTTAAGAACATTGGTAAACCATTTTGAGACCCTTGTTTTGAGCAATTTTTGATGACGATTAAAATGTTTCCTACATATATTACTGTTCTTGTAAGACTATAATGGCCTGTATTTTCTTATTCTACGTCTTTTATACACTATGTCTTGTACGCAACCGTTTTAACAAAATCGGTGAGGAAAATCGCAAATTTCCACGACTATCTGTGTGGAAAAAAGCCGATAAAATGACAAGTTTTTGGTTATTTTTTACACATTTTCAAAGGCTTTTGAAAATGACTTTTAAAAAATAAAATAATTTTTTTTAACCTATCCTCGCTGTTCAAGTATCATTTAATTTTAATCTACCCTTTCTGTTAAAGCACAATTTTATCTAGGTACTATTTTTGATAGATGTGTTTATTAAGTTTTAATAGCTTTTCCCATTATATCACATCGTCCCAAAGCAGTGCTTGCATGTAAAACACTTGTAATCCGAACCAAACAACATCTTAAACACGTTAAGCGGAGGCAGTACCATAAAATCAAGCCAACAACGAATTCCATTGAGCGAGTACCGCCTCCCACTTTGTTCGTACCTCCACGCACCGGAATTATAAACAGTCATATGATACTAATTTAGCATTTTTTACCTTGAGGATCGTAACAACCCTTGGTACCGTGCATCCTAGTACTATATTTTCACCATGACACTTGAGAAAAACTTCACAAAAATAGCTTTAAAGTCACTAAAATACGCGAAAAATATATTAGACTGGTACTACTATCCGTCGAGTGCGTACTATTACATATAAATTACGTGTAAATATGTAGAGTCGCGAGACCAACGTAACAGCGCGATTGTGACTGAGGAGCGGACTAAGCACCAGCGCGGGTCGTACTTGGTACTTCGCGGTGATTGTTTCGAAAAACTACGGCGACGCTGTGTGAAGAGGCCGCCGGGCTGTCTCCAGGGTTGGGTTCGGGCGCGCAGTAAATTAAAAAATTACGGAATTTATTACTGTAGTAAATTAATTTTGCTAGGTTTTCGACTAAAGGTACGTCCATAGTGCACCGGCTTCCGGCTTCACGCTTTATTGCGGCAGACTAGCGGTGAAAATAGAAGAAAAAAATGTAAGTAACTAGCGTGTACCCCCGACTTCGTTCGCGTCGAATTAATCATTTGTAATGGTGATGATAAAGCAAAGCAAGAAAGAATTCCAAATCCATTAACATACAAACTGGATAAAATTTTCTCACATTTATGTCAGCATGATAAAAAACAATATGGGGATATTATTATATACATATCTTGGTAATATTTGAGGGGTAGTTTCATCTCGTTGGAATTTGACTTTCGAAAAATCCGTTTGCCAAAAATAGGTTTTTTACGTCAAGCAGTTTAAGCAGAATCGTGGATAATCAATTACCCAACTTTTTGGAACACCTTGTATGATTTTTTAAAAAATTTCAAAATATGTAAAAAAAGAAAATAAATTATGCGTGTCCAAGCGTTTTCCCGAAAGACTAACCGTTTTTTAAATAACAAATATTGTAATATTTGAGGGGTGTTTTCACCCTCTTGGAATTTGAGATTTGAGAAACCGCTCCTTATCGAACCTCTACACCCCACAGTCAATCCGTTTGCCAAAAATCAGCTTTAAACGTCAAGCAGTTTCAGCAGAATCGTGATTACTCAATAGTCATATTTTATGAAACACCCTGTATAAATTTTTAAAAAATCTTAAAATATGTAAAACAACGGTTTTTAAATAAAAAATTTTCTAATATTTGAGGGGTGGTTTCACCCCCTTAGAATTCGAATTTCGAAAAATCCCTTCTTATCGGACCTCTACACTCTACACACCCTAGAATCAACCTGTATGCTAAAATTGAGCTTCTTACGTTGAGTGAGTGGTTTGAACAAGATCGTGATTAATCAGTGAGTCAGTCACTTAAGGATTTTATATACAGGGTGGCCCATCGAAAACGCAAGGCATAACGGCCAGGGTATCTATTTTTTGAAAAAATCCAAAAGCACGTTCATTTTGTTTGTGAGGGAGACAACTTTTGCCCCAAAAATGATTGCAAAATATTCAACCCTCTAAGCGGGGGTGTCATCCCCCGACTTTTTTCAAATGGAAAGGGGGGTCAAGTGGTACGGCAATGAAAAGAGCTTTCTATTCTCTATATTTCCCCGGTCGCGTCATCGTCATTGAGAAAATATGAAGGATTGAAATTTGAAAAGTTTATTTAAGCATTTATCAGAGTAAATGATAATTAAGGATAAATTCGACCAATTTGCTGTTTTTTCTTATTATTTCTAGATGTTTACTCATTTATTCACTTGTCAAAAGGTTGAACGATCAGGTGCGGTAGTTGCTAGATAGCTGTTCTGTGACTTGTACGTTGAAGTTCTTCTCAATATCAGAGTACGTAGATCGCCGAGTAGCGACAGAAACCGTCGGCTCTTTTGATGTGGTGGGACCAAATTTTCTTTCTCTCTCTTTTGACGTGTTTGACAGATAGACTACGTATTTAACTGCTCAACTTATGAAGTGGTCCTATAAACATGGTATACACTGCTCACAATTTGAAGTGGAATTAATTATAAAGTTTTATACATATCTTTTTTGTTTTGTTTTATCCTTATTTCTAAATTTGAGTGTATAAAATATCTTACTGGTAATAAATAATTAAAAAAACAATTCGTTACCTGAGGTATACTTGAAATAAAGTATATAGAGATATTTGATAAATGGCAACAGTGGCAACTTCGCTTCTTCGTATGACAGATAACCTACTTATTTCGCGCAGCCGCAAAAAAAATTGAAAACGGGACTGTCGCTACTCGTCGGTTTAGGTACTCTGTCAATATCGTTAAACTGACTTACAATAGAATTTCCAAAAATACCAGCCCACACGTTCAATTTCTGAGGGTTTTGTGTGCGCACCTCGTGAAAAACCCTGGGGTTGGCCTCAGCCCAGTACCGACAGTTGTGCCGATTAACTACACCGTTCAAAAAGAAAGTACACTTATCCGAAAAACACACATTAAATAGGAAAATAATAAATATAATTAAATAAATAAATTATTATCATTCGCCACTCGTTCAGTCATAGCTTCACAAAATTGCAAGCAACGATCAAAATCGCGTCTTCGTTGAGTTCTTGTACCAACTGAATTTTGTACGGGTGGAACTTGTGTTTTTTTAATATCCTTTGGAAACTTGTACGATTCCCGCCGGTCTTATTGGCTAATTTTCTTGTACTCAGAATACTGTCCATGGCAACTTGGCCCAATACGAATACGATATAGCTTCATTTACTACAGGATTTTCCCTCTGCCTCTTTTTATTCATAACGGAACCAAAAAAAAGTTTCGCGAAATTTTGCTACTAACTGGCGAACAATTTTGCCATAAAGGTGTTTGTCAGGATGGCGTTCATTGAATATCTGCGAAACCCGATTGCAAACATCTAGAAATAATAAGAAAAAACAGCAAATTGGTCAAAGGGATTTATCCTTATCATTTACTCTGATAAATGTTTAAAAAACTTTTCAAATTTCAATCCTTCATATTTTCCCAACGACTCGACCGATCTTCAAAAACGAAGCAGGAAAGTATAGAGAATAGAAGGCCCTTTTCATTGCGGTACCCCTTGACCCCCTTCCCATTTGAAAAAAATCGGGGGATGACACCCCTGCTTAGAGGGTTGAAGATTTTGCAATAATTTTTGGGGCAAAAGTTGTCCCCCTCACAAACAAAATTGACGTGTTTTTGAATTTTCTGAAAAAAAAATTACCCTAGCCGTTATGCCTTGCGGAACGTTTTCGATGGGCCATCCTGTATTAGTATAGATTTACCGCCTCTGACTGGTTAATAATTTCTTGCGGAAGATCTTCCTGAATCTTTTTTCTTTAAAATCTGACTTGCTGGTTGATAATTCACTATTTTATGACCTCTTAATGTCAGTGCTATTTAATATTTACAAAAAAAAACGCACATGTTTATTGCATAGTAACATAAACGCACCCCGATAATTTATTAATTCGCAACAATGAAAGTAGAACTGGTAGATCCTTTTAAATCGATCATTCTTTAGAGGTTGAACATGAAACAGTTCTGCTGTTGGATAAAATTTTGTATAGCACTCGCGTGTTATAAAATATACGTCACTTGAGAAAATTAGCTAAACATTTCCTAGCGTGACTTATATGTAAGATAACACACCAGTACCATAAATAACTGTTTTCAGTGACTATCCAGTAAATTTTAAAATATGAAAATAAAATTATGGCAGACTGTACGTTAGCGGTGAAAGGTATTTTGGTGTATACTGTGGGTGATTTATTGTTTTATATTGCTGTTTAACACCAAAGATCCCAACCCCAACCGTATTCTTATAAGACCTGATAACATTAAAATAGGGCGTCGAAAATTGAAGAACTACAAATGGCCAACCCTGGCTCTGAAGAAGTCCAGTCTCGACGGTCGCCACAAGGCAGCGAAGCAGCGGCATCGTGGCGCCAAGAGTACACTGGCAACACTTGACAACAGCGCAATGCAGCGAATCTATCGAGATAGTGTGGGTGGGTGAAGGAACCTTGGAGGATTAATAATATACAAGCTGCAGGAGTCCCAATCTACGGTGTCGCTCGTTTTGTCATACAGGGCGAGTCTTGAAAGGGTGCAAATATTTTCAGGAACCGTGGATTTTGATCATAGAAATATACAGGGTGGTCCGAACTGTATTCCGGAAACTTCAGCAGCATTTTTGACTATTTCCATTCTCAATATCTGCAGAAAGGTTGCTCATAGCGATTTTTACCAAGAGACATTTTTTACGTAGAAAATCACGGAAATGCATAATTTTTCACCTAGTAGTTTTATACAGGTACAGACGAAAAGTTATTACTCTTCAAAATAGTTAAAACGCAATATGTAAGTACATACCCATACCACAGAATATACACCATACAGAAGCGACAAAGAGCTTTGAATAGCATTGGTCAAATGGGAACTAATTGCGTGACGTCACGTTTGACATCCGTGCGCCTTGAACAGCATTTCACACTGAAAGAAAATTGTTAGATTTTAATAGAAAACGATGAAAGGCAGGTTTATTTAGTTTTTAAAAACTAGAGGGATTTAAATCAGTATTTTTCTTTAGAATTAAAAATAAATAAATAATTATGAAATATATTTTTTAGTCTTTTATGCATAATATCTAGAAATAATTATACCTGCGGTCGTGAATTTTTTTTTGGTGTATAATTCTGTGACGTCACGTTTGACAGTTAACCAGCATTATCCCCTCCTAAAAATTTTGAAGCAAATCTCTTTGTCGCTTCTGTATGGTGTATATTTTGTGCCCATACTCCCAGACACCAATTTTCATCCAAATATTCACGTTACTTCATAAATTATTTGGAAAAAATCGAAATAAAAATGAAATCTCTACACCCTGTATCTTCGAAACTAAGCATTTCAGGACATACATTTATACAAACATTTTTATTTATTTTTATCTGCAGAATATGCTGCCAAAGTTTTCGGAATACCTACAGTTCGGACCACACTGTATACAAGGTGTTTCAAAACAAATGCGAAAAACTTTAGGGGGTGATTCCTTGTTCAAAATAAAGGGTAGTTTGCTTTATAAACGTTGGGTCAAAAGTCAACCATTAGGGAGATATCGCGGTACAAAGATGGCGGAAAAATAATGTTTTTATTTTTTATCTTGAAAACAAAAAGACATAGACTAATGAAATTTTATGGACGCATTACTGTTATGAAAACACACTTTCTGGTAATTTTTTCACTTTTTTAAAATGAGTGGAAGGGGTTGAAATAAACTACCCCTATCATTCTTGTTAACGAAATTTAAAGAAAAATCTTATCAAAAACATGCAAAAAAAATAATTTGGATAGTTTAGTTTGTTTAGAAACTTTTTTATCTCTTGTGTTTTTTTGATAAAACTCACCGATTTGAAATTAAAAAATAAAATGTAAAGCATTACATGTCAGGACAAAAACATTTTTAGATTAAGAATCTAGTGATAATAACGATAATAATAATCATCTAGATAATAACGTATTGCAGTAGAGTAATGTCAAATAAAATAATATTAGGAACATCCTAAAAAGTAACAGCGGCCGACTAGATTTTTTCCTAAAAAATTACAGCAGCCCACTAGATTCTTTATCAGAAAATGTTTTTTGTCCTGACATGTAATGTTTTACATTTTATTTTTTAATTTCAAATCGGTGAGTTTTATCAAAAAAATACAAGAGATAAAAAAGTTTCTAAACAAACTAAACTATCCAAATTAGTTTTTTTGCATGTGTTTGATGAGATTTTTCTTTAAATTTCGTTAACAAGAATGATAGGGGTAGTTTATTTCAACCCCTTCCACTCATTTTAAAAAAGTGAAAAAATTACCAGAAAGTGTGTTTTCATAACAGTAATGCTTCCATAAAATGTTATTAGTCTATCTCTTTTCGTCTTCAAGATAAAAAATAAAAACATTATTTTTCCGCCATCTTTGTACCGCGATATCTCCCTAATGGTTGACTTTTGACCCAACGTTTATGAAGCAAACTACCCTTTATTTTGAACAAGGAATCACCCCCTGAAGTTTTTCGCATTTGTTTTGAAACACCCTGCATATTATCCTTTTGTCTGTTTTTTAAATAAGTCCAAATAAAAATTTTACGAAAAAACGATAAATTTTGAGTGACTGATTGCATATGAGCCACTCATATGCAATCTAGAAATATTTGCACTTACTTAAGACTCACCCTGTATAACAATATGGGTTCAACTGGAGGTTTTAGTGGAGATCTAGGTAGAGAAAAATGAGGGTGGTATTATGGTACAAAGGGTGCGTGGGGTGCGTCTGAAAAAGGGTAGTTTTGACAGAAAACAGATGTTGCTGAAAGGTGGTGTTTTGATTTTGCAGATGTTATACGGACTATTGTATGAATATAATAGTAAAGATGTTCTTTTGCCCTAAATAATTTGTGACAGCTGATTTTATGTTTTTGTTCAAGGGCACGTGGTTAACCCTTGACTGCACCTGCATAATAGTATTTCCCTTAAGGCCAGTCTACACATATAGTTTTACCTGTCGGTTTTGAATGTCAGTTAAAACGGAAAACCGACTGCTGTTAAAAAAGCGAGGAAAGACGGATTAAAGAGTAAGATACACACTAGGAGATTTATATCTGATGTTTTAGATCACTCTTGGTAAAAACAATGGAGGAAGGACTGCTTTAATTAAATATAACATTTAGTTTAGTAAATGTTATATTTGTTGAAACCACCTACGGCTTATTTCGTCGAGGGACTTTTCAGGCGTATTGTGTACTTTTTGGGGAGTAGTTTTTAAGGGAAAAAATTGTAACACCGTGGTAAGCCAGCTTTGGCCGAAAAAATGGTCCCAAACGGCCCAACATTTTCAGTTTCAGTTAAATTTTCGCCGCTTAGATTTGGTAAAAGGTAGGCAGAAAGCTAGGTAGGCAGAAACTGCTAAACTTTTTAATGATTTTAATGAGTGTTTAGTATCCGAAAAGCTTTCTGGGCACGAAATAAAGCAGACCCATCTTGTTTTCATCAAAAAAAGGAAAAAAGTAGAGCGGGAAAAGGCAATATTTCCAATGAGTCAGTCTAGGGCGGTGATAGTACTTAATATTACCAAAATTACCGCGGTAATATTACCCTTTACATTACTAGTCTGACCTATCGAAGTTCTACTATACATACTTCATGTCATGCATTTCATATATCTATTAAAAATCATATTACAAAACATTTTTTGGTACTCCACACCATACATCTTGTCCCGATGTTACAGAAACCGAACTTATACTACCGTATAAAAGAAAATTTCAAGTTGCATTATCCCAAACAATAAAGTTATTTAATGAGTTATATGTTTCATATTCAACGACCCAACAAAGTATTCCATAGAAAACGTATCTACAGCTTCTTTTGTAGCAGCTTTCTTCAATTAACAGAATCTTTTCAACGCGCATACACATTATAACAAACTCATATTGGGTTTGGACAGGTTTCTAAAACAGTTTTGATACGGCGGCTTCATATCTCTTTGAACCCACACGTTTGTTCTGTCAACGGAGATTTTTAGAAGGCTATTATACTATTAATTTTCACTCGGGGCACTCGTAGTCCATTAGAACGTATCGCAGTCTGAAAGTACTTTAAATTTTAATAATCTTTCGTGTATTTAACATTTAAATTAGAAGATTACTGATTATTATATACTATATATTATAATCTGATACTATTATCAGATTGTTGAAGGGCTATGAAAATATCTTTTTCGATTCAAAGTAAGGCGAGTGACGATAAACGTTTATTTTTTATTGAATTTCTAGTGTAATTTTTAATGCGTTTCAAACATGAAAAATGTCTCTCAACCGAAGTACTTGTAAATGGTATGAATTTACCGTATGATCGAAAAAAAACGGCGTCCAGTTGGCTGGCAAATGAACCACAATGACATTTCCCTTATAAATTTACATTTAAAAAGACAGCGATCTTCATTCCATAGCCATCGCTGACGCCGTTTTTTCTCGATCATACGGTATTTATACGTCGCATAAATTGTATGACAACCCTGTATATAATAATACAAAGGTCATTTCTATACTCACAAACGAGAAACCCTATAAAACGCATGAAAATGTGACACCCTGTATATTTGTATCTAAGTTTAGTAATGTACGTTAATGGAATATTAAACATTATTACTTCAAACATTCATTTAACGTAAAGTTCTTTTAAAAGTACCGATTTACTAGCTAAAGTGGAATTACTTAACTGAAAATGTCAGATGTAGAGAAAATATTCTACGAAATTGCATCGAAACCAAGATATATGTTCACGTGGTTTGTTTTGGCGCCCACGACCGCCATTTTAAATTCAAATTTGCAAGTCGGTTACGCAACAACCAATCACAACAAACACCGAGAAAAAGTATTTATAAACTGTTCTCCCACGTAGAATATTTTTTTTGTAAAACTAGACATAATCACAGTTCCTTCAGAACCAGCTGGTCATCTTTGCTTGTTTTTTGAGTGTTCTAATAGTGTAGTCAGAGTCATGGGATCATAGTCATAGGAAGGGATCATAGTTTCATAGTTGTCGATTTTCGAAAGAAATCAGTACATGTATATTATTTCGTATATTTTTTAGTTTATTGATTTTATGGAAAGCACTCTTCATTAAAATGTTGTATCCTATGTTATAGGGCTTGTTTCTCTCTACAATTTCCTGTCTCACAATGTGCCGTTTGTATCCAACATACGCAATTACATGTCTTGTTATATTTCGTACATTATAAAAATTATACAGATCATACTGTAAATAGTTCTGACTGACAACGAAACCCATTAGCAGGCACGGGGATGTCAATGTTAGTCGGGAACTATTGTGAACTAAAGACCTAGTTCAAGGAACTATTCCTCTGGAGAAACTAGAACTAAGTTCCTCCCAAGGAACTAGAATTCCCACCTCTACTCAGGACTATTGGCAATTAAGACTATGTGATCAGCAATTTTTACGATCATTTGCGTGAAGTTGTGAGCTCAACTTAATTTTTTTTCCATTCTATATTGATATTTTGTGGATTTATTTGAATATTATCCTAAAAAATACCCTATATAATTAAATTAATTCAATGCAGTTAAAAAACGATAAAAATATAAATTTACCGTAAAGGAAATTTTTCATTGACGTTTAAGTTACATAAAAATAGTTGATGAGCGAAATAAAAAAGGCATAAATCTGTGAAATGTCCAATACAGATTTTTGGTAAACATTTCTTTTCGGTACCATAAATAATGACAGCACTGAAAATTTTCCAAACTTCATTAAGACAATAAAATAAGTAATTAGCATCTATGCCAGTTTGTTTTGTTTGCACCTTATACAGGTTGTCCCAAATTATATTTTACAAAGCTTATAATTATTAAAAAATGAGTAAACGCTACAAAATATTGGATATTCCATCTTTGATCTTCCAAGTTGTGAGCATCGTACAAAAAATGTGTAGTGTCCTGTATAATATATAAAAATAGTTATTTGTTATTATTTTTAAATTTATTCATAAATATAAACAGTCCTTCTAATTCATCTACCAAATCAATAGAATTAAAATTGCATCTAGAAAGGCAACGAATGTTTGTATTAAAATGATGAGTCACAAAGGTCTTTAAATTTAAATTACCTACCAAGTTAAAACAGTTATTTTTCTTTGTTTATATATGTTTATTGTTTCCAACATGAATAAATAGTTAAGGTATCTATCTGTCATCTAAAAGTAAACGTATAATGATAAATGTTGTTCAAAAAGTACAAGTTGAACAAGCTGGAGGTTGGATATGGAAATAGGAATAGAGAATATTTGAAATACGTGTTTATTGGTGAATATGGTATTATTTCTTAATCATTGGCGTATTCAGAATATTTAAATGATTCGAAATGCAGACAAAATACCGTAACACATGTCGATAAAACAAGGCGAAAGAGTATAATCGGACGTCACTAGATTTTTTTCTCTTCTGAGAATACATAGCGGCATGTGTGATGCAGTTATGTCTGGTGTCTGTTCGAATGCATTTACACAGGAAGTAGTGATGTGTCGAATTATCGACATACTGAAATATCGATAGTTTTAACTATTTTTTAAATAACAAATATTGTAATATTTGAGGGGCGTTTTCACCCTCTTGGAATTTGAGATTCGAAAAACCCCTCTTTATTGAACCTCTACACCCCACAGTCAATCCATTTGCCAAAAATCAGCTTTAAACGTCAAGTAGTTTAAGCAGAATCGTGATTACTCAATGGTCATATTTTATGAAACACCCTGTCTAAATTTATAAAAAATCTTAAAATATGTAAAACAACAAAATAAAATGTACGTGTTTAAGAGTTTTTCCGAAAAACTCACCGGTTTTTAAATAAAAAATA
Organism: Sitophilus oryzae; assembly: GCF_002938485.1. NCBI lineage: Eukaryota > Metazoa > Arthropoda > Insecta > Coleoptera > Curculionidae > Sitophilus > Sitophilus oryzae. The sequence continues at coordinate 526,595 of NW_022146011.1, read as the reverse complement.
TTTTAATATTTGAGGGATAGTTTCACCCCCTTAGAATTCGAGTTTCAAAAAATCCCTTCTTATGGAACCTCTACACCCTAGAATGCCAAAATGGAGCTTTTTACGTTGAGTGGTTTGAGCAGGATCGTGATTAATCAATGACCAGATTTTTCGAAACACCCTGTATACATTTTTAAAAAATCTTAAAATATGTAAAAAAAACAAAATAAAATATACGTGTTTAAGCGTTTTTTCGGAAACTTGACCGTTTTTTAAATAAAAAATATTGTAATATTTGAGGGGTGGTTTCACCCTCTTGGAACTGGAATTTCAAAAAATCGCTTCTTATCGAAACTCTACACCCTATATTCAACCTGTATGCCAAAATTGAGCTTCTTACGTTGAGTGGTTTGAGCAGGATCGTTAATCAGTATGTCAGTCACTTAAATTAGTATAGATACATGAGTGATCCATGAGTAAGATGGTTTACTTGAATTTTAGATGTACTAAAAAAGAAGACTAGATTACTAGACCAACCCAGACTATCAATGCCTTAAAAATACATCAAAATAAATTACATTACATTGCATGTTCCGGACCGTATCGTACCGAATGATAGAAAACAAATTGGCGTCCAGTTAGCCAATTTGACCAAAGCTCCGTATTTGAAAGCTTATTTTCTTAGACAATAACGTTGTTTAGGGTTTCCTCTACAAACCAATGCTGAATGCAACGAGACAAATTTTGAGTTTGTCCTTCAAAAAAATGACTTTTTCATCTTTTTAAGACAATATCGATCCAATTTTGCCAATCTAGTCGATATTTTTGGTTGGAAATGCCCATCTCTACTTTCGACTGCATTTACAGGAAGTAACAATAAAACAAAAAGATTATTTTTAATGCGCTGGGGCCTTACCGGTTCGGCATTGAAAAACAAACACATTTTAATTACCGTTTTTATGGTAAAATGTAAGCGTGACGAGATGGTTGAATTCGACGAAGCATGGTCGTGCTTTTCAAGCCTTTGTAAAATTAACTAAGATTATATAAAACACGTATATGTATATTCTTACCTTTTTTCAATGAAAATAATATACTTAACTCCAGTGTTGCCAGAATTAAATGACTTTCTTCAATATGAAGGATTTTACAGTCAAATTCCGTCCATTGAAGGGTTGAACGATTTTTATCCAAAAAGAAGACAATATGAAGGTTTCTCGCAGCTTGAAAGCAGATAAAAAATGTTAAAATTGCCTTATATCTATCAAAAATAGTAGATAAAATAGTACTTTAAACGCAAGGGTTAAAGTAATTAATTAAAATTAAACTCGAAAATTTCTGGCAATAATTTTTTTTCTTCAAGAATCTGATCACTTTATTTTTAATAACCTCTAAACCATAAATAAACAATATCAATAAACTACATGAAATTACTACCTACTCACTACACTTATTTCTTAAAATAACTATTTTAAACCATATGGTCTGCACTTAAATTCAATGTCAACCACTGGTCTTTTGAATAAAAGCACCAGCCAGGCTTGTGGCATTCGATACCGAAGAATAATTGACTCAAAACCAGTTTAATGATGAAAATAATTACGTAAAAATATTTTATCCGTCAAAAAGAAAGTTATAAATTGATCATTTTGCTCGAGTCTGCTCTTCAAACTCTTGACAGGTATTTCTGAATACAATCTATAGGTACTAATATATAAAATCCTTAAGTGACTGAGGGTGCATCCACACTGTCCTAAAAACGGCGTAACTGCGTAACGACCTTGAATTGATTTCCAGTAATTCTATTGGCTGACATTTTTGACAGATGAATTTGATAGATAAAATTTATGACAGATGTATTTTTCAGCCAATAGAATTACTGGAAATCTATTCAAGGTCGTTACGTCGTTACGCCAATACGCTGTTTTTAGGATAGTGTGGATGCACCCTGACTCACTGATTAATCACGATCCTGTTCAAACCACTCAACGTAAGAAGCTCAATTTTGGCATACAGGTTGATTCTAGGGTGTAGAGGTTCAATAAAAAGGGATTTTTCGAAATTCCAGTTCCAAGGGGGTGAAACCACCCCTCAAATATTTTTATTTAAAAAACGGTCAAGTTTCCGAAAAACACGCTTAAACACTTAATCTAATTACGAAAAATCTGGTCATTGATTAATCGGGATCCTGCTCTAAGCGCTTGACGTAAAAAGCTGATTTTTGGAAAACGGATTGACTTTAGGGTGTAGAGATTCGATAAGAAGGGATTTTTCGAAACTCGAATTCTAAGGGGGTGAAACTATCCCTCAAATATTAGAATATTTTTTTATTTAAAACCGGTTTTAAGAGTTTTTCGGAAAAACTCTTAAACACGTATATTTTATTTTGTTGTTTAACATATTTTAAGATTTTTAAAAATTTATACAGGGTGTTTCATAAAATATGACCATTGAGTAATCACGATTCTTGACGTTTAAAGCTGATTTTTGGCAAACGAATTGACTGTGGGTTGTAGAGGTTCGATAAGGAGGGGTTTCTCGAATCTCAAATTCCAGGAGGGTGAAAACGCCCCTCAAATATTACAATATTTGTTATTTAAAAAACGGTTAGTCTTTCGGGAAAACGCTTGGACAAGCATAGTTTATTTGGTTTTTTTACATATTTTGAATTTTTTTGAAAAATCATACAGGGTATTCCAAAAAGTTGGGTAATTGATTAACCACGATTCCGCTTAAACTGCTTGACGTAAAAAGCTTATTTTTGACAAACGGATTTTTCGAAAGTCAAATTCCAACGAAATTATAATATCGCCATATTGTTTTTTCTCATGCTGACATAAACGTGAGAAAATTTTATCTAGGTTGTATGTTAATGGAAATTTTTGCTTTGCTTTATCATCACCATTACAAAGTATTAATTCGACACGAACGAAGTCGCGGGTACACGCTAGTATCTGTAATAAATGTACCTATTTTATTATTTCTGAAATAATATAATTTTGTATTGATTAAATTCAATTGACGGACATTTGGGTCAAGTTAAGGAACACAAACTGCAAAAAAAAAGAAAGATATATTTTTTTGTACAAAATATATCGTAAAAAATAAGATTTTATATTTATTTTCAAGGTAAACACAGTAATTTATTTGCTTAAATAAAACTAAGTCGAAGTTGTAAATTTACCGTGTGATGTAATAAAGAATTAAACAAATTTATTACTTTGTTGCTAATTTTTCCAGATTTTTATTTGTAATAAAATAAGTAATAAAGATCGGAGTAATTTACTTTGAAGATCACTTGAATGCCTAACTACACAGCCTTGTTTATATTAATTCGTATATTATAAACAAGTAAATTGTATCGATGGTGATGTGGTATAAATATTTATAATTTGCGCCTTCACCATTTTGTCATGAACCATTTTTACGCCATATAATTATTGAATTTATTGTCATATTTCTTTAGAGATTTTTTTTCTCTAAAGCGGTATAGAAATTTAGAAAGGTATAAAAGGAATTGGCCATAGTAGAACAAGCAATAACCTTGATAAAGAACGATTATAAAGCAAAGCCAGAATTTCCATTAACATACAAACTGGATAAAATTTTCTCACAGAGTTTTTGCAGCGTTCATCTAATAGACATATTTTTGTTTAAACGCTCTCTCTAAATTTGCGAAAAATTTCTCCGTTGCGTTTTGTCGAGTGTAGAATTTTCTCGTCTTGTATAAACGATTCGGGGATACCTTGTATATAGGAAATTATATAATTTTTCAGGGTGGCCTTAAGCCCAAACTGGGACAAATTTATGACATTGGCTGTGACTTAAACCGTCTAAATCCTTATTGTTACACTACCGCGTTGGGCAGCGACGCGTATACGAAAGTGGTCCCATATAAATCACATACGAGCGATATTAAAACAGATAAATCCCGATAATTAGATTCTGTTAGAGATGCAAATAACACGAAAAAAGAGAAATAGAGAAAGGTAGTACTGAAAAAAATAAAAATAAAGATGGGAACTATATATCGATATTTTTTATATATCGATATATCTGAATCGATACTTTACTACTGAAATATCGAGTACTAGCTGACCCGGCTAACTTTGCACCGTCCAAGTGAAGTGAGAGTTTTTTGGGTCAATCTTGTGGTACACATGACACATGACTGATCACATGACTCATCACATGACACATGACACATGAATGATCTGAAATGATTAAGACCAATCGATTTGATAGTTTGTTATTACAGTTGAGGGTTGGAACCTTTGGTGTTACACAGCAAAATAAAATTACACTAAGCACAATACACCAAAACACTTTTACTTTTACACTGGACGCGCATTTCGCTAACCATAACCATAACTTATAATTATAGAATTTAAACTCCTCTGTTTTTCTATCTTACACTCTTGATTTTGTGAATAAACACTAAAAAATTGATATTTTTATTTGAATAATGTATTTTTACAGGCTTACCTTACATTTGCCTATTTTTAGTTTTGTTAGAGGTTTACTGTTTTGAATAAAATCTCAAATGAATCGGATAATCTAAAAATGTCATCAGCTAATCTGTTTAAATAGTATGTCAAACGTTGACTATTTACATATCTACATATTAAAGGGCGCTGATTCTGAACTGTTGAAAATCTGCTATATAATTGTTCATTGTTTCAGTTTACTAAACTGTAAAAAGGTACTTAAAATATAGTAGACGTTGCACTATACTTAATAGTAATATACAAAGATTAAAGAATCTACAGTGAATAAAATTACTTTAAGTTCTTTTTGTAGAAATTTAAAAATATGAAATTATAGACATACAGAATGTGGATAACGCAGGAGGTGGCAACATTGCATTCTCTCGAAGCGAAGGTAACATATAATATAAACATTTCCGGAAACTGAACAAGCGGCACTCAAAAGTTTTTCAATATTTCCGGGAAAATGTCAAGAAGAAAATAAAAATTTCAACATTTTTTCGCAAAAAAAATCATGGGCCTGTTTCTGGGGTCGAACTATACTACCAGTTAAAATACTTGCGCTTATTTCTGGGACACCCTGTATATTTCAATAACTTTCTAGATTTTATGCTCTATTTCCACTATTTTCCATTGAATTTCTTTTCTACATTGTCTAGTATGTTACTTATTTGCAGTGGACATCAATAACTATTACAAATAAGGACGTGAGCTGTGAATTGAGCAGGATGGCTCCAAGATACAAATCTAACTGGTTTAAAAATGTATTTTTCCGATATGATAATAGTTATTCTGCTATTCGGAGAAGAGACAAATACAACAAAACAGGGATTATTTCAGCAGTATCTACTTGAGTTATAAATGGTGTAACTACGCAGACATTGTTTTATTTATTTTAGATATATCGATATGTTTTATCTTTTGGCCATCCCTACTGAAAAAATGGGAAAAATCGTCGAAAACTTTCTCTGTTTTTCGCTCGATTAGCTGCCGACTATAAATAATGGGAAAATGACAGCGTAATTATATAATGGCCGGTGCCTTTTCATTAAGTTTATGTAGAGGTACGGCTACACGAGAAGAATGAGAATTTTGATTTGTTTACGTGCTCAGGTCGGTGCAACGGTTAGCTCATAGCTTTATTACTAGTCAGATAGTATACCTACCTCGAAATAGCCATAACACTTTTTTCTTCCAGGACATGCTTGATGCTTGACTAGTACCATCGATATTTACACTGAGTCAAAGAACAAATCTCTGAACAAATTAAGCAAAGAAAATGAAGTACTCCTACTGTAGATGGTATCAAAAACTCCACATATTTAAGCTATATTGTGTGGTGCATCTTAACACGGGACATAGAAAATACCGTGTTAATTTTGAAAAGGTCAAATATTATCTGCCCAGATGATTGTATGCAAAAGTTGTATTAGACTTTTATGAAGATGCGTTAAAGTTGTACTTTTGTCTAGAATTTCGTTTCATTTAGAATAGTCATTTAAAAGTTATTTGGTGGTGCAATGCCGTCTCTAATAGAACAGCCTTGGGGCGAGACTTATGACGTCACGCTAGTTAGATACTACGGATTAATAAATATGTTGTAGAATACATGGAAAACATAATTATTCCTCAGATTTTTGGTTTGTATTTTAAAAATGATACAGTTTACATGAAATATACATAATATACAGTTAATAACTACAACATAATATATACCTATTTATAGTAATAAATACTTTGGCAAATAAACTATGAACCATACAAATGCAGCAAATGTTTTACAATATACAAATAATGTATTACATAAGATATTGGGTAAAATGTAAATATATTTTAAATTTTGGGGTTTGAAAATCGATCTAATTTAACAAAAAACATTCAATATCTACTAATAGTGATGTATTATTTGCATTCACAAAATTTATATGTATATTTTGCAAGTATCAATCTTCGAAAAATTATATTTACAAATAATACAATATCATCTAAAAAAAGGCGTCAGCGATGGCTACGAAATGAAGATCCCTGGCATTTTATATGTAAAATTATTCTAAAATTTTTGATTTTCTTGGGATTTTTAGGTTCGGGAAAAACGCTGATTAAAGTTTTCATTTGGGTTTTCATTATTTCTATTTGGTTTAAAAAAAACGTTTCGGCTAACTATAGCCTTCATCAGTGTTGTGTCATATGAAAAAAATAGTGTCGAATATAATCCAAAAAATTACATATAAAATATTCACACCAAATAATGTTTACTGCAATTAATAAACTAATATAAACTTATCAAAAGATGACCACATATTTTTTAGAATTATTACTCTTAACAGTAAAACTATCTACATTGACTATCGAGTACGCAGTAAACATTATGTGGGTGCGTGGTGTGAATTTTATATGTAATTTTTTGGATTATATTCGACACTATTTTTTTCCTATGACACAACACTGATGAAGGCTATAATGTTAGCCAAAACGTTTTTTTTTAAAGCAAATAAAAATAATGAAAAACCAAATGAAAACTTAATCACGGTTTTTTCCGAACCTAAATCCCAAGAAAATAAAAAAAAATTAGAATATTTATAAACAAGGTTCAAAAATATCAAATTTTCAAAGATTGTAAAATTCTAGTTAATTATTTTATGTGTACAATTATTTAGGGAATGCCATCGATGTTCATTTCCAAGCCAACTGAAGGCCGATTTTTTTCGATGATACGGTATAATTCTTACATAAAATGTAAATAACATTCGACCAATTAAAACAAAGAAATATGAATTTCTTAGTATTTTCAGTAACACCTTTATTCTTAAAACTTAATTTTGTATTGCAAATATACCAATTTTATTGTTATTTTATTCATATTGTATTCAGCCATCACTTAAATATTTGATATTAATTTGGTATTATAAATAATCAACGCTATTCAGTAAAAATTACCGAACAAATATATGTTATGCTTTACATACATTATATTATCAAACAAAAACACATTCTTCTTTTAAACTCATCATTCTTGTCTTTACAAAAATTACAGTTGAGGGTTGGAACCTTTGGTGTTACACAGCAAAATAAAAACACTAAATCACCACAATACACCAAAACACTTTTACTGACGCGCGTTTCGCTAACCATGTTAGCATCATCAGCAGATGATTATAAACTGAGTTTTAGTTATAAACAGAGTTTTTTCAGTTTATAATCATCTGCTGATGATGCTAACATGGTTAGCGAAACGCGCGTCAGTAAAAGTGTTTTGGTGTATTGTGGTGATTTAGTGTTTTTATTTTGCTTTACAAAAATCTTTTTTAATTTTGAACTCAAAATAATAATGTTTTTCATGATCTTTAATATACATATTCTTTATTTTTCCCTAGATCATAATACCTACTTACGTGTTTGAATCTATCGAAGCTGAACCAACAACACTTGGAGTGGAGATTCCACAATATGAATAAAATAAACATAATTGTCCAGTTTTCTTTAATACCATCCTGGGAGAATATTATTTTTAAATTTATTAAAGATATTTTCAATAGAATTGTCTTGATTTATAACTCGTACCCACTTTTCTTGCTCTTCCGGATACTTTAAGCTGCCTAGTATAACTATCCTTTCCACCAGGAACAGAACAAAGATGAGGCATAGCACCAAAAACACACTCCACTTAAGCTTTATTGATGAACTGTTGAGTCTTAAAAAACACACACAAAAATCACGATAAATAAAAAACTTATGGGCACTTTTAGGTTAAAGCACTTAACAAAACGTGTAATATTTCGTGTTTTTTTTTTATGAGAAACAGAGTGACCATCATAGTGACCATATATCTGGTAGTACTTTATGTCACTTAAACACCAAAATAATTAGTTTTTTGCACTACAATAACAAATAATACCAAAAATCAACTGACAAAATATGAATACAGAATCTAACCCAATATCTAAGTATGTACAGCTGATGAAGTAAACAAAAGTCCGCCCGCAGGCTGATCTTTTATAGAGGGCATTGGGTGGTGTTATTAAAGGTGGCAATATTGCAACTGTCAAGAAATTTCAGAATATACTTGCGGCACTAAAAGGTTTTAAATGTCAAGAAAACTGTTTTTTAAAACTTTTTAATAAAAAAAACTGATGGGTGTATTTGTTAGGTAGGTAGGTCCGAACTATACTACCAGTATACTATAATACTATATTATATTTGCTCTTGCTTTAGAGATACACTGTATAGGTATATATTTAAGTGTTATACCTGTGTGCATTATACCTAGAAGACTGCAGTAGTAAAAACAGGAGTGTTATATTAATAAATCCTCTTTCACAACTCGCAGTTGTGAAATGCGCGTTGTCAACCTGCATACCAAACCGTTTCAAAACATAATTCTCTCTATAGTCGTTCGAATACATTTATTATAAATTTAATTGTTTCTTTTTCATCGTGGTGCCGATGTCGAGAGAGAAATTATGTCTTTGCATTCGATTAAATAGTCAACTGGCGCCACAAAGATCGACGCTAGGAACCGTTATTATACGCTTAAAAGTTATTTATTTATATTAAGGTGCCGTTGAATGCGTTACGCCCGGTATATAAACAGTTTAAACTAAACAGAAATCTAAAGTGGCGATTGGGAATGATTATTATTATCGACGGAATTTGAATTAAATTATTTCGTAATTAGAATCTGGGAAGTCGTTATACCGTGTGGTGCATCGGAACGCGGGACATAGGAAATCCTATGTAAATTTTGAAAAGGTCAAATAATATCATATCCCCAGATGATTATATGCAAAAATTGTATTAGACTTATTTGAGGAGGCGTTAAAGTTGTACCGTCGTCCAGAATTTCGTTGTTTGGACTACCTAGGCATCTAAAAGTTATTTAATTTGCAAAAATCTACCATCAAATTACTAACAAATTATAATACGGCCCGGGGAAACCTACAATAATTATTAAAATACCAGCAAAAATATTATATTGTTATTGTCAAATTTAATGTTACATTTTTTTCTTTACAAGAATTACCATAGTTTGAAAAAGGTGCTTAATTTTTTTCTGAATTAGAATGGTTATCTACAAAAGAATTAGTTGAACTGCAGGCATCCACAATAATACAAGGGATAATAGAAATATTTGTAACACAAGGAACTTTATTAAACTATACTAATTAATAAAATGTTCACATAATTCCCCATTCACAGCCAAACAATAACCCAAATGATTGTGAAATTCACAATTCACAACACAAAACTGTTAAGTGGAGAATCTTTAGCATTAGTCCATTTAAATTTCTGTATTTCATATGCGCATAAAGACGGTTTTTGAGTGTGCTCCACAGGAAGAAATCGTTCGGCGGAAGATCCTGTGGTCTTTTCCTACTATATCCCTAATAAACGGTATTCAGTGTTTTTCTTATCTTCAACATGAAGAATATTCAAGTCATTGTTATTTTCTTCCTGTCAATTATTTTTGTCTCCGCACTTCCATGTACTTAATACCTTAGTGTCTTTAGTTTCAAACCTCCGGTTGATGAAGTGTTGACTTATTCGGTATAGGTTTCCCGAAGTAAAAATTGAAAAAAGTGAAATTAAAAAAAGTTTATAAAGAAATATCAGAAGAAGCACTGAAACATTTACTGCTTTTCACATCCACATACCTCTGTGAAAAGGCATTCTCTTACTCTTGTATTCATCAAAAACAAATACAGGAACAGATTACAATTGGAGTCGGATTTGATATTACAACTAAGTAAAAACATCAACCCGAATATTACTAATTTAGTTGTTTTACCAACCAACCTTCACATTAATACAGTATTTTAAAATACAGTTTAATACAATAAAAAGGTTAAGAAACGCTGTTCTAAAGAACACGTTTTCTGTCAACTTGACAATTTGAAAACATGAACAAGTGTCAGTAGCATACAAGCATACATGGAAAATTGCGTGTTTTTCAAGATTGATGGTATATATAGTTCAACCTTTGGTTCAACCAAATCCCTTATTGATAAATAAAAATATGAATTCGTATCTCTTATTTAATAATTACGTTGTTTGCATAAGAGGATGAGTTCAAAAATAGATTTTGGAAGCGGTTCAATGTCTCTGGCAAACACATTAAAAGAGAATATACTATGTTTTGGAAAAGTTATTAAAATCAAATCTGATTTATCGTATTTGTTATGAATATAATCTACTCCTAATTCCATCAAAAACATACATTGTTAAAATTGCCAAGTCTCGCAACGCAGTTCTACCACTACAAAGAGTTGTGAGATCTCATGTACAGGGTTTTCTATAGGAGATAGACGAAAACTAATATCGGTGTCTGGAGCTCAATTTTCATCAAAAGCATGATGGTGAAAACCGCACATCAATATCTGTTACCGTTTCGGAGTTACAGGGTGTTTTTCAAAAATGTGCATTTTTAACAAATCACTGTAACTTTTTTGCTATTGAAAATTTTGTATTTCTATGAAAACATTTCCAAAGCACCTTTTTACATAGAATTTAATGGTTTAGGTATAATTTTTTTAAAATTAATAATTTAAGAATTATCAACAGAAAATTTGATTCTTTATATGGGACACCCTGTATATTTTTAATTTATTGAGAATAATTTAAAATTACCTATCCAAAAATATGACACACTTGATATTTTGCTCGATTCCTCTTCGAGATATATAGATTATATAAAAATTCGCCCGCTTTAAATAGTAGGCTTTGAACGGCACCGGCCATAGAGGTTAAAATAAGCACCAGCTGTAATGCAAAAAAATTCTAGCTGTGAGCATCAATTAAAACGAAAATAATATTTGCTATGAGAGATGCAGAATTTTATAACAATTTAAAATATATTTAACCAACATCAACACATTTAAACTATATCTAATAACAATAAAAATAAATAGCAAACTAAGACATGAGATTTTGCTACAAGTGTTCGACATATCGACCGTCTTCTGTTATGGACAAACGGGGCAGTTTTTGAACATTTCTCGCGGAATTCATTAACTCAGAGGGAGTGAAAGATACCCTCTCATAACTGCTAAGTATTTCTAATCCTTGTGTAGATTATACGGAAGAATAAGGAACCTTTATTCTTCCGCAAATGTATCCATAGGATTAGATTCATGGGCACTAAGTCAGGCGGCCTTGACGGCCAACGGCTGGGATCTTGGTTAGCTATTCAAATATTCTTGAAATTGGCTGCAAAAATTTGCTGATAACTTCAGCGTTCTGAGGCGGTACGTTGTTTTGCTGGAAAAATATGTTTTCTAGTTCCATTAAGGGAATATCATCAATAAGGGGTCCAAAGCCTACTAGTTAAAAGTGGCGAACTTTTAAAAATTCTGTATTTCGAAGGGGATTATAACAAAATATCAAGTGTGCTATATTTTTGGAAAGGTAATTTTAAATTCTTTTCAGTTAATTAAAAATATAGAGGGTGTCCCAAATAAAAAATCAATTTTTCTGTTGATAACTCTTAAATTATTAATTTTAAAAATATTATACTTAAACCATTAAATTCTACGTAAAAAAGTGCTTTGGAAATGTTATATGGAAATACAAAATTTTCCATAGCAAAAAAGTTACAGCGATTTGTTAAAAATGCACATTTTTGAAAAACACCCCGTAACTCCGAAACGGTAACAGATATTGATGTGCGGTTTTCACCATCATGTTTTTGATGAAAATTGAGCTCCAGACACCGATATTAGTTTTTGCCTATCTCCTATAGAAAAGGGTGTTTCCATTTAAAAGCGTCGAATTTGACCCACCCTGTACAGTACGTCTGTCCGTTCGGTAGCTACGGGGTATCCGTGGGAGGGGAAACGATATTCTCTCCATGTTTTTCGTAAAAAATTTGACGACGCGTCCCATCAATAAAAAATCGACAAATTTGTAAGTAGCCAATAAAATGAGTGGGCGGAGCGATTTGCGGTGACGTACTCGTCAAGTCGACGTATAAAATATATTGTTGTTTATTTAAATGTTTTTTGTCCGCATTCTTTTCATAGACACAGATCCAGCAGACGAACTGTAAAAGCAAGTCAGTTATTTTAGTTTGTGAATCATCTATTCAACAACTTTAAATTTCTACTGAACACTATCAACTTTTATAGTGACCGTATCAGTACCAGACATCTTTATTTACATAATAATAATAAGTATAACATGGCAATTGCAATGAGAAGAGAATCAACAAAAAAGTTGAAATCAAAGCAATCAAAACTCTTTCGTGCAACTTTGTGTTGGCTAGACGCTTGACTCTTAATAAATCATTACTTTTTATTTAATGAATAGATTATAGATTATGTGCAGGGGGGGGGGGGAGTTGTGTCCCCCTTTTTGAGGTATAAACTCATCATTCAGTCTCAGGGCTTTGCCAGCCAGCCATGCAAAAGCCAGTATGTGAGACGGTTTTACAAAGGTTAGTTCTCCATCTTCGATATCAGCCGTACAAAAGTTTATTGCACGAATGGCGGTAGTCTCGGCACGCTCAGTGATAAGGTGTTCTGGTGTTTCCCCATTTTCCGCACAGAAACTTCATTTGCCGTTGTTTCTTAGCTTCAATCTATTGAGGTGTTCATTGAGGAGACAGTGACCTGTTAAAAACTCCGTTACAATCCGAAGATTGTTATAAATCAAGGAAAATCTTTGATTTTTCTTGGCTGTCGGTCCTGAGAAATTTCTTCGAGGGTCTTAGACCGTTGGGGGATTACCATTCCAGGTTACGATATAGTCTTCTAGATTCTTGTCATGGCAGTCAATGCTTCTCACTAATATATGACAAGTTCTTTTAATATTAATGCTCATTAATTCTGCATTCTCTGCATCAAAGATCAGCGTAGTGTCATCTACATAAAGAGTTGTATGTTCTCTTGTTATAGTAGGTAGCTCGTTCATATAAATTATATGCAATAATGGCCCCAAGATTGAACCGGAAGGGACACCTTTTATTACTTTGAATTTATATTCGACACTATAACTTATATCAGAGTACGTAGATCGCCGAGTAGCGACAGAAACCGTCGGCTCTTTTGATGTGGTGGGACCAAATTTTCTTTCTCTCTCTTTTGACGTGTTTGACAGATAGACTACGTATTTAACTACTCAACTTATGAAGTGGTCCTATACACTGCTCACAATTTGAAGTGGAATTAATTATAAAGTTTTATACATATCTTTTTTTGTTCTGTTTTATCCTTATTTCTAAATTTGAATGTATAAAATATCTTACTGCTAATAAATAATTAAAAAAACGATTCATTGCCTGAGGTATACTTGAAATAAAGTATATAGAGATATTTGATAAATGGCAACAGTGGCAACTTCGCTTCTTCGTATGACAGATAACCTACTTATTTCGCGCAGCCGCAAAGAAAATTGAAAACGGGACTGTCGCTACTCGTTGGTTTAGGTACTCTGCCTATATATTCGACACTATAACCCAGGTGGATGACAGTTCTTATGGGAGAACTGGAAATGGTTGAAAACTTGACTACAAGCGATTTTCTAGGAATCTTCCTTACCGATAAATTATTGACAAGAGTGACAGATAAAACCTTGACATTCTTTCAGTATAACTGTTCATCTCTTTTTCTTTCTAAAGTGTGCGTTGAAAGGAGACAAAAACATTTTTTTGCAACCCATAATTTGTTATTCGAACACCACATTTCTCCTTGTCGGGTCGTTGACGTTGACTTGTCGCCATTTTATTTCTTTTGTTTACACGCTGCAGTTTGCTTTGTAAATTGAATACATAAATTATTTAGGCAAATATAGGTTTTTGATAAAACTCCTTGGACTAACGTGTAGGTAAGTGTTGATAAATAAGTTTTTTTTCATCTTAACATGCTCATGTCATTCTCCTGATTTAGGTGACAGAAAAGGATCATCAAATGAAATTGAATTTTATATTTTTTCATCCCAGGACCGATAATAAAATATATATTTTATGGATACCTTCCTAAATATCAACGAGATGAGCCATCGGAAGAAAGGGACCATAGTACAAAACAGAAAGGTGATCTTTTTTCTTTCCACTTAGGATATTGAAATTATTATATACTGTAGTCGTGTTTGGCATTATGCTCTTAGAAATATAGGTAAACAAAGAAGAACAGATATAAAGCATCCCAGAGGAAAAGAGAGGCAATACCTGTACTCTCTCTCTGATATTTGTGAAAGTTACGGCAAAGTATTGTTGTAAATGTCATCTTTTTAATCGACCTGAAAACTTCGAGCAAAAAGATGACACTTTCAACAAAACCCTGACAGATATCAGAGACGATACAGGTTTTTCCTCTCTTTTTCCCTGGAATACTTTTAATTTATTATTCTTTGTTTATCTAGATTTCTCAGAGCACTATGAACGAACTCAGCTTGTATGTTTGAAATAATCGTCCAGTTGGCTTCAAAATGATGATCGATGACATTTCCTATATAATTTTACTTTCAAAATTATGATATATATCGTCATTTCTAAGCCATCTATGACGCCATTTTTTTCAGTTTTGTTATAATTAATTTTGTCTCTTGATCTACTTGTAACATTATTTTTTAATTTTATTAATTTATTGTGGTGAAATTAATTTCTGTTGTATATTTGATATTGATATTAAACATATTTTTAAAAAATGGTGTATTTTTTGTGTTTTTATCTATGTCATAATTAAAAATAAATGAAGAATTAAAATTTTTTATTTTTTTAAACTTCCCGCCATGCGTGACAATCTAGTCCGTAGTTCCTACAAGCGATATTGGGGGCGCTAGTAGCAGTAGACTTGTCAACAGTGTCAAATTTAAACGTCAATTTCACTTTCCAATATTTAGCAAGGCGCTGGCACTTCTCCTTGTGTATGTGTTTTGTGCTATAACCACAGAATATCTAGCTACGCAAGATACGTGTAGATTGCAACGCAAGATTGCGTAGCTAGATATTCTGTGCTATAACTTTACCCTGACCATTATACTCAAAAACACGTATCCACACGTATCCTGTTTAGAGGAACGAAATAACAGAAAAAAAATCCAGTGGCTCTCAAAATTTATCGTATTTTCCTAAAATTATTTGGACTTATTTAAAAAACAGACAAAATGATACAATTAAAAAAGTAGAAAAAAGACTCAGAGTCTCGGTTTTTTAATTTTTTAACTTTTTAAATTTTTACTTTTTTAATTTTTTAATTTGAACCAGGTCCCTTTGAAAAGAATGGACGCCTTCTTTAAAAGGATACAATATACTAGTAGGAATCTACTAGTCAAGTTCACGTAAACTCTCTGACGCTTCTATTTAGGTAGCGATTTAGAAAATATATTGCTGTTTATTTAAATGGTTTTTGTCCACATTCCTTTCATAGACACAGATCCAGTAGACGTACTTTAATGATCCTGATGGCAATGCTCGCGAATTGTGAGCTACTGCTTTACCAGGTTGCAAATGGTGCCTCGATCGCTAGTTCATCGTTGCTGATTCCTCCCGTATTGATGAAGCCGGAAAGCGGAAACACAGTATCTTATGCCGGGTCCAGACTAGATAAAAAAACGCTGTTAAGACCTAAATCTTATACCGGGTCCAGACCAAGGCAACAAAAAGTAAACACGATTCTGAGCATGGGCGCCGGACAGGGGGGGCAAGAGGGGGCATTTGCCCCCTCCTGGATCACTGAAACAATAAAAATAAAAGCTGTCTTCTTACATCCATCGGTAAAAAAATAATCATTATTATGAAATTGTTAGGTGTTACCTGTAAAATAATAAAAAATGTGGTAATTATTGGGAAAACTGGAAATCGTCCGATTTTCACCAAAATTGGTATACACACTATTTTGAGGTCGTAGATTACGAATCTATTTTTTCTGGCGCGGTCTCTTACCGTTTTTCAGAAAAACGGAAAATTATTTCAACATTGAATTTTTCTTTATTTCGGCCCTATAAAGTAATAATTTCACTATATTTTCATTATATTATAATTTATCTGAAAGCCACACTTGATTGGGGATAGAAAAGTGTCCAACATTTTACTGAAAAACACTTTTCTTAACAAAATAGCAAAGAAAATTGAGACCAGATGGAAGTTTGACATTTGATATATCCTTCTTTCTCTCTCCTATGTAATAAGAGAGACAAATATATTCTAGACCTAATCTAGAAATTTGAAAATTTACAACGTTGCCATATCTTCTATTTTTTCGGGTGATTAGGGATTTTAAATAAATTACCTATTATGAGATCGACAATAATTAAATATACACCTATATCCACAAAATTACGCTGAAGAGTTTTGATTGCATTGGTTTTAACTTCTTTGCGGAGGGGGTTAATCTTTTTTTAGTTAATCTAATAATATAACAACAAAAGATTAATACCCTCTGCATGGAAGTTGTAACGAATGTAATCAAAACTCTTTCGTGCAACTTCGTGGGTATAAATAGTCAGATCTCGTTGGTAAAATAGCAGTTATGGGAAGGAGTCGTTCTTCTGGCGGCCGCCTTTCGTAATTCCAGAATGAGCGAAAAAAACACGCTAAATTTAGGTTTAGCATTGGCAACGTTGCTTTAAATGCCAGAAACACATAAACTTACTTCGGGTTTCTCTTATTACCGATTCTGAACCGTCCTAGAACTGTGATGCGTATGCGCAGAAGGAAATGCTGCAGAGTTCTTGGACGGTTCAGAATCGGTAATAACAAGAACCCGAACAAAGCTATAATCTAACATTTTCAGATTGTTTAGAAATTTATTTTAGCAAATTTTCCTCTATTATGCATAGAATTGGTTAAAAAAGTAACAGAAAATAGCAAAAACATTATTGATCATTGAATACCTAACAAAATATGTGCTAGAAAACCTTAAAAATATGAGAAATTAAGAAAAATTCGATATTGAAATTATTTTCCGTTTTTCTGAAAAACGGTAAGAGACCGTCAAGAAAAAAGTTCAGATCGTAATCTACGACTTCAAAATAGGGTGTATACCAATTTTGGTGAAAATCGGATGATTTCCAGTTTTCCCAATAATTACCAAAAATGTCAATTTTTTATTCATTTTTACCTTGCCCCCCCCCTAAATTTCATTCTTCCGGCGCCCATGATTCTGAGACAAAAACAAGACAAACTTGCGACAAAAACTGGGGAATTTTGACAAACTTGAGACAAATTGTCCACACCGCAAGGACAAAAGTACAACAAAGTCAAAAGTTTAATTGTTGCGAATGAGTTTTATTAACCATGTGTGATTTCACTGGTCTCCTACTGATGGCAGCACACGCCATCCACACTGCGCCGACAACTTGTCGTAAAATATACGAACAAAACATAGGCACTTTGATCTTTACTGACTCGAGACGGGACATGGAAAAGTCTCCGAATTTTGAAACAGAACAAAAATGAGACAAAAAATGTCGCAAAAATGTATTGGATTTGCCCCAATTTTGTCGTAAAATATGAATGTTTCTGTTTTTGTCTTCTCGTTGTTTTGTCTGCTTGGTCTGGACCCGGCATTACGAGTAGTCATATTTTACTAAACGCTAACTTAAATTCAAAATTTGAAGTTTGTGAGACTTTTAGAACTACTTCAGAATTATGATGATCTGTAAGTGAGTTACTGTCGAAATTAAAGTACTTTGACTAGCAATAATTCATAAACTATAAGGTAATATTATGTGTTCTTTGGAGATACAAGATACAAAGTGTGTGGTATAGATAATAATATTAGAAAAAGACGGTCAGTTGTACATGTGTTTTTTTTTCTGTCGCTTTCATTACTATAATACTACTATGTGGCATGTCGGTCGTCGCGTGGCCCAATTAGGCCCCGATTTTGATTGAATGAAAGGCCGGGCCGGGCACTCTCTCGCCCACCGCGATTGTAAATCGTTGACCTCGATGCAGCGGCGGCAGGCGGTTGCAGGAGCGCGAGGTATGCGACTGCGGACGCTCGCAGGCGCCAAAACACCGACCGGATCGACGCCATTGGCGCCGGCTACCCATTCCTGCAACAACCGAGTCGATGCTGCAATAATTTCTCCCATCAGTGTCAATTCATAGTGATGGGCTGATTAATATGAGCTTAAATGTTTTGATTCAACCGTCAATTCTGACGTATTTGTCTGCTTTATCTATGCTGAAGAGATGCTTGAAGCCGCAGTTAAAGAACTAATAGAAATACTAGATGAAAAGTTTGTGAAACGAGTCAGCAAAAACAAATATATTCTACTTACGCAAGGCGTTTTCTTTCATGAGCTTTTCTGACTCAAAAGCCCGATACGTGATGTTAGCTCTCTTCCGCACTCCGGACATTCAAAAATCTCACTACATTGTCAACTCTTTACCTTTTAGTTGTCGTTGTTAACTGAGTTTACAAATTACTAGCGTTCCATTGCGTTCTGTTGTGCGCTGCTTCCTCCCACTGATTCTGCTGCTTGCAAACCAAATCCCTTTTAGGTTTTCATGGAAAACATCCTTATACCTTTTGAGTTGTCCACCCGGTTTTCAGAATATGAAGAAATACAGCTGATAATAGAAGGAAAAATCGATGGAAAATGCAGCACAGAGAGAAAAACGAATTCATGGCTACGTAACATAAGATATTGGACCCACACCGACGGAAACACCCTTATCCATCAAGCACTGGACAGAGAGTCATATGCCATATTGATCGCCAACCTCAGCAGAGAAGGCACCTAAAAGGAGGACCTCTTACCGTCTACAAGCTCACCGTAAAGAAGAGATTTCGGTAGGTGGTTTTCTTGCATCCTGTATACGTGACTAGCCCATCTTCTTCTTCTTAAGGTGCCGTGCAGATTCCTGCGTAGGCGTTCATCTTTTTCTTCCTCATCAGATGGTTCTGTTAACTGCCGCGACTTGGAGTGCTTGGAAGTCCTGTATGCTGTTGTAGTATTCAATAATTTTAAATTTGGTTTTAAATTTAAATGGTATGCTTCTTGGTTATGCAACCAAAGATACCGGAACGAAGTGTCACAACTTCGAAGGATTATGGGTAGTCCCGAAAAAGAAATGAGAAATTCGCTCTCTTTCGATTGTGATCTAAAAGATGCAGGTTGTAAAAGGATTCAGGCAAATACAAAACCTTTAAAAAATAGTTTCTCCCTTTAATTAAAACACTCCCCGAAGACGACGAAGGCGAGAACAATGCCTGTCCAATGACGAATATTTCTCAGCCAGTATAGCTTCCTTCGTCCTATTCCCCTTTTGCCTCCCTCTATTTTACCCTGGAGAATCAGACGCTGAAAGTGATAGCATTCTCCACGTAGTATGTGTCCCAAATAGGCTATTTTCCTCTTCTTGATGATTTCGAAGAGTTCACGTTGTTCCAGACCAGCTCTTCTGAGAATGTCTTCATTCCTCACACGGTCGACCCAGGGTACTCTTAGCATTCGTCGTAGGGTCCACATTTCGAAGGCTTCAATTCGGTTTATTGTTGCTACCTTCAGTGTCCATGCTTCCACACCATATAACAAAACGGACCAGACATAGCACTTCACCATTCTGAGTTCAATTTCAAAGTTCAAATTCCTATCTGTGAGAAATCTTCGCAGTCTCAGAAAAGTAGATCTTGCTTGTGCGATCCTGCCCATCTTAAGGGGGGTTAAATAATCATGACTTCAACGTTCTTGCAGCTAGCTTTTACAAGGACCGATACGTTTGAGACATGATGGTACCATTTGATTCCGAACAGTTGTCTAAGGTATCTCTATTGCACTCACGTGATAAGTTCATTACAATCACATGATAAGTAAAGCCTATAGGGTACTAGGATTTGTAACAGTCAAATTTCCTCGCAACGACCTCTGTGTGCTAGCTCATAAAATATCGCAAATAGCTATTATTTTTGCATCATGTTTACTATAATTTTATTGTTAAATATTATTTTATTTAAATTTTACCATTATGCAACCCGATATACACCGCGCTATAGAGCCACAGAATATTGTTACTGGATGCCGCCCAGCATTGAATTTTTGTCCATCTCTCTAAATCTTTGGTCATCACTTGTCCCTTGTCACTGTCAGATCAAATCAGATGTTTTTGGATTTATTTATCCTTTGTTTTGGTTATTGAAATTTTATAATTATCAGATAAAATTTCGTAGTTAAATTACCTAAATTGGTTATTTTTGATGTGGATCGCAGTGTGCAATTCGTTCATTTAATGGTGGGAATTTCTGAATAAGTTCGTTCATTGACCGGATATGAAATTTGACAATGAAAAATATTCTATAACGTCGTTTTTTATTTATGCCTTTTTGTGAGTTGGACTAGTCGAGATATATAGTTCTCTATCTATATCCTGGAGGGAGATTTCCGGTTGAAATCTGATTTTGTGAAGGAAATCGAATCCTTGCATGACTTCTTGTGTATCCACCGACTGAAGAGTGTCGTCGTGAAGAACTGGCTGCCGTTTCGTGAAGCATTTCCTGTTGGTAGTTAACAGGTCTTCCTAGAGAAGGATTAAGGCTTCCGAAACACATTTGGTTAGAGACGTGGTTGGATTTTGTTGATTTGTATGGACCACCGACCAATTTCCGTAAGGGATTAAATAGCCAATTTTTCCGACCGATATTCCGATTCCACGTGCCCAAGAAGCCCCCGATAGTTCCAAGGTATGCTATAATTCTTCTGCCTAGTCTAAGTCAATGCTCAACTGATTTTTATTCGTATTGTTGACTGGTTTTCGACTTTTCCACGCCCACGTGATGTAGAAAGATTAGTTGAGTGTTATCTTTCTTAAGTCTTATTTGGTTGTTCGTAATTGTAGAGCAAGAAGACCGATCCAGACCGTAGCACAGAACAGTCCAGAATTCCATCCGTTCCTGTTGCCCGTGTGTAGAGTTACCCATTGGACATCATAAACCCTCGTTGAGGTAAAGTTCAGATTGTGATAAAAAATTCAAAGAATTTTATCAATATATCGAGCATAGTAAAGTTGTATAATGCGTTAATGAGACCACATCTCGAGTATGCTTCTGTAAGGAGGCTTATGTAAATTATAACCAAATAGAAAAAGTTCAAAAGAGATTCCTAAGACACTCTGTCAGAAAAAAACATCGATATCCATATATTATGATCTCCTACAGAAGCATGCTAGAAAGTAGAAGAATAAGAGAGGTAATCTTATTTATTTTGTGTATAACTAACAACCTTAAATATAAAGATTTGTTCTTAATTAATTATATAAGCATATGTGTTCCTAAGGTGAGACTGAGAGTGAATAATGTTAAACCCTTTTTGACTGAGTGTGGGGATTGTTCACCATTTAGAATTATGCTGGACCAGTGCAATAGTTCTCTATGTAAATGTGATAATCTAGTGGATCCCTTTAATTGTAGACATCTAGGTATTATAAAATCGGCCTTAACCACCCTAGTTGAGGGGGCATTTTAATTTCTATCTCCTCTTTGTGTTATATTTTTTGTTTATTAACTAGTTGTCTTTTAAATCTGTTTATGTCCGTTTATTTTCTTTCTTTTGTAAATTTTAAGTTTAAGTGTGTTCAACTCTCTATATGTAATTACAATTATTAATATTCTGTTTATTGAGAGTATAAATAAATAAATAAATAAATAAATTAACAAACATATTATACACTTCTTTATTTTTTTTTTGTTGAAAAATACAGGGATAAACTACACATCTTTAAAACCGTACATCACTACCTCAAATCGTACTGTTTTACTACATCTTAAATAAAAGTACTGAAACTTAACTGATATCCGACACATTACTAGTAATTTGTATAAGTAGCGGAAAAACATAATAACCATCGGCGTCGTCTGTCTAATCAAGGACTTGAATTAATTGCAAAAGAAGCATTACACTACAATTTCAATTTCTCTTTAAACGAATTAGTGCACTTGTCTATCTATTAATTCCATTTTTTATTTCTATCTCTTATTCATGTCTAGTTACGCGGACTTACTCTTATTAGCGTTAAACAGTGACAGAAGTTGTCGTTCAATGTATACAGGGTGGCCCACAATTAGTGCGACAAACTGAAAGGGGTCGTAGAGGACATCCAAACAAGTCATTTTAGTGTAGGAACCCATGTCCGAAAATGTGTGTGCCGTTTTAGCAGGAGGTCCAGTGAAACGTAAATTTCAAGTTGCATTATTTATTCAAAACATTTAGTAAAACTGCTCAAAGTGGCGTCCATTCTGTTGAAGACACAAATGCACACGCCTGTTCGCTGTTGATAGTAGGACGTGCAGTCCGTGTTGGTGCCTTAGTGCACGTCCAGTCAAGTTCCTTCTGCTCACTAATTGTGGGACACCCTGTACAGGGTGGTCCGAACTGTATTCCGGAAACTTCGGCAGCATATTCTGCAGATAAAAATAGATAAAAAAGTTCATGTAAATGTATGTTCAAAAATGCTTAGTTTCAGAGATACAGGGTGTAGAAGTTTCATTTTTATTTTGAATTTATTTTTATTGGTAATTTAGATGCAAAATATCTCGAGAACCATTACTCTTAGCGATTTTAATCAAGATACCTTTTTTATGTAAAAACTTCGTAAATGTATATTTTTTTACTCAGTAGTTTTATACAGGTACGGACGAAAAGTTATTACTCTTCAAACCAGTTAAAAAATATGTAGGTGGCGCCCCCTACAAGTAGGAGTCACATTGACATCAAAATCAAATTTATCATGTTAAAACACTCCCAGACACCAATTTTCATCCAAATATTGACGTTACTTCAGAAATTATTTGGAAAAAATCGAAATAGAAATGAAACTACACCCTGCATCTCCAAAACTAAGCATTTTAGGGCATACATTTATACGAAAATACTGTTCGGACCACCCTGTATACAACACAATTTTATGTACTAGCAAAAAAAACAAAGGTACTTGAAAAAAAAATACATTAATTTGATTGAGCAGTTTTTTCTCACTAAACTAACACTAGAGATATTTTCTAATAGCCTTATTTAGGCTTCCAAAACTGGGCAACGATGACCAAATATTTACCAAGTTAATTAAAGTGCAGTCGGTATTAAGCCGGCAGATGGCGTTCCCAATTTGATAATGTCAGGGGTGCCAACCGAAACGTCAAGATATCCTGTCTAGGTGAACGACATGATTAATGGGCTCGTTCCAATTTTTTACGGTAATTTGTTGTGGGCTGGGTTTTGTTTAATCTTCATTAACGTTGTTCGGTAATAAAGATACGTACTTTGTTACCTAAATATATACAGGGTGAACCATGACGACTTATGACGTTCGTCATTATGACAGACATTTGAAATGGTAAAAATATTATCTATACTAATATATAAAATCCTGAAGTGACTCACTGATTAATCACGATCTTTCTCAAACCACTCAACGTAAAAAGCTCAATTTTGTTATACAGGTTGACTCTAGGGTGTAGAGGCTCCTTAAGAAGGGATTTTTCGAAATTTCAGTTCCAAGGGGGCGAAACCACCCCTCAAATATTACAATATTTTTTATTTAAAAAACGGTCAAGTTTCCGAAAAAAACGCTTAAACACGTATTATTTTGTTTTTTACATATTTTAAGAATTTTTAAAAATGTATACAGGGTATTTCGAAAAATCTGGTTATTGATTAATCACGATCCTGCTTAAAGCGCTTGACGTAAAAAGCTGATTTTTGGAAAACGGATTGACTTTAGGGTGTAGAGGTTCGATAAGAAGGGATTTTTCGGAACTCGAATTCTCAGGGGGTGACTAATCTAACCCCACAAATATTAGAATATTTTTTATTTAAAAACCGGTGAGTTTTTCGGAAAAACTCTTAAACACGTATATTTTATTTTGTCGTTATACATATTTTAAGACTTTTTAAAAAATTATACAGGGTGTTTAATAAAATATGACTATTGAGCGTAATCACGATTCTGCTTAAACTGCTTGACGTTTAAAGCTGATTTTTGGCAAACAGATTGACTGTGGGGTGTAGAGGTTCGATAAGGAGGGGTTTCTCGAATCTCAAATTCCAAAAGGGTGAAAACGTCCCTCAAATATTACAATATTTATTATTTAAAAAACGGTTAGTCTTTCGGGAAAACGCTTGGACACGCATAATTTATTTTTTTTTATATTTTGAATTTTTTTTTGATTAACCACGATTGTGCTTAAACTGCTTGACGTAAAAAGCTTATTTTTGGCAAACGGATTTTTCGAAAGTCAAATTCCAACGAGATGAAACTACCCCTCAAATATTACCAAGCTATATAATAATATCGCCATATTGTTTTTTCTCATGCTGACATAAATGTGAGAAAATTTTATCCAGTTTGTATGTTAATGGAAATTCTTGCTTTGCTTTATCATCACCATTACAAATGATTAATTCGACGCGAACGAAGTCGCGGGTACACGCTAGTGGTAAAAATATAATTTATAATAAGATTAAAATATCCATATTGTAATCTCATTTAACAACTCTAAACATTTCACTAGACAAGCATTTTTTTATGATTGATTTAACTCTTTATAGGTTGATGGTCGCTAAATCGACCACTTTAATTTAACCAATTAATCAGTCGCGTGGAAGTGTATTATCGCATTTATCGCCCAGTTTGTTTGCTATATTTATTTCTATGCCCGCCTTGGCCATTTAATCAACCATATCTATATGTTGGCAGAATTGGCGCCAAAATTTAACGTAAGAATTATCAAGTGAGCATTGGTGACATTGATTTTGCTGTGTATCATATCGGTAATAATTATCTGTAAGCATTTTCTATGATTCTATGCAAATTTCGTGTAATAAAAATTTAAAAATATAGAAACAAATGGGTATGTATCGTTTATTTCCTTTTATTTAGTGCACCAAATTTACGGCTCGGATGATATTTTCTAAAATCGTTAACATATCCTGTATATTTTCGACAATTTCTCATAGGATGCGAGTTTCTCGAAAAACAAAATTTGATTTGCTTGATATGGGCATATTTTTGAGTAGAGAGCTAACAGATATAATCAAAATGAACTTACTTTTTTTTCTTACATAGGATGATACATACAGTTTATACATTATACACATTAGATCATTACATATAATCTATTTGCTTTAACAGTCTCTGGTTGAAACAGTAGCGTAACTTCAAATGTGAGGCCCCCCCGCAAGATTTTTTTGGGGTCCTTATATTAAAATAAAAAAAAACGCTAAAAAACACAATATAGCTTTATGTAGATTTTACTTGGCTAAAAGATATGTGTTTAAAATTAAAACATACTACATTATTAAGGTAACAATGTACAGGGTGGGTCAAATTCGACGCTTTTAAATGGATACACCCGTTTCTATAGGAGATAGACGAAAACTAATATCGGTGTCTGGAGCTCGATTTTCATCAAAAGCATGATGGTGAAAACAGCACATCAATATCTGTTACCGATTCGGAGTTACGAGGTGTTTTTCAAAAATGAACATTTTTAACAAATCGCTGTAACTTTTTTGCTATGGAAAATTTTGTATTTCTACGAAAACATTTCCAAAGCACCTTTTTACGTAGAATTTAATGGTTTAAATATATTTTTTTTAAAATTAATAATTTAAGAGTTATCAACAGAAAAATTGATTTTTTATTTAAGACACCCTCTATATTTTTAATTAACTGAAAAGAATTTAAAATTACCTTTCCAAAAATATAGCACACTTGATATTTTGTTATCATCCCCTTCGAAATACAGAATTTTCAAAAGTTCGCCATTTTTAACTAGTAGGCTTTGGACCCCTTATTGATGATATGCCCTTAATGGAACTGGAAAACATATTTTTCCAGCAAGACGACGCACCGCCTCTGAACGCTGAAGTTATCAGTAAATTTCTGCAGCCAATTTCAAGAATTATTGAATAGCTAACCAAGATCCCAGCCGTTGGCCGTCGAGGCCGCCTGATTTAGTGCCCATGGATCTAATCCTATGGATATATTTGCGGAAGAATAAAGGTTCCTTATTTTTCCGTATAATCTAGACAAGAATTAGAAATACTTAGCAGTTATGAGAGGATATCTTTCAACCCCACTGAGTTAATGAATTCCGCGAGAAATGTTCAAAAACCCTCCCGTCTGTCCATAACAGAAGACGATCGATATGTCGAACACCTGTAGCAAAATCTCATGTCTTGATTTGCTATTTATTTTTATTGTTATTAGATATAGTTTACATGTGTTGATGTTGGTTAAATATATTTTAAATTGTTATAAAATTCTGCACCTATCATAGCAAATATTATTTTCGTTTTAATTGATGCTCACAGCTAGAATTTTTTTGCATTACAGCTGGTGCCGTTCAAAGCCTACTTATTTAAAGCGGGGGAATTTTTATACACTCTATATCTCGAAGAGGAATCGAGCAAAATATCAAGTGTGTTATATTTTTGGAAAGATAATGTTTTATAAATTCTTTTTAATAAATTAAAAATATACAGGGTGTCCTATATGAAAAATAAAATTTTCTGTTGATAATTCTTAAATTATTAATTTTAAAAAAATTATACTTAAACCATTAAATTCTACGTAAAAAGGTGCTTTGGAAATGTTTTCATAAAAATACAAAATTTTCCATAGCAAAAAAGTTACAGTGATTTGTTAAAAATGCATATTTTTGAAAAACACCCCGTAACTCCGAAGCGGTAACAGATATCGATATGCGGTTTTCACCATCACGTTTTTGACAAAAATTGAGCTCCAGACACCGATATTAGTTTTCGTCTATCTCCTATAGAAAAGGGTGTTTCCATTTAAAAGCGTCAGATTTGACCCACCCTGTACATAGCTTAAAAATTAAATCAAGTCCAAAATATTTTTCAATTTTTCCCTTTTATTTTTGGAAATTATAGGGGACGCTGTTCACATATATATGTATTTAGTAAATAAAATTTTAGGCCCCTGCGGGGCCCCCAAAATCACAGGGCCCCCGCCGTTGCGGCTGCTGCGGGGCCTACGCTACGCTACTGGGTTGAAAAATCGACCAACCACTCACTTATTTGTTAAGTTTTTGAAAAATGTTATTAAGAAGATATGTTCCATTTGTGCTAGTTTATACAGGGTGCGTCTTAAATAAGTGCAAATATTTTCAGGACCGGTAGGTCTCGATAAAAGAAACGTATTTTCTCTTTACCATTTTTCAGATAAGTCCAAAATAACCGAGCTATTTAAGTTTGAAAATTTAACAAAAATTGATTTTTTTTGAGGAAATTTTGAGAGCCACCGGATTTTTTTTTGTAATTGCAACCCTTTTAGTGCCGTAACCATTGAGTAAAGCCGGAACTATGGTAATATTATCAGGCAGTTCTAAAAAGTTTTCTAAAAATATACAGGGAAATTTAAAAGAAAATGCACGATTTTCAACATCTTTTTTTGCGAAAAAAACTCATAGACGTGTTCCTGGGGTCGAAATATACCACCCCTGAAAATATTTGCACTTACTGAAGACTCACCCTGTATATTTTTGAAGTCACTTTGACCAAACTATAAAATAATTAGTACTGCCCTATAAAGGGTTAAACTTTATATTGTTTAATCTAATTAGGAGGTACCTCTACTTATGGTTTGACTGGAAGACTAAACAGAAGGCAGAAAATTGTCGACGGGTTTGACGTGGGTGGTACAACCTTCTCGGAAATCGCTTAATCGAATAGAAGTAATGTGTGGTCACGCAAACTTGGCTGCAAGTAGTTCCAAGAGAACGGAGATACCATCAGCGAAACATTTCAATTGATTTTCTTCCCTTCTTCTCAGTACCTACATTTTTGTTCTGTTTTTATTACATTCACACAGAAGGAAATCTTTTAAGCTGAAGATAATTTTCGTCACTTTCTTTTGGATATTCTCCATACTATATTGGCTGTTTTTTGAATAATATTTATCCTTATTAAACTGCAGGAGAATCGTGCTAAGCACTTTCCCTGGTTTATCAGTGCCGTTCTAATTTTATTCAAAATGTGTAAAAATATGATGTAGAATTATATTTTACGTCGTCAATAAATGTTGGTAGTTATTAAAATTGTTATAAAAAAATTGGCGCCGGGAGGCACGTATAGCCGCCCATACTAAAATATGTTAATAAAAAGTTGGTAGGCTTAGTTTCAAAGTAAAGGAATTTTTCCAATTTTTTTTATCTCAAAAACTGCGACTTTGACTGATTTTGATGTTATTATAAATTTTGTTGCAAATATTATTCCTAATCTTAAATTGAAAACCGCGTTTCGCTAGCTACTGTAATTTTGGAGTTACGATTTTTTAAACATTTTAACCCTTTCCCATACCCCTTACCAATCCCCCACCCCCACCAAAAACTAATGGCCAATTTTGGTTAAAATCGGTTTAGCGGTTTTTGAGTTATCGTGTTACAGACGGACAGACAGACAGACACCATGATAATATTTTGTATTTAGGTCATTTATGACCCAAATAACTCATTTTGATATTGATTAAGTTATAATAATTATTTATTAACACAAACATCCGATACGCTACTGAAGCAGGTAAGTCAAATTGACGTATCTAAATTCTCTGACATCTAATCTTTGACAAATATATAGTAAATAAAAGTAAAAATGTAAGAAACAACGTTAACGGGTAAACAGTTCAATTGTCGACGTTATTTTTTTTTATTGCAAATATATTGCCTTTTAAAAATTGGCATGGTTATGTAGACTAGATTACAGCATTTTCATTGCTTCTTTACCTTATTAGGGTCATTACATCGTACACCTGTTCCAGCATACTTTAAAATAATACTGAAGCTCTAAAATCTCGTAGTTTATGCTTTACAACGCGTTCCCTTCTCATTTGACATAATTTAAAACCAAATAAACCGAGATACAAGACGAATTAACATTATTTTAATTTTGTTTGTATGGATTAAATATTGATTTTGGACAAGAAAGCGTCTTGTGGACGACGCCTTGAAATTCTTTGAAACTCTTTATCGAAGATTTTGAGATTGATTGAAGTACAAGCAGAACGTTTGGCCATCAATTTTTTTTTATTCTAGATTGATGATTGATGGGATAAAGTTAATATGTTGATCTTTCTCCAAATTTTTGACTATGCTTTGAGTGGGTACAGATTTTAAGTCCACAAATCATCATCTTCGGCTTATTCAACCATTTCCAATTAAAGTGTAGCTTCTAGCTCTCATATCTTTAGATACTCCCTATGTAGTTGGGCCCATTGTTATCTATTGTTGGCTATGCGGGCCCAAGTTTTCTCTGCTAATTTCTTAATATCATGATTGAAGTTTAGTCTTCTTCTAGAAGATGCAAGACCTTGTCGTTGGTGAGGAAGTTCTTTGTCAGGTGCTGGAAGAATATTCTCTGCACCAAGACATAAAACGATGCCGGACGGGGCTACCCCTGTCCGTCATACCAGGCACCCTCTACTGACTGTGGTCATGTCTCGCGGGTAGAAGATGTGGGGGGGTCTTGGCTTAAACCGCCTGGACCAAGAGGAGACAACCTCACCAAAAACCTAAATCCTACGATGGCGGGACCAGGTCACAGGGATGCGTGGCTAGATAGAGGACTAGCCATTACAGTCCTCAACTTTGGGGCATCAGGGGGCACCCCATTGTATTTACCCCTTACTTCTGCATGCGGGGCTCTGTAGAAGTGGACCGACTATCCCTAGCGACTCGTGGGAACAGTATGAGATCTAGTATTAAAAACACCACCGGTGAAGCTGTAGTGAAGCCCCATAGCGACACTGGGAACATTACAAATGAAAGTTCCAAGGGACCAAATCCAAAGGAAACGACAGGAGGAGCGGCTGGCACTTGCTTGGGATCATCCTCCACAAGTGGCACATAAGCTACCACCTTCTCCAGCAAGGGTCGGGAGCCTACCTCTAGACCCAATAAGCGACATAAACTACCGTTTCGTCTACTCGGCCTGGGTCAAGCAGGCAGGCTAGACGATTCTCTCAGAGTAGGTCTTAGCGGAGCAGATGCACGGAGATATCTCCGACTGCTCCACGAAGGACTTGTTCCAGAGGAAGCAAAAGCGAAAACACTCCTCCGAAAATGGGAGAGTAAAGAAACCAAAAGAAACAACTTAACGAGAGAAAAAAAGCCAGGATGGAAAGCCGTCCAACACCGGGAGGCAAGCAGGGACGTATACCAGCGTATACCAGCTTTGTCGCCATTGCTGGACAAGTGAAAATGGCGGTGCTGCCACAAGATTTTCCAGAGGTTGCTCTGACCACCGACCAGCAAACGTCTTTAGAAGAGGCTATACTGGACGAAGTAGTGGCGATCGGATCGCAACACAACGATCTACAAAATGTGGGTCAGTTGCGTTTTGCGGTGATACACTTTCGGCGAATTGGTTGGTGGAAATCGCACCTAAGCTTAAAAATTGGCAGGAGCCGGAACTGGTTGCAGTGAAGGGACAAAACATCATTAAGGGGCGGCCATAACGGTCTTTCTGCCGAGGAGCAAGGGGAAAGACACCACCTACCTGCTGAGCCTTATCCAAGGTCAGAACTTCAATGTAGGACATCAAGTTGGCGAGTCATCAACTCGAGGGAAAAGGGTCATGGTCAGGTCTTCACAATAGGAATTGACCTCAAATCCAAGGAGGAAATAGAGAAAGAGGGACATATCCTCTATTATAGATACGGGACAACACCGGTATCAGGTCTAAGGAGAGACCAAGTTAAAGAGGTGAAGAAAATAGAGACAGATCCTCCAGCCTCCATCTCACGAGTTCCTCAACCGGAGGCAAGCTCCTCGATTGTGAAGAGCGGCACGGAGGGCCAAACTCCAACCGTCATCTCCTACCGTCGGAGGCAGAACTGTTGTCAGAGGAGGATGGGAAATACCCTGTCCCCTCTATAACAGGGGTATGATGGGTTATAGATTATGTGATGACTCAAGGAAGGGGGCACAACACAATAGACCCCAGCATATTTCGTTCCATTGAGCGTTGTGCGACCTGCAGTTTCCTTATAATGTCCCTTTTAATTGTCCAGGTTTCGCATGCATAGGTCATGACTTTGTAGTACACATTGGTCGAATGTTTCTTTCTTTAGATAGAGTGGCATTCTAGATTTCAATATGATTTGAGTTTCTTCCACAAGTACTCCATGCTAACTTAATTCTTTTGTTGATTTCTGGTAGTAGAGATCCCGAGCTGTGTATTAGTTGTCCCAAATATATATACAGGTTGAGTTTCCTACGATGTTCTCTATGGGCATCTCGGAGATAGAGAGTCAGTTAAATGGGGAAAGAATTGCAGTTTTGTGGGGTCATAAATATACGCCCTTCAGATTTTTGAAAAAGTTCATGGCTTACTAGATATTTCGAAAAAAACAAATTTTGGCTATTTTAAAAATTGTCCCTAATTCCATTACAATCTATTTTAGACAAAAAGTGTTCAGATAAAAGTTATAGATAATCATATTCCTAATGAGTTTGTGTTCTCCGATTTTTTATAAAACCTGTCATTTTTGACATATGATACAAACATATGTTTTTTTAAATGGAAACCATAGTTGGCTGTGACTTCATAAAAAGCGCCATTTTTTAAGCTTTTCAGCAACAGAAGCTATAATATGTTTCTTTCACAAAATTACTGAGTTATAGCCAATTCTTATCTTTCTTGACTAATTTCACTTAGTTAGCCATGGAAACAAGTTCAATCGTCGTTGCTCTCAGAAATGTGAAATTGTGTCACATCCAATCTTTGTAAATTAAAATAAACAAAAATTGTAAATAAAAATTTTTCAAATGAAGAAAAGCGTGTAGAATTATTGGTTCAACTTTTCTTGACCATACAGGATACGTTGACCGGTGAAAGTTACTTACGTTTTTTAGAGAACGGTTTTCAATGGTGTTAAAATTTTGTTGTGATTTATAACTTATAAAAAGACAAAATATGTTATTAAACGGCTCTTTACAATTTAGATTACACAAACTAAAACTCAAAAAAATAATATCACTACGTACACTTTAAGTTATTTTAGAAAATGTTCAAAAATCCGCAATTATTTTGAGTACATAAATGCATCTTTTTAAAACTGAATTTCTATCTATTGTCACAGAACGACCGGACACCTTAATTAAACTTCTCCTGTTCCCCCTCTTCCAGTGCCTCTCTTAATTCATAAGTTTTTTTGTAAACCTTGTTGTTAATAATAATTACTATAATTAATACTGCATAAAAAAATCTAAAATGGATAGGTCAGGTGACCAAGGAGACCCATTCATTGGTCCACCTCCCTGAGTCTACATAATTATGATATAAATAAAGTATCTAAATTTAAATTTTCTAAAGGTGCGTATTCATTATCCGCACGGACGAACGAACGAACGAACGAATGTACGCTAGTGGTATGGACGGGGACCGCACGATAGGACCGCACGAGAAGACCGGAGGCATTTGTTGGCGAACGCCTTTGATGTACCGACTCGAAACGGATGGTCGAGCGAACGAACGAACGAACGGCCGCATGCGTTCGGTCCCCGTCCAGATATACCGCACTTTCATTCGTTCGTTCGTTCGTTCGGATAATGAATACGCACCTTAACATGTCTTGAAAACCGTTTTCTAAAAAACGTAACGTTCACCGGTCAACATATCCTCGAAACTGTATCGCCAAGAAAAGTTGAACCAATAATTCTACACGCTGTTCTTCATTTAAAAAACTCTTATTTACAATTTTTGTTTATGTTAATTTACAAAGATTGGATGTGACAATTTCACATTTCTGAGAGCAACGACGATTGAACTTGTTTCCATGGCTAACTAAGTGAAATTAGTCAAGAAAGATAAGAATTGGCTATAACTCAGTAATTTTGTGAAAGAAACATATTATAGCTTCTGTTGCTGAAAAGCTTAAAAAATGGCGCTTTTTATGAAGTCACAGCCAACTATGGTTTCCATTTAAAAAAACATATGTTTGTATCATATGTCAAAAATGACAGGTTTTATAAAAAATCGGAGAACACAAACTCATTAGGAATATGATTATCTATAACTTTTATTTGAAAACTTTTTGTCTAAAATAGATTATAATGGAATTAGGGACAATTTTTAAAATAGCCAAAATTTGTTTTTTTTCGAAATATCTAGTAAGCCATGAACTTTTTCGAAAATCTGACAAGCGCATGTTTATGACCCCACAAAACTGCAATTCTTTCCCCATTTAACTGACTCTCTATCTCCAGTAGTTTCCGAGATACCCATAGAGAACATCGTAGGAAACTCACCCTGTATATTCTTCAACTATTTCCGTAGTGTTGTGTTATTTATTAGAATTATTAATTAATTTAATTATCATATTGTCATTCCCCAGCCGTCTTTGACGTCATCTTTTTTTCGATCATACGGCAGGTACTTAATACTAAGGTTAGTCAATTATTGCAGTGCATACATTACCAAATTACTACGTGAGAGACTTGTTCAAACATTGATTGCATTCCTGTCAAACATACCTAAAAAAGAAAGCAGAAAAAAAATCAGAAATGTCCAGTTTTAAAATCAACAGATGTTCGATCAAGAGCATCGAAGAGATAATCAAACATAAAACCGTAAAAAAATATTAGCTCTAGTACTAAACCCTCCTAAAAGTTAAACCCACACTAACAGTCAATAAATCCTCGATTCCATTCAACGGTACTTATTCTACAGTACGGTACACAAATCCGACGAGTTACATTCTCAATGGTTCTTACTTTTACTATCAAAAGAACGAATAAAACAACAAGTAAAAAAGGAAGAAAAATGACTTGACATGGCACTATCGCGTCTTGTGCATGGTCAAAAAAATAATTTAAAATTCAAATCTTAGCTGTTATCTTATTTATTCTGTGGTCCGAGCAGGCCGAAAATGGACGTAAGGACCAATAAACGGTGCCCACTTGGGACCGGTCGTGTCACCCACGTGGGTTAACCCATGGGACACACTAATAAAACATACTATATGCTACAGGAATGGATAAAGGTACAACACTTTTATAATATTAAAAGAAATTTTTATATTTTTCTTCGTTATACAGGGTGGTTCGAACTGTAAACTTCTGGAAACTTCGGCAGCATATTCTACAGACAAAAATAAGTAAAAAAAGTTCCTATAAATGTATCTCCTAAAATGCTCAGTTCCGAAGATACAGGGTGTTGAAGTTTCATTTTTATTACGATTTTTTCCAAATAATTTTTGAAGTAACGTCAATATTTGGATGAAAATTGGTGTCTGGGAGTTTTTTGACATCAGAAATTTGATTTTGATGTCAATATGACTCCTATTTGTAGGGGGCACCACCTACATGTGTTTTAAGTGTTTTGAAGAGTAATAACTTTTTGTCCGTACCTGTATAAAACTACTGTGTAAAAAAATATACATTTCCGTGATTTTTTACGTAAAAAATGTCTCTTGGTAAAAATCGCTATGAGGAACCGTTCTCAAGATATTTAGAGTTGAAATGATCAATACATGCCATTATTGACAAAAAAAAGTTGGAAACATTTTATTTTTCAAATTAATCGCAAACCTTTCTTCGAAAAAATGATGATAAAACAGTTTCTATTGAACTTTTGGCACAAAAACATTTCAAATTTATCATTTCAGTCTAATAACTATTTAGTCAACATGTTTATGAATGAATCAATGGGTCGAACCAAGAACAGTTAACCTAATAGGACTGCTCATTCAGCTAAAAGTGTCCGCCAGGTGCATGCGAAAACTACTCGCTTTGTGACGTCATTGTAGTCCTTGTCATGGTTATTAGTCCTTATCCGGCAACCAATAATACACACACGTGCATTATTGGTTGCCGAATGCAAAATGTACATTATTTCGTTTATTTATTTAAACACCTTATATGTATGCAGTGTAGAAAATTAACTGTATAAATCGTATTAAATACTAGGATAATGCATTTTTAAGAACAGCAGTTCCCAGCATCACCTTTTGCAAGCATTCTTTTTAGAGTACTTCCATATTTTGCTTTAAAATGATTAATAAACAAAATCGTGGGCACTTAGTAAGCACTTTGTCACAATCCACAACACAAAATGAACGTATTTATACACTCCATAGCTCTAAAATCTTTAAAGACACCTTTTTCACATTTAAAATTGACAAAATAATTAACTCAAAATTTCTTAGCTGTTATTTTTATAAGTTTACCATAGGCAACTAATAATACACACTATCATGACAAGGCTTTGACAAGGACTACAATGACGTCACAACTGTCAGCTGAAGCGCGGGAAGAGGCGAACGTACGTCTTATGAGGATGAGCAATCCTATTAGTTTACCGTTCTTGGGGTCGAACTATACTACTTGCACTTATTTCTGGGACACCCTGTATATTGGATGTTAAAGTACTTTTAATGAGCGGGTTAGTATGTGAAAAATCCCATATTCATGAGCAAAAATAGAAAAATTACGGGTACCCTATTAACGCTACGTACCTTACGGTACTTTTAACGATCTACGAACTGTCTATTGGTATTCTGTTGAGGTAGACGCGTATCGGTACCAACCGTTCGTCGATTTTCCCGCTGGGAAATTTGAAAAATCGCCTCAATCGTCACCGTTTCACCATTTAATCCGTTTCCGATGTCGGCGTACGGCGTGCTTTAAAAATAGCATTTTACTGCTGCAGTTGATGCTGCTGCATAGATATAATCGTCATCTATTAGGTACGAGATACGAAAAAAAGACATGTTTTAGGAG
This sequence comes from Sitophilus oryzae, assembly GCF_002938485.1. Taxonomy (NCBI): domain Eukaryota; kingdom Metazoa; phylum Arthropoda; class Insecta; order Coleoptera; family Curculionidae; genus Sitophilus; species Sitophilus oryzae. Next base: position 490,453 of record NW_022146011.1, on the reverse strand, counting down.
TGTTTGCCTGCCCAGCATCACCTTTTGCAAGCATTCTTTTTAGAGTACTTCCATATTTTGCTTTAAAATAATTAATAAACAAAATCGTGGGCACTTAGTAAGCACTTTTTCACAATCCACAACACAAAATGAACGTATTTATACACTCCATAGCTCTAAAATCTTTAAAGACGTTTTTTTCACATTTTTTCACATTTAAAATTGACAAAATAATTAACTCAAAATTTCTTAGCTGTTATTTTTAAGTTGATAAAATAATTTGTGAGGTATTTCTTAAAGAAATGAGTATACAGGATTAGACATCTGCTCAGGACATACCGGACGCGTCTTAAAAGTGGCTCACCCCCTATAACTTTTTTATTTTTTCAGATAAAACAGCGAGATTTGGTATATTAGTATACGATATAAATTAGGATTGATTGACATAATCAATTGTTTTCGGTCACTTCCGGTTTCACCGGAAATAACTACAACTTTTGATTTTTAAATAGCACCCTCGGTATTTCTTTACTTTATTTGATAGAAAATAACACTCTGAATAGAATGACATATCATATGTCAACTTTTGACATTTTCGCATATGGTTTATTTGAAATTGCAACTGCGGTTCATAACGACAATTTAACTCGAAATACCAAGTGCGTGGTATCAAATTTTCGTAAAAAAAATTCTTTTTCCAAATATGGTAATGAGCCACCCTCGTTCCATTTGAAAAAAATTGCGATATGATTAAAAATACGATTTGGGCATCTTCTTATATATTTTTCCAAGGCTCCTTGATTAAAAATTTAAAAAAAAATAATTTTAAAAATTAAAAAATGAATTAATTTATTAATAATTAATTAATTAATTTTATTATTTTATTTTAATTTTTTTTAATTTATTTTTTTTTTGCTACAGGGTGTTAAATTCTTAATATTTTTTCGATTTACTATAATTTTCTTCCAAGTACTTTTAGCGTTTCGAATGAAATTTTGAGGGTAAAAGTTACTATAAATGCTATATATTTTAAAACTAAAAAAGTGTCCACTTATTCACCAAGGACGTGCATATGGGTTATCACAGGAATATTTATTTAAAAAGAGCATGTACGCCACTGACTTTTTTCTCTGGTTAGCGAAATAGTGTAAGTAGCCTAAGTAGGTAGTTTAATGCCGATTAAAAGTTGTCTCTTGGTATTTTGTCGATTTCCGCCTCGTTGATGAGATAAACGCAATTTTATTAATTTGCCTTGATCCATGTCTAATAGCAATTAGCAATCTTTAAAAAAAAATAATATCATTAACTTGCGAAAGTTTTCAATAAGTACTCATTGATTCCTCATAAAAAATATGAAAAAAAGTTCCTATAAACATGGGTATGGAAATGCATAGTTTTAGAGTTACAGGATGTTAAAACTTTTTAAAATTAACTAATAACAATAATATTTTAATAAATTGTACTGAAGCTGTGGTTGGTTCCTTGTGAAACATCGTTGAAATATTAGTATTTTAATAAAGCACGCTTTTAGATGTTTCAAAAAACTTTTAATAAGAGTAACTTTAACTCTACATATATGTTTCGGCTTGTTAGGCCTTTTTCAAGAGTTTTTAAGAACTAATCGTCTAACTACACTGTAACTATATATATATTTGCTATGGGGGTGGGTTCAGAAAGTTTACAATAGGGGTAATAAAAAATGTGTTTAGAAATCCTTGTTGGTCGTTAACATTATTTTCGTTTTTAACAGATTTTAGTATTTCTAACTGTTCAATGTAATTTAAGCGTCTACCTATTGTTTCTTTGTGTAGTAACTTAATTGAGTTTTCATTAATTTTGTGATTATTTACTATACAATGAGTTGCAAGATCAGAACTATGCTGGAGATTATTAATAGACTTTACATGTTCTTTAATCCTTATATCTAAATTTCTACCTGTTTGGCCTATGTACACGGCATCACAATCATTGCAATCCACCCTATATACACCCGACTTATTTTTGACATTAGTTTTGTCTTTATTATTTAATAAAATTTGACCTAAATTTCTTTTATTTACGTTAATAGTTTTACATCCTTTTTTATTGAGATTATTTGATATTTTGTTAGTAAAATTAGGAATGTAGTTTAAAAGTCGATAATTGCTATTGTCTTTAGAATTACCGGAATAAACATTTTTCATTAATATTTTCTTTTGTTTTTCTTTAGCATATTATCAATAAGGGAACACTTATATCCATTGTTGATGGCGATTTGTTTAATAATATTTAACTCTTTTTAAAATTCTCTGGGCTCAGTGGAAACATTACTAATCTATGAATTAAACTATGAAAGGGTGACATTTTGATTTGCCAGGATTGGTGTGATTGACTATGTATTACAGTGTCTGTGGTAGTGGGTTTTCTGTAAATATCAAATTGTAATCTATTAGACTGTTTTATAATTGTAACATCAAGAAAATTGATGGTATTAATACCTTTTTCAATAGTAAATTGTATTCTCGGGTTAATTGAATTTAATAATGTTATAAAAAACATATATGAAACATATATGTAGAGTTAAAGTTACTCTTATTAAAAGTTTTTTGAAACATCTAAAAGCGTGCTTTATTAAAATACTAATAATATTTTATTGAAATTAAAACCAAAGCTTACCAACGAGTGCTTAAAGCAGCCATATTGGGAGCAGTGAGAATTCTCCGAAAAGTGCTTAATATTTAAAAGACTATTTAATTAACTAGAGCAGTTCTGGTCAAGAAACCAAACCAACCGAGTTAATCGTGAATTAAAAAAAAAACAATAATATTTCATAATAAATTAGGCAAAATATATTATAATTTAATAATTATTTTTATTTTAATTTTATTAACTGTGATTAATAAAACTGCGTTTATCTCTCCAAGGAGGCCGAATTCGACAAAATATCAAGAAATAACTTTTGATTAGCATTAAACGGTCTACACAATTTTGATATCAAAAGAAAAAAAGGAGGTGGCCCACATGTTTTTTTTTTGAAAAATATTACAGTGATAACCCATATGCACGTCTCCGATGAATCTGACCCTTTCTTAGCATTAAGATATGTAGCACTTATCGTAACTTTTACCCTCAAAATTTCAATCAAATCACTAAAAGTACTTGGAAGAAAATTATAATAAATCGAAAGATTATTAAGACATTAACACCCTAGGTACAGGTCGAAACAAAGCGGAATCGGATCTATGTTGATATGAAAAATAAATGTTATTTTTACGTGTTGAATGAGATGGCACACGAGAGATGGCACATGTTTTTTGAAACACTATTTTGTTTTTGTTTACTAAAATATTTTGATTAAAAGAAAACATACTACGCTGTGCCGGCCAAGCTTAATCACATGGCTAAAAGTGTATTTTATATGAACAAAACTTAACTTCGTACGGAAGTTTATAAAAATCACTATAGTTCCGTCTCCGTAGCCATAGCCACAACCAACTTCGGAGAACAAAAAAAAAGGCCTAGAAAAAATGTAGCTGACGCCATCTCTGTCTGTCTGGACCGTTTTCTCGGATTTCTGTCGACAGCCGTTGTTCCGACATCGGGGAAAGAGATTCGTTTCTTTCCGACAACAGCAAATTGCAGCAAAACGACGACAGTTGACCGGTGACCACTGCATCGGACGCAGAACTGTCACGTCTATAAATAGCAGGGTTTGCAGCACAGCAGCAGAAGAAAAAATGGTTGCTCTAGCCATTTTTGATGTGGCAACATTGTTTTCTCACGCATTAAGACATGAAATAACACGTAAAAATAGATTTCTACCTAGAAAATGATTCGAAATCATTCGAAATAATCGAAGAGGTTTTACCGTTATAAGGACATGAAAAAGTAAAATATTTTTAAGTATGTCCTTACTTTATGATGGTACCAAACCAGTGTGTGTCTATTTGTAAATAAATGCACATATGCGTATGAACATATGGTGTTTAAAATCACTATTAAAGACCCTCCTACCTATTAGATCTGCCTGTATATGAGCTGAAATAATTCATGAGAATTAAAATAATTATGTTAATGTTAGTTGTTAATGAAAAAATCATATAAACTTAGTTTAGATTGTTGCTAAAATAGATAAAATTGTAATATTTTTGTAAACTATCTCTGATAGAGCAAACTAGAGTATCTACCTTTTCAATATCATCAATAATTATTGGAGTGCCCAGAGACTTTTTACCTCGGAATTGAATTACTGTCAATGTATTAATGTGAAACCTTCTGTATTGTGTTTTATAGATAAAATACTAAAATGTTTACCCATTTTTTTTCGTTGCTTTTAATTTTTTATTTTAGTAATTTTAGTAAATTCTTAATTATTTCCTTCTTAATATTTTGATTTGTTTAATTTCTTTTCTCAATAAATTTATTGATATAGTCTGTGAAACAAATAACTTTGAATTTGACAGTTCCCGCGGGCTTTTCTAGTGTTAATTTTATTAGGTTAGCAACTTGCTGCCATGCTGACGCAATACCGTCGCTAATAGAACAGCCTCGGAGCGAGATTTATGACGTCACGCTAGTTAGATACTACGGATTAATAAATATGTTGTAGAATACATGGAAAACATAATTATTCCTCGTATTTTTGGTCTGTAATTTAAAAATGATATAGTTTACATGAAATATTATACATAATATACAGTTAATAAATACAATATAATATATACCTATTTATTCTAATAAATACTTTGGCAAATAAAACTATGAACCATACAAATGCAGCAAATGTTTTACAATATACAGATAATGAATAGGTACATAAGATAATGGGTAAAATGTAAAATATATTTTAAATTTTGAGGTTTTAAAATCGATCTAATTTAACAAAAAACATTCAATATCTACTAATAGTGATGTATTATTATTTACATTCACAAAATTTAGATTTTCAAACCTCAAAATTTAAAATATATTTTTCATTATTTGTAGATTCGAAAACATTTGCTACATTTGTATGGTTCATAGTTTATTTGCCAAAGTATTTATTGCTATAAATAGGTATATATGTATTGTATTTATTAACTGTATATTATGTATATTTCATGTAAACTATATCATTTTTAAAATACAAACCAAAAATACGAGGAATAATTATGTTTTCCACGTGTTCTACAACATATTTATTAATCCGTAAGTATCTAACTAGCGTGACGTCATAAATCTCGCTCTGAGGCTGTTCTATTAGAGACGGCATTGGTCTGATATTTAGAAATGTCAAAAGCCGATGACATTTTACTTTTGACAATTATTACATTTTGTGTTGATATTTGCAAGAAAAGGAAGAACTATCATTTGTTTTATTATTTTCCTTTTCTATTTCACGAAAGTAAAAAGAGTTACCTATCTGATTCGTTCAGGCACTCAATTTAAACAATATCAGTAACTTTTTTGACAGAGGGATTTTATATTTGCCATGTTGGGAAAAAATAACGGTCAAAATTCAAAGTTATTCATTTTATAGACTATATAAATAAATCTAATGCATAAGCTATACCTATTCTGCTTATATTCTAATCATTGAAATTTGGATTGAAATCGAATTATACAGGGTGGCGCGTCATATACGACGCGGGTTTTGCAAGGAGAACAAAAGTTTATATTGAAATAAAATTTTGTGAGCTTATGTAAGTCAATTTAAAGCATTTTCTAATATTATGTAGAGTTCTACAGGGTGTCCCCCAAAAAAGTTACACATCAAAGTTATGTTTTTTTGTAATGGAACACTCTATATATATTAACTGATTTTTGGATTCTAGTAAAAAATAAAGGTTTGTTTCATTAGAAAAGTATATGCCTAAAATGTTTAATTTTTGAAATACATTCACTGGCACGAAAAATGGGCACCTTAAAACTTTGATGAATACATGATGGAAGGTTAAAATATTTTGTTTAATGGGCCGATTTTGATGATTTTTTAAGCAGTGTGTTGCCAAATTATTTGATTTTTTAGTATCTTTTTCTAATTAAAAATGAAACTGCCCATCTGTTAATTATACAAGGGAAAACAAAATGTTGATATGTTGGTGAAAGTTTGAAACACCCTGTAAAATATGGTAAACAGCCAGAAATTTAAAAATAATTTTATCGTCTAGATACATCCTTTCTCGATGGTTTGTTTTTTGGTTCATCTCATTAGCTTTATTTTTGTTGGAAATATTCGGTTTTAAAGAAGGCACTGACAATATTTCGTAAATTTTTACATTAAGACCATGCCTTTGCTTTTCGGCCTAGTCAACACATCTAGTAAGTTCTGACCCCGAAGCAGGCCTTCTTGACATACTATTTGCTTCATTTAATCTTCTTCTTGTAGTCCGTTAGTTAATATGTACAGTCCTTAAGTGCAATTATATTCCGCCTCGTCTTGTAATTAAGATAACATGTAGTACTCCCTCAGACGTACATACTTACATTCTTTCGCAGCGTGTCGTACCATACGCTTGGACCGCGTCCGTTACGTTATCCCCGTTTTAGGGGTCGCTAGTGCGTGGTTCGTTGTGTGTAAATTGTGTACCTGTGTTTCAATCCCTAAAAATGCCTAAAAACACTAACATTTTGGAGATTCGTAAACAAGAAGTTTACTATAAATGTCGAATAATCTTCAAAGCGGACCCCCGCCGCGCACCTGCGTCGCGTTGGGGCTCTAGAGGAAAACAGAAAGTGCAACCGCCGAATTAATCTACCAGGTAGTAATTAATAATAATTATAATAATAATTTCACTATATTGCAACCAAAATGCATGTTAACAAAGGTAGAGCGGAACAAGGAGTTCTTTACATATGTATTTTTGATTCAATCGCATCTCTCATACAATTTAATTTTTCTGAAAATAATGTACGATGTAAAAGTACTATCTACATATATAAAATGCTAATGTTTATCTGTGTGTGTCGTCTCTATTGAAGTAACGACTTGCTCTAGAAAGTTGTTTCTTTTACTAAAAGATAGCTAATTAGCTCTTCTAAAAAATGTCGTCGCCGGATTCTTTGTTTTTTGTTTGATTAAACAAAAAATAAAAAGTATTTATTTTTTTTCCTGATGTCACTTGTCGTGGCGGATGCGCCAGGCTTCAACTAGTAATATAATAAATTTGTTTATAATTTGTTTATAATTTTTATACACGAACAAGAGGACTATTCTACAGCGACACCATCCCAAGTGATAACAATGGTTGATGAGTTGCTTACACCCGATCAGGGTGCCGCTTATCTGCATATGATGTATACAAATGTGTATACTGAACGTCAATGACGTTCTTCATTAAGTGGTAATGGTGCATCAGATGATGATGATTTTTTACACCCGTCGTCCTATCAGGACGATTCCACAGCCATGGCCTCCTTGGATTAAATCATGATGCCCGTCTGATGCCCGATTAGGGTTCTGCTTGTCTGTACAAGTTGCAGATAAGCGTTTGCATATGATGCAAACAAGCGGGGTGACACGAACAAGGACTATTCTACAGCGACACCATCCCTTGTTAAGTAATAACAATGGTTGATGAGTTGCTTACCCCCGATCAGGGTGCCGCTTATCTGCATATGATGTATACAAGTGTGTATACTGAACGTCAATGACGTTCTTCATAGATCAAGATGATCTTTTGACACCCGTCGTCCTATCAGGACGATTCTTCAGCGACACCATCCCTTGTTAAATAATAACAATGGTTGATGAGTTGCTTACACCCGATCAGGGTGCCGCTTATCTGCATATGATGTATACAAGTGTGTATACTGAACGCCAATGACGTTCTTCATAGATCAAGATGATCTTTTGACACCCGTCGTCCTATCAGGACGATTCTACAGCCATGGCCTCCTTGCATCAAATTATGATGCCTTGATTATACCCGAGCAGGGTTCTGCTTATCTGCACATGTTGCAGATAATTCTTCTTGTAGTCCGTTAGTTAATATGTACAGTCCTTAAGTGCAATTAATTTTCAGTTTGAAAAACTGGCAAACAGCGGTTTCTTAGCGATAAACTTACAATAACGTCTCGATTAGAAGTTCGTATACAAACGTTCATGGACGTCTAGGTTGACGTCCTCATGGACGTGGTCATAATTCAAAGACCATTTTGTATACTCTATGGTATCAAGGTATTTTTGGAACTGGAATTTTATAGCAAATTCACTGAACTTGAATAAATAAATGATTAACAATACAATGCAAAAAGTTTTATAAAAATTCGTTCACAGTAAATGAATTCCGAGGTTTGTATCCCATAAGGGCTTAAATCACTCCACTAAATATCTCTAACAAAAATAAAGCTAATTGAGATGAATAAAAAAAGTGTGTGCACTAAGTGCGCATATTTCAAGTGAAACGCCTTGCTAACAGCTATTAAATTGAAGGATTTGAAAGACATGTTTGAAAAAGTGACATATAATAATGTTTTAATATAAATATTATTTTCATACATTTTCGTACATTTTCGGTGGAATATATATCAACATAAAACGAGATGTAATTAACGAAATATCATCGTTACAACAGATATTTAGACACGTCTAGATTTACTTATTTCACTGAGATTTATGAAAAAAAATCCTTTGCCTCGGGTACAGATACCGCCACGTTTTGGAAATAGCTCAAAACAAAACAAAATTGAACGAGTCAACAGAAAACACCAAAAAAATCCCCCCCACGCCCTCCTCACGAGCAATTTTCAGTTTTCAAGCGCTCTTAAGAATCGAAAGGTAGGTCGAGGCAAACCAAAGTAGGTCAAGACAACTGGAAATAAATCGAAATGCGACAGAGTTGGGCGACGAAATGGGACCTTGACCTGTTTTGAAGAGTTCTCCGCATAGTGTAGAGACTATTTTAAAATATACATGAACAATTTTATGGTGTCCATTTTTTCGTAACGCTCAGTGTATTTACTGCATGTTTGTTACCACGACAGGTATTTTAACTCTTTTAGATATATATGCATTATGTTTTCTTAATATGTTTCATAAAGATAAATATGTTGTTCGTTTAAATAAATAATTAAAAATAGTTCAAGAAATATTCCGTTTATGATAACAATTAACGTTTAAGATAATATGTAATATTGTAAGATGCATATTTCAATAATTCACCGAAAAAAAGCACTGTGCATTGAGTCATACATAGATTGTAATAAATATGCGTAATTAATGAATATAATAATCTTTGTAATTTATGTACTTAATTTTGATAATATTTTTATCTATTTTTATATATTTAATTGCTAAGTTTAATTTTAGAAGAAAAAATAAAGATAAAAGAAATTTCCATATTTCATGAGAATTCTTGCGTGAAAATTAGTCTACCCCCAAACAAAAATATTAAAGCTCTCAAAAGAATAAGACTTTCTATTTTTACACTTACTTAATTTTTAACGCCACACTAATTAGTCGAACATAACGGAGCAGTTTTAAACTTAAACAGTAATTAGAGAAGGCAGTTAAGTGTTAATACCGCGCGAATACCCATAATTAAAAACTACAAAAAGTCCAAAAAATCAATCGTTAAAAAATATTTCTGGAATACGAAATGGAAATTAACAGCTTCCAACTTTGCCAAGACTTTTTAGTTTTCTATTTTTCCAAACTTCTATATAAAATATATATTTTATATTATAAATTTCTCTTTCTCACCAATATAAACCAGTCAAAACGAATTAGGGGTCACTTTGATAAATTTCGTTTAAACAAAGAAAATATATTTATTTAAACATATAAACTTAGCAATATGTTCCTTAGGAATTAAGTTTGAATGTAGTGTATGCACCTTGGTGTTCATGACGAAAAAAGTTGTCAAACTGCTGAAAATTATATTTTTATTACGTTATAAATGACTACAATATATGTATCGAAAACAATGCTAAATAATTTTTATCTTAATTGTCAACAGAAACGTTTTTTCCTAATAAAGTGTGTGTCCTCTTCTACGTACTTCTGCACACCAATTTGCCATAGAGCAGGTCACACATTTCTTAAGTAGGTCACAAAGGTGCTCAATAGGATTGAGATCAGAGCCATGAGCAGGCCAATACATAATTGTAATATTGGACTCTTGAAGGTATCGAGTAACTACTCTTGCAGTATGAGGCCTGGCATTATCCTGTTGTAAGATGAATTCTGGACCATGCTGAGCAGAAAATTGAATAACATATGGTTCAAGAATTTCACCATGCAAGTCCGTACGCCCATTTAAAGTATACCTCCTCATACCATGAGCACCTCAACCAAAATGAATAACTTCTCTGACTTGTCAGTCCAGATATCGTTCATTCGGTCTTCTGTATACTCTCCGCCAGACATCATTATGACTTCGTGGAAAACGGGACTAGTCCATAAAAAGGACGTGCCTTCACTGATTCACGCCCCAGTGAATATGCTTTTGAGCAAATATCCCTCGTGTCCTACGATGATTAGCAGTTAAATGCGGCACAACAGCTGCTCGCCTTGATCGAATGCTAACTTCATGCAGCCTGTTTCTTACAGTTTGACTTGTGTGGCGATTCTTGTGGCGATCGTAAGAATATTTTGTAGGTTTCTTGCGGTAAGTGTTCCTTCACGAAGAGCGGCTTGAACAAGATACCGATTTTCCAGCCTCACAACCATATTCTTTGTGTCGATTCCATAGTCTGGAAATGACCGATTGTGTAACATGAAAAAGCTGCTACACGCTACACGTATATAGTTGCGACCGACCCACCTGCAATAAAGTTGTAGCTCTGATGACTCCTTCAATATTTAAACCACCGTACATAAAACTCAGTTTATGTACGATGATTTAAACGCCTTCTAGCACCGTTTGGTATGACGGAAAAGAATTTCGTTTTTTTATCAATTTATGCATGAAAAAAAATTGTTCTGATGATATGCTGCTATAAATATACGGAGTACGGGTTATAAGCATATAGTACGAGAGCTAGTAACGTCGGAAAAACAAGTAGTTTAAGACGTCTGGCTCTTTAATACATCTTTTACTATGCTCTCTAGAACAGCATGCGGCCCGTCTGGCTGCCGGTAAACGTTGCGTTCCCGACTGCGCATTGAAAGAAGATCCTATATTTTTATTAGTCCTTTAAATTCTAGTATTGAATATAAATCGAACATGTCTCCATAGCGCAGTGCGTAGAGTTTCCGAACACGAACCGAAGATTGAGAGTTCAAATCCGGATCAGGTCAAAGACTTTTTTATTTTTATTTTCGTTTATATTCTGATAGTAAAGTATTAATTTTTTTTTTTAATTACCAGAATTATTACCACCTAAACCTAACAACTGACAAATCGATTGGTCTCAATTAGTAGTGGGAACTATCGAATGAATACTATCGAAACATTCGATAGTTGCAATTCATTCGAATAATTCGATAGTTAGTAAGAAAACATTCGTTGAAAACTATTCGAATAAAAATTATCGAATAGATCCGTCATCTACCTTGAAATATTGTATTCTAGTAATTCGGCAGCAAAAACCATTCATTTATAAAATTCATTCATTTATGAAATTCATTTATTCGTCAGGATCGATTATAATAAAATATTAACTGAATTTTAGTTGTTTTCCCTCTCACGGATACCCCCGGGCTACAGAACGGACAGACGTACTGTACAAATCAAATTATAAAATTAAAATTATGGAATGAAAAAAAGACATTCGTCATGGCTCGATTAATAATATTATATTTACTTTATGATTGTAGTCGCCCGGCGTCTTTCTTTATATTCGAGAAAACCCGACAGCGGTCGTTGCCAACGCTAAGTCAGCGTCTGAGTCTTCGACATTGCGGAGTCGATACAGATAGGACATTATTATTTTTTAAAATAGTGCCTGTATTTACATAGAAACCACAGGTATGACGTATATTTTTTGTTGCCGATTCCATCATAGTTGATGCTAGCAAATATATCTATTATATTGTTGCTTTAAAAAGTCAGCTAGCAGTCTATACATTTTAAATTTTTTTTATTAATATTCTCATTTGAAAACTGTATCTACGCTTGTTATTTTGGAGGGTAGGAAGTAACGATTAAAAAATCTTTTAAGCAAAGACTTAGTAAAATAAAAAAAAGTGGGTATCCATTTGAAAAAAAAATGTTTTATGATAATTTTTTAATCGCTCAATTCCATGACAGGTAGTACAGGTACGGCCAATATTATATGACGTGATAATCACTAATTTTGACGTTTAGGCTATACACATTTTTCTTGACAGGCAGTTTTTGTCCACCTATTTTAAATATTTTTTCTCTCAGAAACGGTTAATATTAGGTATAGAGTGTTTTGATGCCAAAAATTCATAAATTTTAAATCAAGAATTTAAATATATAATAAAAAGTAGCAAAATTTAAAATAAGAAATTTGCTGTCAAAATCCGGTATTTCCATATTAGATCCCATATTGAAAATATTTATAGTCTCTAGATCTTGTTGTGAAACTATGGAGTTTAGAGGTAAGGAGAAATAACTCTTATGGAACTAATTTTATATTGACAAAAGTGGTCACAAAATCATGAAGAATAAGGGTTTATTAAATGACTAAGCATGCGCTAAAACGCATGAATCTAAAAATGAAAAGTAACCAGAAATAAGAGATTAAAAATATTATAACCAAACATTACTATTTAAAAGTTTGTTATTTTTTTTAGACTGGCATTTTTTTGAAAACAAAATGAATTATTGTTTATCAATACTACATGTGCTTTAATTATTATTAACAATGGTTAACCATCGTTAACTTTTTTTTTTAAAGTTGACTGAAAAGCTGATGGAAAAATAAGAGCTTCACCCCTACGGTTTGAGTTCGATAATATAATTCAGTATTGTATCTACTGTAAGTAGTTTGTATATGGCTGTAAGTGCTGTATTTTAATAATCTATCAAAATCAAAATCCTCAGGATAATATTAGCACATTACTTAAATATAATTATTAAGTTCGACTAATTCATATTATTAAAACATCTAAAGAACAAAGATGTTAAATTTTGTGATAAAATTGTCATCAGAAATACTGTCACTTCAGTATTTACATCTCAAAATATTCCCATTAAAAGCTAGACCATACTGCCTCATATAAAATTTAAATTCTAATTGCAATAACAGCAACAAGCAAAAAGGGCACAAATTATCGGAAATATTTTGACCACATAAGCATGCATTATAATCAGAAAGAATAAAATTATACAAAAATATTACTATTTTGTAGAGCATTTTAACTATTTTAATAAACCAAAATATGAACACAGTAACTAAAACAGGCGAAGTTAAATGAATTTGGAAGAACCAATAATGCGGTGTCATATTACAAAAAAAACGGCGTACTAAATTGCATTTATCAAAAGAAGATTGATAGTCATTGCTCAATAAATAAAATTAAAAAATAACTACTATTTTAGTATTTTAACTATTTTAATAAACGCAAAAATAGCACAGTATTTATACGGCGAAGTTATAAAAATTTGGAAGAACCAATAATGCACTGACGCATACAAAAATCAAACGAATACTAAATTTCATTTATCAAAAGCATTCGATAGTCGTTGCTCAACGATAACCATTTAGTCGCACGGCGAGGTTGTCACATATGCTTTAGTTTACAAATGAATGAATGATTTTATTCGAATAAAACCATTCGATAGTTGAAATCATTCATTCATTAACCATTCGATAGTCTAATTCATTCGATAGTTCCCATCGCTAGTCTCAATCATTCCAGATCATTCAACAACCATTTTTTTGGCAAAGAAAAACAGTTAACCAAAAAACATTTAAATAAACAGCAATATATTTTATACGTCGATTTGACGAGTGCGTCACCGCAAATCGCTCCGCCCATTCCCTTTATTGGCTACTTGCAAATTTGTCGAATTTTTATTGATGGGACTAGTCTAACTTTTTACGAAAAACATCGAGAAAATATCGTTTCCCCTCTCACGGATACCCCGGAGCTACAGAACGGACAGACGTACTGTACAAATCAAATTATAAAAAGTAAAATTATGGAATGAAAAGACAATTTCATGGCTGGCTTAATAATATTATTATATTTATTTATTATTGTAGTTATATATGTCTTTCTTTATATTCGATGATTTATATCTGCGTTGCCAACCCCAAGTCAGCGTCTGAGTTTCGACATTGGTTGACGTACAGTAAATTAATTATTGCGAAAAATAGTGCTGTTCTATTAATCATAGTCACCACAGGTATACGTATATTTTTTTGTTCTGATCCATCATGTGGTCATGCTAGAAATATGTCTCGTTATATTGTTGTTTTAAAAATCAGCTGCAGTAACACAATAAAACCTATTATTAATTCTCATTTGAAAAATGTATCTACGCATTTATAGCGGAAGGGTCGAAGTAACGAATTAAAAAATCTTTTTCTCTAGTAAAATAAAAAAAAGTGGGTATCCATTTGAAAAAAAAAGTTTTATGATAATTTTTTAATCGCTCAATTCCATGACAGGTAGTACAGGTACGGCCAATATTATATGACATTCAAACAATTTAATCATTGAAATAGATAGCCACATACTTTTTCTTTATGTCACAGTGGCTGTGATAATCACTAATTTTGACGTTTAGGCTATACACATTTTTCTTGACAAGCAGTTTTTGTCCACCTATTTTAAATATTTTTTCTCTCAGAAACGGTTAATATTAGGTATAGAGTGTTTGATGCCAAAATTCATAAAATTTTATAAAGAATTTAAATATGTAATAAAAAATGTGGGTACCTATTTAAAATAAGAAAGTTGCTGTCAACTTCCGGTATTTCCAAAAATGACGCCATATTGAAAATATTTTTAATAGATAGATCTTGTTGTGAAACAATGATCTGCAAGAAATCTCCGATCTAGATATTACAGTTCTTTAGAAACTTCTAATGCACGCTCAACCTGAGACACCCTGTATACATTTGCACATACTCAGTTCTATTTTTTTGTGAAGTTCGAATGTTAAAACGCTTGTAAAAAAATATCTGTGCATGGACGTTGTGAGCACAGCCCATTCGGTCCCAGCTGGTCATCTGCCACATCATAGTTAATGACCTTGCCTACCTTAAAACAGAAAAATTTTCAATATATTAAATACAGTTTTTAGATATTAGATATTAGACATTAGTAAATGCATAAAAGAACATATAGTTAGATATAAACTGGTATTAAGAAATTATAACCAATTACGGTATTTTTAAAAATTATATACCTACTTAACATTCCATCTAAAAATCTACAACTTAAAACCAAACTTACAACTACTTTATGCATGCATAATCGTTCTATATTCGTTTCAAGTACCACTCGATATAATTAATCTAATTACTTTTTCATGTCACTCGTTCATTTTTTGGCTATTTAATTGAACTGTCACGTTAAATTACTTGTTAACTCTGTTAAAAAAAGCGGACACGCAAGCCTTTTAAGCTTGTTTCGTATAAATTAATTTTAGGTAAATTGAATTCGAATACTTTTATTTCTATTGATTAGCTTTCGTAACAACTACGTTAAGTGAGATAAAAAAAACTATGTACAGGGTAAGTCAACGATAAAGTCCATTATCTCATTGTTTCGAGATTTACAAAAAAAATGTTAAATATAAAAGTTATAGGGAAGGTTAAGATACACATTCTAAAATTATTATAGAGTATACACGGTGCTTCAAAAAAGTGTAGCGGATATAACATGTTTTTTTTTTTAATCAAAATGTTCTATTTTATTATTAGATTCTGCGTAAAATTCTAAGAGGGTATAAGAAAACTGTGGTGGCCACCGACCATGATAAAACGCCATATTGCCAAAAGGAATGACCCCCCCCCCGTACCTTAAATGATTTGAAAATTGCTGCGCGCGAAACATTGAAAGCCATTCCTCAACATCTTCTGGACAACTTAATTGCTTGCATTGAGGCTCGAGGAGGCAATACAGACTATTACTTGTGAGAAATAATTAAAATTGTTTTCAATATTTTCTGTTTAAAATAAAACTTGTTTTTGTTGATTTTCACTCATTATGAAATAAACTTATAATAACAGCCTAGTTGCACTTAGATTTTTAATTTTATAATAGTTAGTCGTGTAGTAAGCCGATATGTCCAAAAATATAAAAAGAATCATATTAGGTCCAAAATAAAATAAAAATATCGTTATATGCAATAATTTTGGCCATGTATGTACATGTATGGTATACAGGGTGGCCCATTGAAAACGTTCCGCAAGGCATAACGGCCGGGGTAATTTTTTTTTCAGAAAATTCAAAAACACGTCAATTTTGTTTGTGAGGGGGACAACTTTTGCCCCAAAAATGATTGCAAAATCTTCAACCCTCTACGCGGGGGTGTCATCCCCCAATTTTTTTCAAATGGAAAGGGGGGTCAAGTAATACCGCAATGAAAAGGGCTTTCTATTATACTCTGTTTTTTTTCTCAGGTAAGATTTCGACAGACGATGACAGAAGAAAAGCAGATGACGTCCCATACCAATCTATTTATTTTACTAAAAAAAGTTTCTAATAATTTTTAAGTTATCTATGGATGGGTTTAAATATAAATCCGTCATGCGTCGTGTCTTGTTGTTTTTAACCAGTTTTATTGGTTTATTTAAAAAATGACAGAACGTATTTCAATTTTATTGGTTTGACGCAACGATGAACGACAAACGGACGCCGATGCGTATGAACTCGCCTTTAGATTTTTGTCATTTTTGACGCTTGTCAAAGTCTTGCCAAATTATAGGTTATAATTTTGTGTCAACTTTTGTTAAATACCCTGCGTTTTGGAAGATGATGCATTTTGTATTCGTATTATTAGGTGTGTTTTGTGTCTTTTGAAGTCAAGTGGAGGATAAATCGAGTGAAAATTAACTGTAGACCCAGAGCACAGTTTATGGTTAATATTCGCTGCCCAGGCAGAAAGTCTTGTCTTATACACCAATGAAGTTGCCATCGATAAAGTTTGTATACCATTTCGTCGTAGATAAGTGCATCTCGTATATGGTAGAAGGATCAAACAAAACACATACTAAAAACTGGAGTAGCTGTAAAATATCGACATCACACGATAGGTAAATAATGGATTTTAGTACTGCAGAAAAATAATGTCAAAAGGTACTGGTTTAAAAAAATTAAGATTAAAGTTAATTAATCAACCTTTAAGGTATAAAATTTGGTAGGTGTTATTATTAATAAAATAGTTTGTTTTACCTATGTTGTTTTATTTATTCCTGTGGAATATTACAAATTTGTATTTGTACATAAGTTATATTGATAAATATAATCATAAATGCGGGTAGTTTCATAAAGCTTGAAAGTAAATAATAGTTCATTTTTATATTTTTTTGGTATGTAGTGTCTTGTTCTTGTTTGTTTTGTATTAACACATACCGTTTTTATTAAATAAAATAACTCGATTACATTTTTTCAGTTTTATACAGTTTTTTTCACAATATTTTGAAGTCATCACTTGTCATCTTGTCAATCAAATTTTAAATATTTCCTGCTCTGCGTTCCAGTTGTACCAACTTATTTCTTTGTAAAATAAAATAAACTACTTTGAAATTAAAATGACAGACACATCTATCACTGTCAAGGATCTTCTCGTTGGACAGACTATATTTATATTTGCCGGCTTCGTTTTTGAAAATCGGTCGGGTCATTAAGACAATATGAAGGATTGAAATTTGAAAAGTTTATTTAAAAATTTATCAGAGTAAATGATAAGGGTAAATTCCTTCGACCAATTTGCTGTTTTTTCTAATTATTTCTGGATGTTTACGTATTTATTCACCTGCCACAAGGTTGAACGATCAGATGCGGTAGTTGCTAGATAGCTGTTCTGTGACTTATGCGTTGAAGTTCTTCTCAATATCGTTAAACTTTTTAACAATTATTATGGTGTACTCACTTGCAGAAAAAGTGGCAATAATCGAACTTTATTTTAAAAATAATGAATGTGGCAATCGGGTTGCGCATTTATTGAATGAACGCCATCCTGACAAACACCTTTATGGCAAAATTGTTCGCGAGTTAGTAGAAAAATTTCGCGAAACTGGTTTTGTTATGAATAAAAAAAAGGCAGAGGGAAAATGCTGTAGTAAATGAAGCTATGGAGGTATTCGTATTGGGCCAAGTTGCCATGGATAGTACGCTGAGTACAAGAAAATTAGGCAATGAGACCGGCACGGCGTGAAATGTATATATAATGTATACAAATGTCCAAAGGATATTAAAAAACACAAGTTCCACCCGTACAAAATTCAGCTGGTACAAGAACTCAACGAAGACAATTTTGATCGTCGCTTGCAATTTTGTGAAACTATGAGTGAACGAGTGGCGAATGATAATAATTTCCTATTTAATGTGTGTTTTTCGGATGAGTGTACTTTCTTTTTGAACGATGTAGTTAATCGGCACAACTGTCGGTACTGGGCTGAGGACAACCCCAGGGTTTTTCACGAGGTGAACACACAAAATCCTCAGAAATTGAACGTGTGGGCTGGTATTTTTGGAAATTCTATTGTATGTCATTTTAACGATATTGAGAAGAACTTTAACGCACAAGTCACAGAACAGCTATCTAGCAACTACCGCACCTGATCGTTCAATCTTGTGGCAAGTGAAAAAATGCGTAAACATCTAGAAATAATAAGAAAAAAACTCAAATTGGTCGAAGGAATTTATCCTTATCATTTACTCTGATAAATGTTTAAATAAACTTTTCAAATTTCAATCTTTCATATTTTATAGAGAATAGAAAGCTCTTCTCATTGCGGCGCCACTTGACCCCCCTTCCCATTTGAAAAAAGTTGGGGGATGACACCCCCGCTCAGAGGGTTGAAGATTTTGCAATCATTTTTGGGGCAAAAGTTGTCCCCCTCACAAACAAAATTGACGTGTTTTTGGATTTTGTGAAAAAAAAATATCCTTGCCGTTATGCCTTGCGGAACGTTTTCGATGGGCCACCCTGTATATATGATAGGTTGTAAGATAAAACAAAGACATGGTTTTTTGTATTCAATATTGTTTTCTTTCGCTTCCATCCACGTGGGATTTAAGAAGACAGGTTTTATTCTTTTGTCCCGCTCGAAGATCTTCTCATTTTTGTCGTTATTTTATTCTCCTGTAAGAGACTCACAAAAGAAATTTGAAAAACAAACGCATACACTTACGGGGACAAAAGTTATTATAGCTCAGTGTCTGCATTTAAAATGGACGAATGGATAATTCTATTCACCTGGTACTGTTCAAACCATAGATTTTAAAACAGGTAGATGTCGATTTACCTCAGACAAACAATATAAATAGATGAATGTTTCTGTACAAGTTAAAAGTACCAAAGATGTCCAAGCAGATGTAAACTAGGCTTATATTGTGTGTATTCAGTTTCGTATATGGTTTATTTGAAATTGTAATATGCGGTTCATAACGATAATTGGACTCGAAATATCAAGTGTGTGGTACCAAATTATATTACCACTATACCACTGTATCAAATATTACAAATATGCTAATGCACCTTCGGTCTATTTGAAAAAAATAAGATACAGTACGTCTGTCCGTTCTGTGGCTACGGGGTATCCGTGAGAGGGGAAACGATATTCTCTCGATATCTTTCGTAAAAAATTAGACGACGCGTCCCATCAATAAAAATTCGACAAATTTGCAAGTAGCCAATAAAATGAGTGGGCGGAGCGATTTGTGGTGACGTACTCGTCAAGTCGACGTATAAAATATATTGCTGTTTATTTAAATGTTTTTTGTCCGCATTCCTTTCATAGACCACGTATGTATGATTAAAAATACGATTTGTGCGTCTTTTAACGGGACAGAACAAGACACTAAAAACATTAGACGATCAAATCTATTTTTCTAAGGCTCCATGATTAAAAATTAGTGTTTTTAACACAGCCATGGCATTCTAGATTGAAATTTAAAATACAATTTCTTTTCCAGCGAGAATATCAAAAATTGATATATGATATGTTATTTTCTATCGAATAAAGTAAAAAAATACCGATCGTGCCATTTAAAAATCAAAAGTTATAGCAAATAGTCATTTCCGGTGAAACAGGAAGTCGCGGAAAACAGTTGAATACGCCAGTCAATCCTAATTTATGTCATATATTAACATACCAAATCTCATTTTTTTATCTAAAAAAAAATAAAAAAAGTTATAGGGGTGAGCCACTTTTGAGATGCACCCGGTATATTTCTAGATTTAAATATGCAATTTTCTCACTATTCTCCGTTTAATTTATATTCTACAATGTGGAGAATGTTACTGATTTGCAGTGTGGACACCAACTTCGACAAGAACTTTAATAAATAAATAAATAAAGCTTTATTGTACAAAAATCCAAAATAGCTTCATAGACAGGGCCTATTTTTCATCTAGTCGGGCCCTAAGGCCCAAGCAAAAATTCAGGCCCTCTTTTCCAATAAAATTCAAACATTCTCTTGTTAGTTTGGGTTAAAAAAATAAAACAATTATTTTTATTTTTATTTTTTTAATAATTTTAAAAAATTAATAAACATTATTGTATTCAACAAAATAAATAATGAAAAAAAACAAAAATTATATCAATCTAAAGTTTATTTTATTAATTTCTATTTTCCTTATCAGAGGTAACTGTTTTTTTTCTCTGCTATGTAAATTTACATTTGAAATTATGAACATTTTACAACCTTTAATGGGCCCTTATGAGCCTTATGGTAAAAATATCATACAATACAAATCATACAATTTAAAAAAAATTACGTCATTAACATCACATATTGAACATACATATAGGGAAATTGGAACAACTTTTGTTGCACGTCATCAATGACACCATGCGTCATCTTATGGAGTTTGCTGGTGGTCGTATTATGATGTGCAACCAAAGTTATTTTAATTTCCCTATACAGAACACAAAAAAACGTATCAAAAAAATTTTACAATTTTAAAATTGTAAATGGTCATAATCACTTAACAGTTATTACAAAATATGAAATACTAGACTTTTAACCAGTGTGCGAGATGATGAAAACTTTAAAATTCACAATTGTTCAAGATTAAACATCAACAAAAAAGTCGTTTACCGCATATAGGGCTCTCTCCAGTAAGTATGATTTCAGAGCTTTGCGAAATGCGGGAAAGAATGAAAGCGACTTGATATCCAAAGGTAGATGATTGTACATTTTTTTGGTATTGAGCCTTTAACTAGTTCTGAGCTCGGGGTTGGCAGATAAATATCGTGCTTCGCATTCCTAAGTGGATAGTTGTGAGATAACCTTTCGGGAATAGCAGATATGTGCTTGCGGATTAAGCAAACGGATTCAAAAATGAATAAAGAAGGAAGAGTCAGTATTTTGAAATTTTTAAAGAAATTCTGGCAGTGAGTTCTACTGTTCAGTCCCAATAAATATCGAACTGCTCTCTTTTGAAGTTTGAAAATACGATCAAATTTTGTCGCGCAGCAAGTACCGCAGAATGGAAGGACATAACGAAGATGCGACTCAAAAAGGGCATAATAGACCATTCTAGAGGTTGATGAGTTAAGTTCCTTAGAAACTGATCTTAGCGCAAAACAGGCAGAGCTTAGTTTCTTTGATAAGGCTTCGATGTGCAAGTCCCATTTTAACGAGTTGCCTACAACAAGTCCTAAGAATCTCACAGAGTCCACGACGTCAATAGTGGTGTTATTAAGTACAAAAGGTTGTATAGTACTTTTATATGAAAAAACTTTAGTTTTTGATTGCTTTAAGAACAGTTTAAACTGTAATTGAGCCTTTAACTAGTTCTAGGGCCGTATTCTGTAACTGACATAAAAACGTTACGCTTTCAAAGCGGTGAGCCCAAGTATTCGATCAGCGAAACGCAAGGCAGTCGATTTTGGCATTCGTTGCCATGCGAATCGTGTTCTGGATACGCGTTGAGCACATATTGGCAACATCCCAATTTCTAATGCAACTAATAGTCAAAAGTTGATAACTGACGGATGTAACAATGAAAAATGTCAATGTTACGTGAATTTCATAACCTATTGTTGAGTTATGTGAAGCTATTTTTCTATGGATATGTCATTTTCCTTATTACACGAGGGAAGTGTTGAAGACACTTCTCAGCATTTTCGATGTTTTGAACAATATTTATAGCTGCCAAGTCGTAAATTATCAATTACTTATTTAGGAATTTATAGAAGAACTAGTAATTTTCACTAAAGAGCAAGATAACGCACAAAATTACAATTTTTTCGATTTTCACTGACAGTTCGACAAGCAAAACGATCCTTTAAGGTAACCGTTTCCAAAGCGCTCAGCGCAATCAGTAAAGACGCTAAGCGCGTCAGACGAGAATACCGAATTCGTTAATTAAGTGCGCGCTTAGCGAAAATTAACGTCATATACGCTGAGCGTCTAAAAGCGCTTAGCGTTTTCAAAGTTACAGAGTACGGGCCCTGAGCTCGGGGTTGGCAGATATAAAGATCGTGCTCCGCATTCCTAAGTGGATTGTTGTGAGGTGGCCTTTCGGGAATAGCAGATATGTAGCGTTGCAGCAATGAGGATTAAGCAAATTTAACTATGACTTGTTAGTTGTCTTTAGCTTATTGACATTCTGTCTAGCGCTTTTAACATCTAAGTTCCGACCCTCACATACAGTCGCAGCAGCCGCGCAACCTCCGTGATGTGGGTTTAGAGCATTTCCTCCGATTGTGTTTTGTTTCGTTCACGGTGCCGATTCGTTTTTGTTCTTTTTTTCGTGCCGTAGGTCCTAGTAGGCGGTGGCCACAATTTTCCTTTTGTACGAGTATTAAATAAACCTTTTTGTCATATTGGATTACTTTGTTAAATTGTGGTTCATGGTAATATATCAGAAGTTTTTTCCTAGAAATTCAGTAAATAACTCGGTTATTTTCAATTTATATTAAGAATAGTATACCGGGTCGGAAACAGGAAATCCCATGCAAATTTTTAACTGTCGGAATATTGGGTTCCCTATTAATTTTAACTGTGAGCGACTTGATTCAAAATTTAGTCACTTTACTATCTATACTAATTAGAGATGGGCAAAAGTAACCGGTTTTTTTGGATAACCGGTATTTTCCTCTAAAATAACCGGTTATTTAAAGGTAGTTTTTTTTTACCAGTTAACCTAATAACCTTGCATTACGTTCAATAACCTATAGCCGGTTATTTTTTAAAAAAAAATCGTACTTGTTTAAAACAAGTAACAATTAAATATTAGCTGTTTGAATCGCAAATTTCGAAGAAGCGAACGGCACGGATCTTCCCGATATTTTGACGATAACGGGAGATCCCGCTCTCGCTCCCAAAACGAAAATATATGACATCAAACATCAAATGTCAAAATTAAATCAGGCATCAGGCGAACACTGATAATAATCAAAACAACAGCCGAATGGCCCTGACAGGTCAGGCCGTAAAACAAAGTACTAATGCCATAGACTACTACTAGCCACCAGCTAGCCAAGTGATACGAACCTAACTTCAAATAGATTCTCTAAATTCTATATTTAAATTTTAACCGACTTTAACGGATTTTCAACGGTTCTTCAAAAGTTTTCCATGGTTTCGCCCAGTTTCACCGTAAATATATTTTATTTGTAGTTTGAAGTCTCTCTTGAAGCTTAGACTAAGAATACAAAATTTAAGTTCAAGTAATGAATGAAGATAATCTTTCATTATTTATTCATTCAGTCTCCTTATTTTTCTTTGGTATTTGATTAAAATAACTTGGTTGTAGATTGTAGAACTTGTGAGTTGTGTGGTTTATTTGAACGTTAAGTAATTACTAGTTTTAATATCATATCCATGTCTACTCAAAAAAGTGAGGTTAGCATTTTTATTTAAATTCATTTTGTACATATACATACTTACATTGCTACAATCTCTATTTAATTATGCGATTTAACTAAGTTTATTATCTAAATTTGAAGTAGACCTATGGAGTGTAGAGGTAAGTAAACCTATAGGAAAACTAAATATTTAGTTTTGCTAGGTTAGGTTATTTGAATAACCGGTTAATTTTGTCAAGTTATTATTTTTTAAAGATAATTCCGGTTAACCTATAACCGGTTTTTTACCAATAACCGCCCATCTCTAATACTAATATATAAAATCCTTAAGTGTCTCACTGATTAATCACGATCCTGCTCAAACCACTCAACGTAAGAAGCTCAATTTTGGCATACAGGTTGATTCTAGGGTGTCCAGGTTCGATAAGAAGGGATTTTTCGAAATTCCAGTTCCAAAGGGGTGAAACCACCCCTCAAATATTACAATATTTTTTATTTAAAAAACGGATTGATTTTAGGGTGAATATTTTTTATTTAAAAATTGGGGAGTTTTTCGGAAAAACTCTTAAACACGTATATTTTATTTTGTTGTTTTAAATATTTTAAGATTTTTAAAAATTTATACAGGGTGCTTCATAAAATATGACCATTGAGTAATCACGATTCTGCTTAAACTGCTTGACGTTTAAAGCTGATTTTTGGCAAACGGATTGACTGTGGGGTGTAGATATTCGATAAGGAGGGGTTTCTCGAATCTGAAATTCCAAGAGGGTGAAAACGCCCCCCAAATATTACAATATTTGTTATTTAAAAAACGGATAGTCTTTCGGAAAAACGCCTGGACAAGCATAATTTATTTTGTATTTTTACATATTTTGAATTTTTGTAAAAAATCATACAGGGTATACGAAAAAGTTGGATAATTGATTAACCCCGATTCTGCTTAAACTGCTTGACGTAAAAAGCTTATTTTTGACAAACGGATTTTTCGAAAGTCAAATTCCAACGAGATGAAACTACCCCTCAAATATTACTAAGTTATATAATAATATCGCTATATTGTTTTTTTTCATGCTAACATAAATGTGAGAAAATGTTATTCAGTTTGTATGTTAATGGAAATTCTTGCTTTGCTTTATCATACAAATGATTAATTCGACGCGAACAAAGTCGCGGGTACACGCTAGTAATTATAATAAAAAAGTAGGACCTTGTAAGAATCGAAATTTTGACATGTACCATTGTATTTTGACCCTTCGTTTAGTATAGAGGCCTGCTGTTGTTTTAATGCGATTCCTTTTAAAGAAAGTCGAGTTATTTTTAGGCGAATCTAACACAAAAGATGGTGTCTTTCTCTCTATCGAACAAAGGCGATCGGGAATGGCCTGTATCGGTCTCGGGGTTTTTGACCCGGCCATAATAACCATATTATTCGCCCATGGGGCCCTTCGGGGTCCGCCGGTGCATAGCGGAATGGACATGGAGTCACGTACCGCGAATCGGTTCTTTATTTTGCCTTCGTCTCGTGTTGTTCCTCTTTTTGCCGGGAGCCTAGGTCAGTTTTTCCATTTGTCACGTAGTGAGGAAACTGTATACGCCACTCGGGTAAATGCTGTAAATTGCTGCCAAAACAGTATTTGTGTTAATTTTTTATTCAAAACAGGAGAACTCTTGTTGCACATCGCCCAGAGCGATGGTTTTCGAGAAAATTGAAGACAATGAGTTTGCTCTGATGGGTTGCTAACTATGGTTAATCAACATAAACTTATGAAGGCTATGGCGGTTCAAAAGTAGCCAAGTAGTTATCAAATAATTAATTGAAAAATCAAAATTTCGTGATTTTTAAAACATCTTATTGCTTTAAAAAACGAAATAATCCAATTACCAAAATTCCTTATTAAAATAATGCATTCCTTAATCATTCATAGTAAATGTTCAAAGTGACCACCATTCATTTCAATGCAGACAATCTGATATCTTCTTCTCCACGATCTACGTACCCTGTGGAATATCCTTGGTGTTGTCCGAATTTTATTGGAACAGTCAATAATGCGTTGCCGTAGTTGCTCTTCAGTATTAATCGGCACTGAGTAAACCATATTTTTTAAAGCCAAAAAAGTTTATTTCGTTTTTAAAGCAATAAGATGTTTTAAATATCATGAAATTTATGATTTTCCAATTAATTATTTAATAACTATTTGGTTACTTTTGAACCGCCATAACTTTCATAAGTTTATATTGATTAACCAGTTAGCAACCCATCAGAGCAAACTCTTTGTTTTCAATTTTCTCGAAAACCATCGCTCTGGGCGATGTGCAACAAGAATACTTTTTTTGTAGAAAAAACTATATAGTTATCAAAAAATAAACCCACGTTGCAAAAAAAATATCCTCAAAAACGTTATTCGCAAAACAACCCACTACCCTTGCAAAAACTACCCTTTCCGCTTTTCCAAATAATTTTTCACTATCACCATTTGATTTAGGGTCAAAATTTATGGCAGAGGATTTTTTTTTCGAAATTTTATCTCGTTTTTAAGCCTACAATTTCAACACAACCGTTTTTTAAATTCACCCTTTCAGTGCCCCTAACTCCCTTAATATGCATTTTCCACCCTATACTTATAGGAACTTTTTTTTACTATTTTTAGGAGTACTATCACCCCCCGATTTTTTTTACACCATTTCAATGATACCCTGTAGAAACATGGTTTTTCTTTAACAAAAAATGTCACAGAAATCGTGTCACTATGTACACACACTTACCCCCATTTTCCCGTTATCCACCGCAACATCACCGAACCTCCAAAGTATCTAACTCGCCAAGAAGGAGAATATGATCGACTTGGGAGTGTTTGAGCTGTTGCCCGATGCGGTCTCGCCGAGCCATTTGAGCCTAATATGGCCGAGGCCGCATTACGATGCGTTTGCAGGTAACTCGACGTAAAAGTGCATACTACTTCTTGTTTCTATCTGGTCGGATATAAATAAACCGTCTCTACGGTGAGAGACTTTGCTGAAGAACAATGTCACTACGAGGGACACTTAGAAATATTGATGTGCATTACGATTGTTTTTCGTGAATCGAATCACGCGATTCAATTTCTCATATCAATAGACTTTTACGATTTGTTCATTTGAACAAACTACAAACACTTTTTGCGTATCACGGTATAAATAAATATTTTTTTGAAAATAACTTTCACATTTCTTGCATTTTATGGCCACGATGTTTGTTTATGGCTTTTGTTTGAGTCTATTGACGCTCTACTACACAAATACCTAAGCATATTTTATAATAATTGTGAAGACGGCTTTAAATTATAGTTTATTTTATTACTAATATTGTAGCGTTTTTTATAAACATTACCACTGCGAACGGCAGCTTTTCGTTGGTAGAGCAGTCGTGGATAAGGTATTTCACTGGAAAGAACAATAATAACTCGAAATTATAAATATTGGGCGCCAGCACAGAATATCTAGCTACGCAACAGAAAAATACTCGAAATGAAAGAGCTAAAATTGCACAAATAGAATACTAGATGGCGCGACAATATCATAATCAGAATATAATTGGAAATTTTCAATTTTCGGTTTTAGATCGACGGTTGTCGACGGCACGTCGACGGCCTTATAGCTCGGCTAAATATGCACAGTTGCCAGATTCAAAAAGACTTGAATTGGCATCCCATTCTTTTTATTGTGTATAATGCAGTATGTGTTTCTTTCTATTCTTCTTTTCTTGTCAGATACACTTATATTAATTATTCCTTTGGCTATTAAAATAGTTTTAAGTATATTAAATCGACATGAATGTTCTTAACAATCTAACCACTAAACATTGTCTGTACGATATTACTTAAGATGTAAGTTATTGTTTAAGCCTGAAAATGTTTTAAATGTTAAATGTAAAACTAGAACTTAAATCTACACTTAGCTGTTCTTTATGTAATCTTGCTTCAAACAGTAGCAGCGTGAGGTGGTCTCGCATCTCTGTACTCGGCCATCCAATACAACAAAAGGGGCCAGAATGAGGACACCATGAATTGATACAGCCGTAACTACTAACTAAGTTATAGATGGGAACGAAGCAGCATGGGGCTCAAGCTACATCCACGCTGGGGCACTTTATATGTAAGAAAAATCATTCCTACTGGGGACACTCGTCCACAGGACATCCGTACATAGGATAATGGTACAAGGGAACACTACCCGTACCTTGGACCATAACCTTGGATACAGTCCGTCCATAAGACAACGGTACAGGGGAACACTACCCGTACCTTGGACACAGTCCGTCCATAAGACCCTAAAAATACGAAACTCTTGTTTAAAAAACCAAATAAGGTCTAATAAACAAAATAAACGTACCTCGAAACACTTCCGAGGGCTCAATAATAAACAAAAGAACTGTCCTTTCTTCCATTTAACATTCTGGAGGACAACAGCAAAAGTACACCAACGTGTCAGCAAAATACAAATACGAGTTAAGGTGGGTCAATCCAAAACTCTATCCTAAAAATATTCAATAATAATATCGAATCTATAAAAGATAATAACTCATCTTTACCTGTAGCTTCGAAATGGCAGCTGATTCAGATTTTGCAGCAAGATTTAAATTGCCATTTCTAAAAGCAGGATTTGCAACCGTGGCCAAAAACAAAGTGAGGTTAAAACCATAGATAAATGAAACAAGTTTAGATTGGAAAGTGCCCATAAGGACAATGTAAACACTATTTGGCGCTATTCTTGCAACGGTCGCGACCCAAAACTTTTGAAAATTTCGGAGCGGTTCGGCTCATGTTCGGCTTTTTCCGAAATTATATCGCCAAATATTGTTTATTCAAATTTATTATTATTTTCTTTTAATTTTATAAATAAAATAGAGTGTGTTGCATACAAGAAACTTTATTTCATATAAGGACATGTATAGAATACCTATGAAACATTGGAAACCGACGTTATGCCACGATCCACGATGGTTTTTGCAGTTCACAGTTCACAGCACAGCTTTTCAGTTTTAATGCCACTTTTCACAATTATCACCAGTTGGAGTAAATAAAACTTGAATTAAACTCACAAGATAGCAATAATTACTTTGAAAATGGACGCTATAAACACTTTTCGGAATTTCTTTAATGAGAGCGGTTTAGATTTTGAAAGATTTTATGATTTTTGAAGATTCTGACTTTGATAAGGGAAAATTATTTCTGTTTTTGTTTGCCGTTGTTCTTAGCGACCGCTATAGCAGCGCCAGATCGCATATAACGGTCGCGACCCAAAATAATTTCGCGACCTAAAATTTTTACGGGCTTTCCAATCTAAACTTGTTGCATTTATCTATGGGTTAAAACGCAGAGAGGCGCCTTGACATATAACAAGGATCTTGACAGCGCGCACCTCCACAGAACAGTGAAACGATAGCAGGGTTGCCGACTAGAGAACGTAAAAATTACGCGTCAAATAAACTATCCGGCCTGAACGAGAGGGAATCCGGTGATGATAGGCCAGACATCATATATTATATATAAAAAACACATGTAACGAACTAAAAACGTTACAATATATCAAATTGACATACTAAAATAATAAACAGAATACAAAACGCGCTAGACGCTGTACAGGGTGGGTCAAATCGACGGTTTTAAATGGAAACACCCTTTTCTCTAGGAGATAGACGAAAACTAATATCGGTGTCTGAGCTCAATTTTCATCAAAAACATGATGGTGAAAACCGCACATCAATATCTGTTACCGTTTCGGAGTTACGGGGTGTTTTTCAAAAATGTGCATTTTTTTTGCAATGGTAAATGTTGTATTTCTATGAAAACATTTCCAAAACACCTTTTCACCTTTAGAATTTAATGGTATAATTTTTTAAAAATTAATAATTTAAGAGTTATCAACAGAAAAAATGATTTTTTATTTGGGACACCCTCTATATTTTTAATTAATTGAAAAGAATTTAAAATTACCTTTCCAAAAATATAGCACACTTGATATTTTGTTATAATCCCCTTCGAAATACTGAATTTTTAAAAGTTCGCCACTTTTAACTAGTAGGCTTTGGACCCCTTATTGATGATATGCCCTTAATGGAACTCGAAAACATATTTTTCCAGCAAGACGACGCACCGCCTCTGAACGCTGAAGTTATCAGCAAATTTTTGCAGCCAATTTCAAGAATAATTGAATAGCTAACCAAGATCCCAGCCGTTGGCCGTCGAGGCCACCTGACTTAGTGCCCATGGATCTAATCATACGGATATATTTGCGGAAGAATAAAGGTTCCCTATTCTTCCGTATAATTTAGACAAGAATTAGAAATACTTAGCAGTTATGAGAGGGTATCTTTCACCCCCACTGAGTTAATGAATTCCGCGAGAAATGTTCAAAAACTGCCCCGTCTGTCCATAACAGAAGACGGTCGATATATCGCAAAATCTGTACATGACTACAATACAACTAAAAAAACTAATTTAATAAAAAAAACAAGTGGCTGTAGAAAAACTTTAAATATTATTTTTTTTTATTTTTTACCATCGAAACTCAAAGGTATAATAACAGGTATCATACCAACCATAAATAGAGTAGGTATGTCATATAAAAATGTTTTGAGTTTTTACTAGAATCGATCCTTGATAAAAAAAAGGGATTAGATTTAAGTTTACCTTTGATCCAGTCTGTATACTATTTCTTTGGATTTTCTGCACGTGTGAAAAAACTACACTAAAACACTATATCTTATAGAAAATGAAATATTGTGCCTTGAATTTGAGGGATTTCATCTGAAAAATTATTAATTTGGAAGAAAACCGGCAACAAGCGACAGAAAATAATAATATTTCCGTGTAGTCTTCTGGTTGCAACGACCAACGGACGGCCAGGACGTTAGTGTGCGCTATCTCATTTGATTTAATGGTTTTAGAGGTAGGTGCGGCCTGGCCGGTGCGACCTGGTCGTCAGTGTGTTTGAGCCCTTAATTTGATTGTATTGAATTTGTCGCAATTTTGTCGTAAAACATGAATGTTTCTGTCTTGTCGTTGTTTTGTCTGCTTGGTCTGGACCCGGCATAACAAACACGAAATTCTTAAAAAAATAACACACAGGATACAGAAACAAAACTAGATTTCTACAAAAACAACGCTACAATATTCTCAAAAGAGAAAATCGATTTAAATCAATAGACAGTCCAAATCTGTTCGTTTAGTAACAGTTTTTATGCAATCAAAATGCGATTGGCGCATTAAGCTGCCACGCATAAACGGCATTTTAATGGACGGAGAAATATCGGTTTCTGATAAAAATTCCGTGTAGGTGTCATGGCGGAATGGCTTGTTTATGGTTAATAGCTTTTTAATACATTTTATTGCCCATAGTAATAAGCATAGCCGTCTGCACTCTCTGGCTGCCTCTCTCCATAAAATATCCATTTCGAATAACTCAATTCGATTACTGAGACACGTCTCTGACTCGTAATTATACTTATTCTCTTTGAATTTGTTTATTTATTTCATATACGCCAGAGTCATTCAAAAAGAAATACAATTTGAATAGATAATATAGAAATAATAGATATTACAGAGAAATAATAGCTAACATAGTAGAGGTGTGTAGTTCGTGAACGAACCAGTTCCAATGAATTATTCTGACCCCGGAATGAAAGGAACTAGTCCCGGTTTCTCAAAGAACTAGTTCGTCAGGACCTATTCCGGGATAGAGACTGTGACCGATATAAGGGTCGCTTTTATGTATGGAAACGGTCGATTATTAGGTAAAATATACAAGGTACCTCAAAAAGTTAAATACAAAAGTTATAGGGTTTATAAATATCTATTAGCGGGTAATAAATTTAAGTATACAGGGTCAGTCATAAAGTCGTGGCACATCAAAGTTTCATTTTTTTAAATAGAACCCCTTGTATATTATTACATATTTCAATTCTACCTTCGATTCTAAGTAAATATCGAAATACACACAATGTACTTCAAACTTGTCGTGGAAAATTGTCGTGGATACTGTTTTTGAGTTTGTTTTTTGAATATTTTATGGGAGTGTTTCAATTTAGGTTCCTAAAATTAAGAAATATCTTAATTTTACATAAAAAAATAAAACGAAGTAAATATTCTGAATTTTTAGACAAAAACAAAAAGCTTGAAGTGAGCAAAACTGCATTTTTTCGTAAAATTTCCGTATTATTTGCTCCAATTGATTCGTGATATAGTTTTTTAAACTCTGATTTGAGTTTCTTTTTCAATTGTTTTTGATTACCTATCGGGGCTCGTTATATTTCGTACATTATAAAAATTATACAGATCATACTGTGAATAGTTCTCAATGACAACGATACCCTTTAGCAAGCAACGGGGAATGTCAATCTTAGTCGGGAACTATTGTGAACTAAAGTTCACAATAGTTCCCTTAAAGCCTAGTTCAAGGAACTATTCCTCTGGAAGAACTGGAACTAAGGAACTAGTTCCTCCCAAGGAACTAGAATTCCCACCTCCATAACATAGTCGATTACTTCGACTCTGTAAACAGAGATGCATTTTGGGCAACTATCAAAATATCACACAAACAATTATTATCCTCAAAAAGAAAAATCTACTTCTCGAACTCCCAGTGGATGACACACCAAGAATCTACAACTCTGAGAAACACCTCACTGTAGCATTGAGTAATGAGTTGCTTCCCCTAGGAGATGCAAGACCTTGTCGTTGGTGGGGAAGCTCCTGGTCAGGTGCTGGGGGGAATCCCCCCTAGCACTTGGCTTGGTCTAAGAAGCATCTCACTCATCGTCTTGTCCCTGACTGCAGTGTCGTGGACAGGGAATTGCACCAAGACATATAACGATACCGGGCGGGGCTACGGACAGCCTCAACCTTGGGGCACCGGGGGGCACCCCATTGTATTTTAACCCTTACTTCTACATGCGGGGCTCTGTAGAAGTGGACCGACTGTCCCTAGCGACTCATGGGAACACTATGAGATCTGGTAATAATAGTAATACCCCCTAGCAACACTGGGAACAGTAACAATGAAAGTTCGAAGGGGCCAAACCCAAAGAGAACTACAGGAGAGGTGGCTGACACTTGCGTGAGACCATCCTCTGCAAGTGGCATACAAGTTACCACCTCCTCCAAGGGTCGGGAGCCTACCTCCTACCTCTAAACCCAACAGGCGACACAAGCTACCGTTTCGTCTACCCGGCCTGGGTCGTAGCTCCTCGACTGTGAAGGACACGGGTCTCCGTAGGAAGTCCTGGGACTGTATGATGAGTTATAACTCAAGAAAGGGGGACACAATAGATCTCTAAGGTCGCAGAGATTAACCCCCTCCCACTTATTCTAAATTCTAATTCTAGTAGCATTGAGTAATAAAAAGGATTGAAAGGGAGAAACCGTTTGCTTAGTATGAAGAGACCATACCATAACGTGGTATACTGATACTGCAAAACCAAAACAGGGACAGGGATAGGAGTATATGGGCCGAAAACCAAATACAGCATCCTTCGATTGTAGAACATGTACGCTGCCGAAAGATGCGTACAATTTATCTTAGACAGAAACTCTCGAAAACAGGAAATAGCCATCTTATCCGATAGTCAAGCAGCACTAAACGCGATCAACTCAGTAACCATCAATTCGAAGTTGGTCAAAGAACGTCTAGAGAAGCTCAACAAATTAGGCAGAGAAAATAAAGTCCTCCTACTCTGGGTGGCCGCTCATCAAGGGATAGAAGGCAATAAAAAAGCAAACGATCTAGCTAGAAAAGGAGCGAACGCTCCACTAACTTGACCAGAACCGTTCTGTTGTCCAAGCGGAAACCAACTAAATGCGGAACTGAGGATCCTGGAGTCATTCGAAAAAGTTCCTTAGAATTTACGGCCGAGAAAAATCAAATATTTTCCTTGATTTAAGTAAAAACAATCTCCGGAATGTCACGGGGTTTCTAACAGGACACTGTCTCCTCAACGAACACCTCAGTACTTAGGTTGTAGCTGAGGAATAACGGCGAATGCAGATTCTGTAGGGAAAATGGGGAAACACCAGAACACCTTATCACTGAGTGCGCCCAGACGGCGCGGCGACCGTTCGTGCCATGAACTTTTGTACGGCTGGAAGTTTGGTCGGGGCCGTCTCAGATACTGGCTTTTGTTAAAGCCCTGAGACTGTATGATGAACTATAACTCGTTATAACTCAAGAAAGGGGAACACACAATAGATCTGTAAGGTCGCGGTGATTAACTCCCCTCCTAAACATTCTACATTGGGCAATTATGCAAAAGTTCGGAGTACCCAACAAATTTCTTACAGTGTGTAAAAGCCTCCATAACAACAACAAGTCTAGAGTGTCGCCATCATGGATTACCTGAGCTATCTCTTCCTAACAAATACAGAAGTTAGGCAGGGATGTGTCTTAGCGCCTTCTTTTTCAACATATTCATGGCAGCGCTCTCTATTGTAGTGGACAGCAAACTGCAGGAAACAGGAATAGGCATTAGATATAGATACGACGGCGGTCTGTTCAGCATAAAAAGACTCAGAACAAAAACACGTATAAAATTCATCACAGAACTTCAATACGCTGATGACTGGGCATTAAGCTGAACAACGATTAAACTATGCTATAAAAACCGAATAAGAACTACTGGAATATGTAGCGAAATTCAATTACCTCGGCAGTTTGATTTCAGAAAAGGCCAATATCGATTCTGAAATTTAGCACAGAATTAGCTGCGCTTCAAGAGCATTCTGAAAATTAAAAGATAGGGTTTTCTACAATCATGACTTGAGCACAAAAACTAAACTTACAGTGTACCGAGCAATAATAATCCCCACTATGTTATATGGAAGCGAAACCTAGGTGCCGTACCGCCGGCACATGAGCCCATGAAACAAATTGCAACAGAGACACCTTAGACAACTCGTAAGATGATACCACCATGTCTCGAACGTCTCGGTGTCTGAAAATGCTAGCTACGAGAGCGCTGTAGACATGATTACTAAATACCGTTTAAGGTGAGCTGGTCATGTATGCAGGCAGGATGCAAGAAATCCGCCTATCAAAATTTCCTTTTTACGGCGAGCTTGTAGACGGTAAGAGGAAACCGGGTGGACAACTCAAAAGGTATAAAGATGTTTTCCACGAAAACTTAAAGGGGATAAACATGCAGAATGAGTGGGAAGAAGCAGCCACAATAAAACGCAATGGAGAAGAAGTGTAAACTCAGTTAACAACAACAACCAAAAAGTAAAAAGGCAACAAAGTAATGAGATTTTTGAATGTCCGGAGTGCGGAAGAGAGATAACATCACGTATAGTCTATAAAATGAATAACTTTGAATTTTGACCGTTATTTTTACCAACATGTTACTGATATTCTTTAAATTGAGTGCCTGAACGAATCAGATAGGTAACTCTTTTTACTTTCGTGAAATAGAAAAGGAAAATAATAAAACAAGTGGCAGATCTTCCTTTTCTTGCAAAAATCAACACAAAATGTAAAAATTGTCAAAAGTAAAATGTCATCAGCTTTTGATATTTCTAAATATCAGACCAATGCCGTCTCTAATAGAACAGCCTCGGAGCGAGATTTATGACGTCACGCTAGTTAGATACTACGGATTAATACATATGTTGTAGAATACATGGAAAACATAATTATTCCTCGTATTTTTGGTTTGTATTTTAAAAATGATATAGTTTACATGAAATATACATAATATACTGTTAATAAATACAATATATATATATACCTATTTATAGTAATAAATACTTTGGCAAATAAGCTGTGAACCATACAAATGCAGCAAATGTTTTAGAATATACAAATAATGAATAGGTACATATGATAATGGGTAAAATGTAAAATATATTTTAAATTTTGGTGTTTGAAAATCGATCTAATTCAACAAAAAAACATTCAATATCTACTAATAGTGATGTATATGTACGATGAAGGTTATGATGTTAGCCGAAAGGTTTTTTATAACTAAAAAAATAATGAAAACCCAAATGAAAACTTAATCAGCGTTTTTCCCGAACCTAAATCCCAAGAAAATCAAAAATTTTAGAATAATTTTACACATAAAATGGCAGCGTTCTTTATTTCATAGCCATCGCTGACGCCGTTTTTTCTATGATATTGTATTATTCGCAAATATAATTTTTCCAACATTGATACCTGCAAAATATACATCTAATTTTTGTGAATGTAAATAATAATACATCACTATTAGTAGATATTGAATGTTTTTTGTTAAATTAGATCGATTTTCAAACCCCAAAATTTAAAATGTATTTTACATTTTATCTTATGTACCTATTCATTATTTGTATATTGTAAAACATTTGCTGCATTTGTATGGTTCATAGTTTATTTGCCAAAGTATTTATTAAAATAAATGGGTATATATTATATTGTATTTATTAACTGTATATTATTTATATTATTTCATGTAAACTATATCATTTTTAAAATACAGACCAAAAATACTAGGAATAATTATGTTTTCCATGCATTCTACATTATATTTATTAATCCGTAGTATCTAACTAGCGTGACGTCATAAATCTCGCTCCGAGGCTGTTCTATTAGAGACGGCATTGCGTCAGCATGGCCGCAAGTTGCTAACCTAACAAAATTAACACTAGAAAAGCCCGCGGGAACTGTCAAATTCAAAGTTATTCGTTTCACAGACTATATCGGGCTTTTCAGTCACAGAAAGAAGACCACCTTCTGATGAACTGCATTGCGAGACTTTTTTAAAATTTAATTTTTGATGGTATGTAAGTTACTGTTCAAAATTTAGGATAACACTTATAAGTAAGATACTTTATAGCAGGTACTTTTCGAACGGCACTGGTAAATTTCACATATCCACACCATTTTCCCATATATTGAGGCCGTTGATCTTAGCCTGATAGTTATCTAATCGTCTTTATCTACGAAATATCTACGTGGCTGTGACATTTATTCATAAAAAGAAGACGGTCGCCTTCTTCGGAGAAAACAATCGACTAGCGCTGGTTCGTTATCTGTATTGAGATTTACCTTTAAAAAAATCAGAAAAAAGTTACAATATGTCAGCAAACATAATATAATAGGCTTGTAATTGTTGATAAAAATCATCAGGGTACTTCTGTACTTAATTATTTCAGAGGAGCTACACAGGGGGGTGTCCCAATATTCCGTGCACGTAGAATTACTACGAATTTTTGAGTCAAAATATGTTCATTGGACACGATTTAGCTCTATACCAAAGTGCTTTCTTTGTCCGTCAGAGGGCATCAAACTTTAAAAAAAATAAACATATTTTTTCAGATGTTTTAAAAACCGTTATTCCGATTTGAATGAAATTTTGGGTGTCTATGTTTTGCTAAGTGCTTTAACATTTGACTTTCACAAAAATGAAGAAAAACTACGGGAAGGGTCAAAACTATCCCTACGTAGATTTTAGTATAAATACTTTCCAACTCAAACGACGAAACTCTTCCAAAAAATGTTTTTTGTTACATCAAGCTATGGAGGCGCATAATAGTCTAAGAGCTGGCTACATAAAAAACCTTATCATCGTTACATGGCTAATTTTTTGTGTGAAGTATCCTTTTGTGTAGCCATTATGAAATAGTCATGTCTGCCAGCGCGATCCCTGGGCTTAAAGCGGGGGCGGCTAATCGAAAGGGTGAAATTTTGACACTAAAAATATTATAAGATACATGAGTTATACAGGGTGTCCCAGAAATAAGTGCAAATATTTTAAGAGGTGATAGATCTCGATAAAAGAAACATATTTTCTCTTTATCGTTTTTCAAATAAGTCCAGAGAAATAAGTCCAGTTGAAAATTTCCAAAAAAAATATTTTTTGCTAAAATTTTGGGAACCACTGGATTTTTTCTGGATTTTCTTTCTTGTATATTTAATCTAATACCTATGTTGCCATATTATCAAGAAATTATGTTATTTAACTAAAAACTAAAAAAATTTCCGGGTCAAGTTTCGTTTAGCCGAAATCTGTTAAAAAAGAAAAAACAATTTTTTTGTCATTTAGGTACCTCAGGCAGTATATTACTGAAAAAATTTTGCCGCGGAAACGCGTCACCATTTTTTGAATGCGGTTTAAAAGTAACGAAATGACATACATGAAAAATTAATGTTATTTCATATTTTAGACGTCTTTGTAAATATAATACGAAAATGAAATTCCGCGGAAATGCGCTGTTGCCATTTTTTTGAATATGGTTCACAAGTAACGAAATGAGATATATAAAAAACTAATATTATTTTATATTGTAGACTTATTTTTAAGCACCGATACAAAAATGAAAATCCGCGGAAATGCCTTGTTTCACCACTATGCAGTGATCTTCTTCCCGACCTTTGACACAGATCAATGAATATTATCTATTCTTATCAACTTAATATCGCTATGGTCAACAAATGCGAAAATTTAAAAACAATTGTCAATAAAGCATAAAAACGACAACTAAACCAAACCAACTAAAACCAAACCGAAAGTATGCAAAATAGTTGAGAATACTATGGAAAACTTAATATTGAAGATTTTCCATTACACCGCCCTTATGATAGATTTCCGCGGAAATAGTTATATAGAAAAGTTATAGCAAATTATTAATCAAACAAAAATATGTAGTTTTTATCTTCCTATCACATTTCGGCACTTCTAAACCCGGAAAAATCAATGAAAATTATTGTGATAAAAATATATTTTCGAATAAAAATTAGATCACATTGTTATATTAAATGTTTTTACGTCATTCTATAATGAAAAAAACTATTAAAAACACTGTAAAGTTTTAAATTTTAGTTAATAATAGAAAAATTAAAAATTCGAGTTTACTCAAAAGCAAAGAATTTCCGCGGCAAAAATCAAATTATGTAGTGCTAGTTTTCTTGTATAGAATCATCCTATAAACCGATATTCTATATAACTGATTTCGGCTAAACGAAACTTGAGCCAAATTTCCAAACAAATTTTGCAAAAATTTCGAATTTTCAAAAAAATTTTTTTTGCGAAAAAAACCTCATAGGCGTGTTTCTGGGGTTGAACTATATTACCAGTTAAAATATTTGCACTTATTTCTGGGA
This sequence comes from Sitophilus oryzae, assembly GCF_002938485.1. Classification (NCBI taxonomy): domain Eukaryota; kingdom Metazoa; phylum Arthropoda; class Insecta; order Coleoptera; family Curculionidae; genus Sitophilus; species Sitophilus oryzae. The sequence goes on along the minus strand of NW_022146011.1, from coordinate 451,549 downwards.
CACCCTGTATATGTAAAATCGCTTATTTCTGGGGCTTACTCAACCGGGTCTCACAATGCAAATTCACCTCAAATATCCATTTAGTTGGTCATTGGCAAGCACTCTCTCATTGTACATGAAAATAACAAAACAAACATTTACTGATCTGGATAAAATTGATAGTTAAATAGTAAGACTCACCCGGGGGTACTCAGCCCCCTAGCCACTGATATATTCTATTCAATATATCCCATTCCATATTTTCCATCTAATTCAAATATCATTCGGATCTATTGGTTAATAATCTTCAACAACTAGCTAGTGTCACCTGAAATAGTATAGGGGGCTTCCCCGGACGCAAATCTGCCGCTAAACAGATTCGCATCCCAATCGATGGGGCTAATTGGGGTCCTCACACAACGCCCCAGCGGTGTCAATCGAGAAGCAAGAGAGACCTCAAACTCTCAAGACCATCCTCGAAGGAACGACGTCACAAGAGGTTTTCTACTTCCATAGTCAAAAGACTACTTCCAAATGTCAGCTCTGTGACAAAACACAACACTACACAGCCGGCCTATCAACAACTGACTGGCCTGCCGAGCTAAGCCTCCTCTTACATCACAATTTTACCTGATCACAAATATTTACATCGCTTACCAATGAATCATACTGTTTTCTCTAATCGACTTTCAAATAGAGTGTTTTAGCATTACCAAATAAATAAATAGAGAGTTTCCGAAGGAATGCCAACCCTGCTAATTATTAAGACGAACTTATTTTCCAAGTTTTACATATATAATTGCGAAAATAGCTTTTATTTATTATTAAGAAACGTGGAAAATTGTTGGCAGACATTTTTCTAGTCGCTAAAATGCCGACAGACAACGCGAAAGAGGCATGAAATTTTAAAAATTATTAAAAAATGAAATTTGAAGAATGAAAAAAATTATTGCATATTTGCATGCCGATTGGTGAAATGTCATATTTATTTATTTTAAAAGCCGTATGCAAAAGGGCAGACAAAAAGATCGTGGCTCAATCAGCTGCAGACAGGAGAGAAATCATATAATATACGATTATATTATAAATATATTTTTTTATTATTTCAATAACGATTTTTTTATCTGCCCTTTTGCATACGGCTTTTTAAATTAATTAACAATAAACATGATATTCCACCAACCGACATGCATGTATGCGATGATTTTCTTTTGTCAAAATTCCGGCATTTCAGCCAAGAGAAAAATGTCTGTCAACAATTTTACTCGTTTCCTAATAATAAATAAAAGCTATTTGGCAATTATAACTCGTGTACCTTATAATATTTTTAGTGTCAAAATTTCACCCTTTCGATTGGCCGCCCCCGCTTTAAGCCCCGGGATCGCGCTGGCAGACATGACTATTTCACAATGGCTACACAAAAAGATACTTCACACAAAAAATTAGCCATGTAACGATGATAAGGTTTTTTATGTAGCCAGCTCTCGGTCTATAATATCTATTATGCTCTATATAATAATCTAGTTGGCGAAAGTATGGAATTTATGTTAGTATCACAAATTATATTTGACAATAACCTTCATAAAAAGCTTAAAACAATAATAAATTTTAAATTAATTAACGTTCGGGATGCGTTCGGGTTTATTTTTGATTGATGCCCTCTAACGGACAAACGAAGCACTTTTGTATAAAGGTAAATTATGTGCAATTAACTTATTTCGATTAAAAAAATACGTAGTATATAGTTCTACGTCTGCGGAATATTGAGACACCGTGTATAATTCATTCGAAATTTTTTAACTAATCTTTCAAAAAAATTATTTATTGAGTTTTAATGGCTATCTATATTAAAAGCTTCCTGTTCTCAATAAATATTTAACATCAAAACATTCGAATCTAATCGGAAAAGTTATATTTAGTTCGCTAAAATTATTCTCACGTAACGTTTTTCAATCCGGCTGGCATTCTCCAGACAAATGCTCAACTTTGTTGGTCTATTTTTTTCCATGCCGGCTAAAGATAGCTCCCCGAAAAAAAGTCTCTTGTCTATACTTCTTAATTTGAATTACAGATAGTGGGACTCTTGACGCTCTTTTTCTGACAGACAGCTCACACCACTCCAGATAAACCTTGTAATTTATGAGGCATTTAAAAAAAAGTTAGGGGCCAGGCGATCATAGAAATTTTTATACAGGTCCGGCAATAGTGCGTCGGGCATCTGTAGCTCCTGGAATAAAAAACTTAGGGATTTTGTTTAAGTGCAGACCTAAAGTATGTATGTACTAGGGTATATTTTAGGAAAATATTTTAACTCCTATAGAGTGGTTCAAAAAAGTGTGAGTGGATCAGGATGATTTTTTTAAATGGAAACACCCTGTATATTATTGCATTGTTGGCTTCGTTTCAGATCACCTTACATAATAGTTATTACATACTATTTCCATTCTAAATGTCTTGAGAACGGTTGCTCCTAACGAGTTTTACCACAGATTAGGTATACTATATGTATACAGATAAAAATCTTATCCCTAATTCGTGGTACGAAAATTGCTTTTTATGACGATGTGCAAACGAGTAAAATTTCCTGTGCGCAAAAATAAACTCGCGTAAAATAACAATAAACAGTGTAATAGAGATATATCGCTAAACCGAATAGCGGGCATGGACGTTAATAAGTCCAGGTGTTATTTCCTTTACGTGGGGTGGTATTAACTCTCTTCATTTATAGTTATTGGGTCGAAAAGAATTCGTCCGCTATTTAAATTTAACCTAACTTTGAATTTAAAACTTTGAAATTGCTTTGTTTACCAGGTATTTTAAAACTAAAGGGCTAAAGTGCTTATTTCCAGTGCTTTATTGTCCAACGTCTGCCAGTGGGTTTAGGGCAAAAAACAACAACTTCTCTTAGAAGGGCTAAGTCGTCATCTGCTGTAAACCTAAGCCTCTTTATAGGTTCTTTAATATTGGAAGAGGTGAAATCCATATTTTGGGCCATATTTATTTAATTAAAACTAATCCCAGCTAATGTTTAATGGTTTCGCAGATATTCGCGGTTTTATATTTCATATGGCATTTTCCACAGTAAATTTATATCAAAGCCAGTATTTTACCGTTAATTTTAATAGTTTATTAATTTTCCAAGTTCGTCGTTTTCAAATCATTCTAGTCGATGTGACAACACTGGGCGTCGAACAAGCTGAGATTCTGGTAATTGCTTGGTATTTGCGAGTGATTATCGATTGCTGCCGGCGCGGCGGCTCTCAAAATGTTGCCGTTATTTTTTTAAATTTTCAAAGTTATTCACTCGGTTATTATCAGTTTATTTTAAAAACGGTAAAGAGAAAAGATGTTTCTTTTGGCCAGATCTAACCGCACTTTAAAATTCTTAGCACTTATTTCTGGGATACCCTGTATATAAAATACTTGAATCGAAACATAAACAAAAATACAGAAAACAAAATTGATTGGTCTCAATCATTCCAGATCGTAAAGGTGGGTACACACACTACTGCAAGCTTGATAACCATGCATGGACAATCTCTTTGTACAAGCCATGCATAATTTATCTTCGCCGCCACACGGTACATGCATGCTTGAACCAGCTTCAGTTTATGCCGCGAAAAAAAAGAAGGAAGTCCCAAGAAAAAGAAGGAGGAATCCTGAAGGCATTTATCTTTTTAATAACGGCATCCTTATCGGCTTGGGTGTCAATTAATCTATACATATTAAGTAAAATTTTGTATGCTGCATCCTTCTTCACCCTATCATGATATTCTGGTGATTTAATTCGCCAAAGACACTGCTGATTTCCTCGATTGCTCCTTTTCAGATCGCTCAACATGATGGTGACGCGACGTACAGGTCATTTACGATCACGAACTGAACTAATTGTTTGTACAAGCTGAATACATGTGGTATTTGTACAAGCTGAATACATGCGTACCGTTTCTCTTGCGCAAGCTTGGCTTGTCCAAGCTTGCATGATTCAAATTCAATCAATCATCAAGCGGCTTGCACAATTAAAATGCTAGGCAAGAAATTGTTTTGCTTGTCAATTGCTTGTCAAGCTTGCAGTAGTGTGTGTAGCCACCTTTAGATCAATCAGTCATCCGTACAGCAAGATTGACAAAAAACACTTTATTTCACTATTAGCTAATGGTACCGTATGATCGAAAAAAAAACGGCGTCCAGTTGGCTTAGAAATGACGTTCGTTAACATTTCCTATATAATTTTACGTATAAAATGACAGCGATCTTCATTTAATAGCCATCGCCGACACCGTTTTTTTTTATCATACGGTACATAATTCACACTACTAATATTTCATATTAATGAACTTAATATGCAAAAGACAATACGACATGTGCCTATTTCTTATTATTATTATTGATATTATATTCAGTTCAAACGCATTACTGTTAAAAAACATTTCCTATTGGGTCAATCTACATACAGACATCCTTTTTTGGAAAATATAGGTTTCTATCCCGAGTAACTTTGCAATACAGCTATACAAGTTTTAACGCTTTGTCTTTATAAGGAACCGTAAATAAGTTCTGGTATTCAGATAGATAGCTGAATTTCTTTTTCTATGACAATTTGATTGACATGAATAATTAAGAGATTTTCTCCCCATGATTTTTTGCCCAAAGATGCGTACAACTTATCTTAGATAGGAACTATGGGCAACACGAAATACCCATCTTATTCGATAGTCAAGCAGCCTTAAGAGCGATCAACTCAGTAACCAAAAAGAAAAAAATAGGCGCCGGGAGGCACGTATAGCCGCCCATACTAAAATATGTTAATAACAAGTTGGTAGGCAGTTCTTTTAGTTTCAAAGTAAAGGAATTTTTCCAATTTTGCTCCGCGGTTATTTCCCCTATCCGCCACCTGGGATCGCGTCCGATGGGAGTTTGGAGTTCTCCACACGGATTTTCCCAAAAACGGACTACGGAAACACGGAATATCTCAAAAACTGCGACTTTGACTGATTTTGATGTAATTACAAATTTTGTTGCAAATATTATTCCTAATCTTAAATTGAAAACCGCGTTTCGCTAGCTAATGTAATTTTGGAGTTACGATTCTCTTAAATTTTTAACTCCCTCTCATACCCCCTTACCAATCCCCCACCCTCACCAAAAACTAATGGCCAGATTCTCGGATGTCACAGTATTTTTGTGCCAAATTTCGTTAAAATCAGTTTAGCGGTTTTTGAGTTATATTGTTACAGACGGACAGACAGACAGACACCATGAAAATATTTTGTATTTAGGTCATTTATGAAAAGAATCCATCTAGATGGAAAGGAAATACTGCCATCACAGGGATAGTAACCCTGGATAGTAAACTCCTCTGGAACAGGCATATTAAGAACATTACCAGCAAAGCCACAAAGGCTCTCATGATATGCAGAAGACTGGCGGGAAATAGGTGCGGCTGCGCCCCTAACATTTTGCGCTGGATGTATACCATGATAGTAAGACCCATGATTACTTATGGAGCAGTTGCTTGGTATACAAAACTAGAGCAACGTACAACAAGGCAAAACCTGTGCAAAGTACAGAGACTGGCATGTATCTGCATCACAAGTGCCATGAGAACATGTCCAACAGCAGCAATGGAGGTCATTCTAGACCTAACACCACTGCACATTGTCGTCGGTAGTTATGCCAATGCGACAATGATTAGAATGGTTACTGACGGAAACAGTACTGGGAGAATTTTCAGGTCAGGGGCTTGGAACACCCTCAAAAAGAAAATTCCACTTCTCCAACTCCCAGTGGACGATATGCCAAGAACGTACAACTTTGAGAAACATGTCAATGTAGTATTGAGCAATAAAAAGGATTGGAAGAAAGAGACGCTTACTCAGCATATAAAAGACCATACCATCAAGTGGTATACGGATGCTTCCAAAACCAAAGCAGGGACAGGGATAGGAGTATTTGGGCCGAAAACTGAATACTCCGAACCAATGGGCACCTACCCCAGTATCCTTCAGGCAGAAATTTGCGCTATCGAAAGATGCGTACAATTTATATTAGATAGGAACTATCGAAAACAGGAAATTGCCATCCTATCCGATAGTCAAACAGCACTTAACGCGATCAACCCAGTAACCATCAATTCGAAGTTGGTCAAAGAATGCCTGGAGAAGCTCAACAAATTAGGCAAAGAAAATAAAGTCCTCCTACTCTGGGTGTCTGCTCACCAAGGGATAGAAGGCAATGAAAAAGCAAATGATCTACTAGAAAAGGAGCGAACACTCCACTAACTGGACCAGAACCGTTCTGTTTTCCAAACGGGAACCAACTGAAAGCGGAACTGAAGAATCTGGAAGACTCCATCCGTAACTTGGAATGGGTGTCCTCCAACGGTCTAAGACACTCGAAAAAGTTCCTTAGAACTTATGACCGAGAAAAATCAAAGGTTTTCCTTGATTTAAGGAAAAACAATCTTCGGATTGTCACGGGGTTTCTAACAGGACACTGTCTCCTCAACGAACACCTCAGTAGGCTGAAACTGAGAAACAACGGCGAGTGCAGATTTTGTGGGGAAAATGGGGAAACACCAGAACACCTGAGTGCGCCGAGACGACGACCATTCGTGCCATGAACCTTGGTACGTCTGATGTCGAGGATGGAGAGCTGGCCTCTGTGGAGCCGTCTCAGATACTGGCTTTTCTTATAGCCCTGAGACTGTATGATGAGTTATGACTCGTTATAACTCAAGAAAGGGGAACACACAATAGATCTATAAGGTCGCGGTGATTAACTCCCCTCCTAAACATTCTACATTCTACTTTTTTTTGCCGATCTTAATAGCCTACCATACCTGTTGGTATGGTTGGCTAAAAAGATATTTTAGGTATATTTGGATTTATTTATGAGTAAACTGTGCATTTAAGGATATGTTAAACAATCAGATATAAACAGAGAATCGCCTGCATGAGCCCAGTAAATGTTGAGCAACAATATCTTCCATTTCCTTTGCCAATTGTTTACGAGAAAAAAGCATTCCAACTGTTTATCACTTGGCAAATATTTATTTTATATTATATATACGGCAACATCTCGCCATGGGTGCCGTTGTCAAAATATTTGGATTTTTCGCATTTCCTTCATAAACTAAATTTCCTTTTCTGCGTTAATTCGAGAAAATTAGGACAATAATGTACAGAGTGTAGTTGTTTCTTTTTTCTTGGAAATATATTGACACGAAAATAAATTATTTAATAATCAAAATATATCATGTTCTTTAATAGAAGCTTATATCGGCTTGGTAATAAAATTCCTACCTGGAAACAAAATTCCTACTAACAGCGTTGAGACAAAATGAGACAAAATATACTACATTCGGTAAGAAATAAATTTATCTATGTACCACAGCAATTATAATTACACACTTATAATTCCCTTAATATACATGGTGTCCCAGAAATAACTGCAAGTATTTTAACTGGTAGTATACTTCAACCCCAGGAACACGCCAATGAGTTTTTTTTCGCGAATGTTTTTTTGGAAATTCGATATTTTTTGAAAAAAACTTTGGGTTTTTTTTTGTTTTTAGTTAAAAAAATATAATTTCTTGATAATATGGTAACATAGGTAGTAGATTCAATTTGCAAGAAAGAAAACCCGCAGAAAAGATCCGCTGGTTTTCAAAATTTTTAGCAAAAAATATTTTTTTTTTAAATTTTCGAACTAAAATATTCTCTACTCCGTTATTTTGGACTTATTTGAAAAACGATAAAGAGAAAATATGTTTTTTTATCGAAATCTACCACCCCTTAAAATACTTGCACTTATTTCTGGGACACCCTATATAAGTTACTATAAAAAGAGAGAGCAACAACAATTATTAATTAATATACAATAAAAAAATAGATACAAAGGACATAAAAATATGGGAAACTGAAATCATAGGTAAACTTTTATTAGACCTTGGTCTAATTTTATCGTCGCTTTTTAGTTCGTTAATTTTGTTGTAATTTCTATTTATTTTTCGATAACAGTGTTCTCATTTTCATACTATAGGAAGTATGTAAATAAAGATTTCAGTTTAAATGGTACACACAAAAGATAATACTAAGTAAATTAGTTTCTAGTGTATTATCGTTATACCGGGTGTTGCATCGTCGAGCGGGACATAGGAAATCCCATGTAAATTTTAATGGGGTCAATTATTGGCTTCCCTAATTATTTTAGAGAATAATTCTATTTAGGTTTATTGAAGAGCACTAAAACCCACATTCAAAAGAATAACTTTAGATATTTTTGATTAGCCCGTTTACGAGTTATCGCCGATTTCTTTTTAAATATTTCTCTTTTCTTATGGCCCTGTATTTACTTATGAGCACCAGTCAAGGTAAAAGATAACTGTCAAATGAAGTTGTCATTTCAGAAATTTATCTATTTAGTGCTTTATTATTATTATTAAAAACTCATACCTACATCGAAAATATTAGCCATGAATTACACTACCGAAGAAAAAGTATTGATGATTAAATGGTATTATCAAGGAAATAGTTATCAAAAGGTGTCGGACATGTTTGCTGCTCTGTATCCGAATAGACCGATACCTGGAAAATCTACAATCGCAAGGAATATCCAGAGATTTGAGACCAAAGGTACCCTAATAAATAACTGCAGATGTGAAGCAAGGCAGGAACAAAGAGAAGATGCAAGAAATGATACCGACTTGGAAGTTTTATTGTGCGTGGAAGAGAACGATGGAAAGATCAGCACAAGGAAACTTGAGGATGAAATAGGAATAGATCACACTACAGCGTTTCGAATTTTGAAACGACATAAATACTATTCCTTCAAATATGAAAAGCACCAAGAGCTACGAGATGGGGACGAAATACGGCGGCAGGCGTTTTGTTTTGATATGATGGAAAGAGCAAACACGGATAGGGAATTTTTAAAAAACATATGTTTCACTGACGAATGCACGTTTACCTTAAATAATGAACCCAATGTTCAAAATTATCGATATTGGAACAAAGAAAACCAACACAGGTTTGTCGAAACAAGGACGCAATATCCACAGACAGTAAATGTTTGGGCAGGGATATTCGGACACAATATTATCGGGCCATTATTTCTTAGGCGAAATTTAAATGCAGAATATTATTTGGAACTACTCGAAAATCATATTTTACCTGCTTTACATGATGCCGCTAGGGAAAATCAGGAAGTTTGGTACCAAATGGATGGCTGCCCGGCACATAGTACCCTGGCTGTTGGGGAATATTTAGACAATAGTTTTAACGGAAACGTTATTGGCCTAAATCGTACAGTAAATTGGCCAGCAAGGTCTCCTGATATTTCGCCAAATGATTTCTTTCTCTGGGGCCATTTAAAAAACAGGATATACAAGGATAAAAAATACCCAAATCTAGACGAGTTTAAAAATGCTATTTCTGCCGAATGCAATAGAATTTCAGTTTACCAATTAGCGAATGTAAGAAGAAAATTTTATGATCGCCTGGGTTATTGTCTAGCAGTCGATGGAGGAATATTTGAACATCTTAAATCCTAAAGTTCTAACAATTAATAAGTTATAGAATATTGTAATAAAACTATAATTAACCTTGTAATTGATTGCTTTATTTTACTTTAATTCATATTAATTTGTATTTATGAATACATCTTTAAGATTTCCGATGTAGGAATGAGTTTTCAATAATAATTAAGCACTAAATAGGTAAATTTCTGAAATGACAACTTCATTTGACAGTTATCTTTTACCTTGACTGGTGCTCATAAGTAAATACAGGGCCGTAAGAAAGGAGAAATATTTAAAAAGAAATCGGCGATAACTCGTAAACGGACTAATCAAAAATATCTAAAGTTATTCTTTTGAATGTGGGTTTTTGTGCTCTTCGATAAACCTAAATAGAATTATTCTCTAAAATAATTACGGAAGACAATAATTGACTCCATTAAAATTTACATGGGATTTCCTATGTCCCGTCCCACGATGCAACACCCGGTACCTATGGTGTTTATTAAAAATTGAATGATGACTTAGACGAAAACAAAGTCCTCCTACTCTGTGTGCCAGATCACCAGTGGATAGAAGGTAAGAAGAAAGGAAACGATCTATCTAGAAAAGGAGCGAACACTCCACTAACCAATTAAAAGCGGAACTCAATAACCTAGAAGACTCCATCTGTAACCTGCAAAGGGAATCCTGCAACGGTCTAAGAATATCGAAGAAGTTTCTGAGGGCTTACGACCAAGAAAAATCAAAGATTTATGTAAGAACAATCTTCGAATTGTCACGGGGTTTTTAACAGGTCACTGTCTCCTCAATGAACATCTCAATAGGTTGAAGCCGATCCGCTGTTCTGTTTTTCCTACGATGCACAGTGGTTCCCAGATAGGTCATTACTTAGAAATATTAATTTCAAAATGTTTGCATGAAACTGTTGCTAATACTTTTCTTATATTCCCCTGTAAACGATACATAATAAATAACAAAATCAAATAAGCCTAGTGTAGCGCTTTTTTTATTAGAAATGTCACATTTTTGCTACTGGTATCAAGCTGACATAAACAGTTTTCAGATAACGCCAATTAATTACTTATTTTATTAGAATTGATAAAAGCTGTTGCCTTTTCTGTAATGGACGTTCGAAAAGAAGGTAAAAAGAATTGTTTTTTTTTTCTTTGCACTTAATTAAACCTAAGTAATATTAGTTTATGGCAATTTATTTGAAGGCAACAAAAATAGTATTTTTACATTTTTGTTTGTCACTCTTTAAGACTTTTAACTACTTTCCCTTTCAAATCCTCTTAAACGGCATTATAATACTTGTTGCTTAAAGTATATTGCATATAAATTAATTGCCACTAGCTGCCGCGAATTGCCGCCGGATCTTATACCGGGTGGTTAAAGATTTACTTTTTGTCTTAAAATAAAAGTAACTTATTTTTTCCTCTTCGTGTCAACTTATTTCGTGGACACACTGTATATCAATTGACAATAAAATTGTATTTATAAAATGAAACAACTGTCTTTATTTTTTCAACATTAAAATAAATTTGACCTCTTCAATATGAAAAAACATTTACATATGTTTGAACATAATCTGTATACCTTTCCGAATAGTTAGAACTTAAAATGCAAATCACACGAACTGGGCCATTTTTTTAATACATATTACAATATTACATTAAGTTTTTTATATACATATATTTAGCATTTGTTATCAATTTGTATTAAAAAAGGTGCAGTCAAGCTATATCTAGATATCTAACAGTTATGACATGACCGCGCAGCTAATTAAGGGGAACCACTGTGCGATGGTGTGAATGCATCCTGAGAGTGACAGTTCTGTGATTTTTTGGGTGTCGACTTTCGAAATCTTTTCTGAGTTGGGCAAACTATATTCTGACCCTCTTTTAAAGACCTTGATGTTCAATAAATGAAGAAAATATTAAATAAGGATGTTATTAAAAGAAATACTTTATATTATAAACAATAACAAAATATATAATTAATGCTGGTTGATGTTACAAAAATAAATTCAAATGTAATGTAGCGATCATCAAAACACACATTAAAAATCATGAGGTTAACACACTTTGTGCAATAATACATACATACGTGGTACGTTCATTGATCTATAATTTGTATGTAAACCAATATTTATTATTAGGAATCATAGTAAAGAGAATTGCAAAAGATATTTTTGTGCTAAATGTGAGAAATGGGTGTTTTTTAATGAAACATCGGGAATATATCAATTTCATCAAAAATTCTGTGAAATGTCCCAAAAACTTTTTTTTATTTACTTACAACTTACAACCACATTTTATGTGTAATGTTCTTTTTACAAAATCACTATATTAAAATGAGATTTATTGAAAAAAGCTGGTTTTGAATTTGAAATAATACTAAACTTCATATTTTCTAAATCCAATTTTAATGAAATCAAAATTAAACAAATGCTACAAGGTTAAATCGATTATTGTTCTGAGAAAACCTGAACTAGAAAAAATGTTATTGTCTATATATTTCGTAATTGCTGTCTGTCTATAATTATTATTTAAAACACATAATAGTAGAAAACAACTTTTCATAAACGAGGAATTGGTTCCTTTGTGGTTTTTTGTAATCGATCATGATCAGAAAATTATTTTTATTTTGTTTTAAATTGATGTTTAACTTAAGCAGCCCATACATTATCAAACAAATTGCGCAACAAAGCGATGCGCAACGTTGCGTTGCACAACTGATTCAGCGGCCCATACATTATCAAACAAGTTGCGCAACAAAGCGATGCGCAACGTTGCGTTGCACAACTGCATCACCCATGAACTTGGTAAAATTTTGATCAAACTTTTTATTAAAATTTGTGCATTGTTCGAGAAACAATCATGTCCTCAATTGCCATTGTATCGATTATTATCGTACATACCCTAGATGATGTCGATGATACCAAAAAACGAAAAAGAAAACAAAGAATTTGGATGAATGAATTAAAATATTGCACAACGAAGCGCAACACACATTGAAACTTATCAACCAATTGCGCAACGCATCAAACAGGACCATACATTGGCAACTCGTTGCGCAACAGCCTGTGTTGCGCTATTTGTTTGATAATGTATGGGCCGCTTTAGGGGTGCCAAGATTGCTTCTACAAACTAAAAATCTAGTGTTACCAACATACCAACCGTCCTCTACTCAAAAGGAGGGTCCTTTTCTCTTTGATGTATTTAAAAAATCTCTTTTTTGGACACGAACACTGAAAAAAATCTTGTTCATAATATTAATGAACATTGATTATTAACTGTTGTTTCATTAGGAAAATGATTTTTTTCATTATATTAATGATTTGTTAATCATAGAACGATGCCTGACTTATTAATAGTATGAATCTAATTTCATCAATATAATGAAAATCTGGTTATTAAATGAATGTAAGATTTTCATTAATATAAAGATCGCGTTCATTGTCACAATGAATGCGTTCTTTGTTTTAATGCTGAAACTTTAATGAACACATATTCATTATATTAATGTACTAAATCATTGATTGATGAGTTGTACATTGTGACAATGAACAATGTTATTAATACAATGAACACACTACATTATATTAATGTACGCGGTTATTAATATCAGGAATCAAATATTAGGACTTAAATCTTGATCGGTTACTTTGGCACTTTAATAACGTCTGTGTGGTTGAGTTATTCAGTGAGGCTTTAGTTTCATTAGAGCAGTAAGTGTTCTCTTCAATATTTTAAATATTTTAAATAAAAGTCCTATCGTATTGTAGTTAATTTGTTGTGTTGTCAAATCAAATTCCGCTGTGTGCGGTTTCTGGTGTGGGTATTCATTAAAACAGCCGTTTCCAAATATGTTTCAGAAGATAAAAAACAACTGGCATGGAACTGATTATGGTAAATTCGAATGTTCTTTTAATATTTAGCATTTTAATTATTTTGACATACGTTTTTTTATAGACTCGGAAGAAGATGTTGAGACCTGCCTTCCAGCCATCAAATTCGACAATTTAACATCGGACCCACTTGATGCGACTTGGAAAGCCTGTTGCAAATTCGTCTAGACGTTATCAAGTCTAAGGATACAGCTAATATAATGAAGAAATGGTCTTTTTATAGAAATCCCTCAGGATACCGACTGGTAAATTAATTTTCTTATTATAATTTACCCTAAAATTAACAATAACATTACCACAGACATTACTATTCTCTTCGTCGATTCGATTTTTTTAATTTTTAATTTGTATATGCTATATCCAGTTTAATAAATTATTATTAGTTTATTGTACTTGTTTTTTATTGCCCTAATGGAAAAATTTACTGCGCTCGTAATTAAGTTGGCACTATTGGTAATGTTGTTACCTTTGTAGCTAAAGGCTTGTTCAAATGGAAATCTATTTATAGTAGAATTATATCAGGTAGTTGGCTGGGAAATGACTATCAGTGACATTTCATATCAATGACAGCGATCTTCATCATCCATTATACGGTATAACAAGAGTTACTAATAGCACAGAATATCTAGCTACACAACAGAAGCCTCGTTACACGTATAAAATCGTAGGTATCAAAAGGAGACAGGTTTTAAAAGCCTGTCTCCAAATCAGATATTTTGATGCGGTAGTTTCGCTACTACATAATAGAGGGCGATAAATTTAAAGGAAAACAGTTTTCTACAAACGAAATTTAAACGAATTTTATGCAGTGTTGCCATTGTGTAATTCATATTGTAATACTTCCTTATAAAGCCTACCTTCAAATTTGCTACACCATTTAAACATATTAAAATAGATCAGAGCTCTTTTTTTAAACGTTTAGGTATTGAAATTGCCATGTTAGTAGGATGGTAATATGATAGAGCTGAATTATAATCACTTTGTGACGTTTGATTGTAATTAAATTTCCTCGATTGGACTTATACTTGGTATAGTAAGTATCTTAGGTGACATTGTAATATGATGGTACTATGATGCATTTAAAGTGGTACCTTCTATAGTACTTTATGATATTAATAATATTATGATACCACTTCCTGACGTTCGATTGGGCTCATATTTGATTATACCTGCGTATTTTTTATAACATTGCAATATTATGGTACCATGAAGCATATCAAGGGGTACCATAATGTAGTACCATATTACGATACCATTTCCTGGCGTTCGATTGGGCTTAAACTTTGTATGATACGTATGTTCGGTGACACTGTAATATGATGGTACTTTGATGCATATAAAGTGGTACCTTCTATAGTACCATATTATGATTGATTATACTTGCGTATTTTTGATGACATTGCAATATTATGGTACCATGAAGCATATCAAGAGGTACCATAATGTAGTACCATATTACGATACCATTTCCTGGGGTTCGATTGGGCTTAAACTTGGTATACTACGTATCTTCGATGACATTGTAATATGATGGTACTATGATGCATATAAAGTGGTACCTACCTATAGTATCATATGACGATACCATTTCCTGGCGTTCGATTTTGCTTAAATTTGGTATACTATGGATCTTCGGTGACATTGCAATATTATGAAGCATATCGAGTGGTACCATAATATAGTACAATATTATGATATCATTCCCTGGAGTTCGATTGGGCCAAAATTTGGTATACTTGCGTTTCGTTATAAAGATTTGTTTAATTTATAATAATTTTAATTTATTTTACGAATTTTAATTTATTGTACGATGTCGTGACAGCAACTTTTATGCCGAACTAATATATTATTAATTGTACCTGTGTCACTCTTTAAAATCTACCTAGGTCTATATTAATAACGTGGCAACAGAAGAAATTTGTTCTTATAGTATTTTTTTAGTCAATTAACATTTTTTATACTGCATTTTAATAAATTATTTCCATTATTATTAAACCTATATTTCATTACTAACGTTTCAGCATTAATAAATATCACTATCAATCGCCCTGTATATTATTAATTTTAAAGGTAATTAAAGTTATTTTCTTAGTTAACATAATAAAGTAGTGTGTAGTGTATTACTTATATTAAAAATGTATTTTGTGAGCATATGTTTTCTAATAATATACTTAAACTTAAAACTATTTTAAAAGCCAAACGAATAATTAATGTAAGGGTATCTGACAAGAAACGAAGAATAGAAAGAAATTATTATACACCAGAAAAAGAATGGGATGCCAATTAAAGACTTTTTGAATCTGGCAACTGTGAATCTTTAGCCGTGCTTCAAGGCCGTCGACGTGCCGTCGATCTAAAACCGAAAATTGAAAATTTCCAATTATATTCTGATTATGATATTGTCGCGCCATCTAGTATTTTATTTGTGCAATTTTAGCTCTTTCATTTCGAGTATTTTTCTGTTGCGTAGCTAGATATTCTGTGCTAATAGTGTCGACTTTTAAATGTATAACTAAATAGGTTATGAAATTATTTCATTGTATTAATGATAACGGTTCATTAATACAATGAATGATACGGTTCATTAATATTAGGATTTGGGTACATTATATTAATGAAATCTGTTCATTGTACCAATGAATGTGTTCTTCAAATTAATGAAGACTGTTCATTGATTTAATGAACTTAAAATTCATAGAGTTAATGAATTACTTTTCATTGTGCCAATGAAATCGTTCATCGGCTCAAAATTAATGATTTAAATCATTATATTAATGAACTTTTTAATTATATTTATGTCGACTTTTGGTTCAGTGAAATTCAGAATCAAAAAAATATTCGCCTATTGATACAATACTTAATCAAATTGTGTCTTTAGCTATTTCTACGTGTTCATACAGAATAGAAATATTTATGTACAAGACAATGTTTTGAAATAAAAAGTTTTGTAGAAAATTGTTTGTTTTACTTTAACAAACGAAATTTCAAAAAAATGTTTCGTTTGTGGCGCTTTTTTGTGCACACTCGTCCCCTATTTTTTATTTTGAAAGTTGGCAACTCTAGTTAAATTTAGTGTAAAATTTATCCGTGTGTATATCTGAAATTAATAGTATTCAACCATTTCTGAATGAACTATATAAATAACTGCATTAAGTTATTAGTTCGCATTCAGAAAGCCGCGCGAGCAAGTTTTGTAAATACATTCCTTGTTGCATAAGAGTATTTTAAGAGATCCGTAGCGATGGAATAATGTGTGTACTTTGCCAGCTTTTCATATTTTTTTTTCACGACTGCCCAAACAAAAACCTTTTTGTTCTTTGGGAGAAGAAAAAGCAATGTCGGTACTTAATTATAATATAAGCGATACCAATTAAACTGTTAGTTATGTAATCATAAAAAAATTCATTGTTGCCAACCATGGACATATTCGGCGCCGGGCTGACTAACCGACTAACTAAATTTAAATTTCGCGCTGGGGATTCAGGTGGTAGCTCTGCTGTAAAAAATGTCAAGTTACCACGTTTACTTATTTATTTTCTGACATTTTTATTCGTTTTGACACTTTAGTTTTGTATTACGAGTTTTTCGTTTAAATAAACAGTGTTGTGATACTTTAATCTTGAAAATGTTTGCTAGCTTACCTTGCAGTCGAACATTGTTTTTTTAGAACCTCTTTTAGTGCGAAATGTACAAGATAGCTTAATAGCCGTAAAAACTCATCGAAACTTTATTAGAATATTTTGATCGGGAAAGCGGTAGTAATGGCCCTTTATGTCCCTTAAGTGCTGTTAAGATGGCGAGTTTTGTTGATGTGAATAATAACTATTTATACAGGGTGAGTTTCCTACGATGTTCTCTATGGGTATCTCGGAAACTACTGGAGATACAGAGTCGGTTATAAATCATAACAGAATAAGAATACCATGCAATCTAAGTGAAATTAGTCAAAAAAGGTAAGAACTGGCTATAACTAAATTTAACTTTTCTAACAAGTCTTGAAAACTGTTCTCTAAAAAATGTAACATTCACCGGTCAACGTATCCTCGAAAATGTATGATCAAGAAAAGTTGAACCAATAATCTTACACGATTTTCTTCATTTGAAAAGATCATATTTACAATTTTTGTTTATTTTAATTTATAAAGTTTGGATGTGACAGCTTCACATTTATGAGAGCAAAGACGATTAACTTGTTTGCATGGCTAACTAAGTGAAATTATTTAAAAATGATAAGAATTGGCTATAACTCGATAATTTTTCGAAGAAAACATATTATAGCTTATATCGCCGAAAAGCTTAAAAAATGGCGCTTTTTATGAAGTCATGGCCAACTATGGTTTCCATTTAAAAAAACATATGTTTGTGTCATATGTCAAAAATGACAGGCTTTAGAAAAAAAAACGGAGGACACAATCTCATTAAGGATGTAATTATCTACAACTTTTATCTGAAAACTTTTTGTCTAAAATAGCTTATAATGGAATTAGGGACAATTTTTAAAATAGCCGAAATTTGTTTTTTTCGATATATCTAGTAAGCCATGAACTTTTTGAAAACTCTGAAAAGCGCATATTTATGACCCCACAAAACTGCAATTCTTTCCCCATTTAACCGACTCTCTATCTCCAGTAGTTTCCGGGATACCCATAGAGAACATCGTATGAAACTCACCCTGTATATTTATAATTAATAGTAATCTATAGTAATAATAGTATTTCCGAAAGTTTTTCGGTAAGTTTCTTGCAAAAAGCGTGGCAGTTTTTACTTTGTTTGCCAAAATTCAAAAAAATGGAGAAAATGCATCTAGAAAGTCTGCTCTTCAACAGATCTAGCCGATCTAGGATCTAGGTATAAGGTCGCGGTGATTAACTTCCTGTCTCCCATACAATCTAGAAGGTTGTATTCAACCATTTCTGAACGCACTATATAAAATTTTTAAGTTAAATCTGTCTGGACATATAGTATTGTTTATTTATGTTATTACTTGAACTTCAAAAAGCGCAAGTGTGTTTTATAAATAAGCTTCTGATTGCATAATTTCGGCTAAAGTATGTCACTAATAAGCTTTTTTTTTCTCTCTAAAAAATAACAAAACCTACCGAAAAAATCTTCCCAACTGTCATCCCTGCAGGTATCCCTCGCGTTCATGTTCACACTGATAAATCCACAACTAAAAACAACGCAAACGGAACAAAATAATATGGGTCACATTTCACAAGAAAAACCAACGGAAAAAATTAAAGACCGTCGATAATTGACCAAGGAAAAAAATAGTAAAAATACAAAGCGGAAAAACTATGCGTTTCCGTTCCTCCGCGCCGGATGTTGTGATTGTGCTCGCGATTTTTTGCGGCGCGCTGTTACGAACTGTTACGCGCGTGTTCGAACGTCAAACGCCAGCGACACACTGCGGCTAAATGCCGGCGTCGGATTGGGTGGAGGGTGCATGAGCGCAGCCGTGCGCCGGTTTTTACCTGTTTTTACCTGCCGGTGGGTGGACGAGTCGCGTGAACGGGGCTTTAGCGAGGGTGGTTTTAACGTATGGTCTGGGGTTTTGGACTAAATGGATGCATAGATAATCGGAAGAAAAGTAATGGTATTTTAATATAGAGATTAGCAAACTGTATCTGTGTGTACTACGGTTCAGAACTGGTAAATATCCCGGTACCAAAAGTACAGGGGAATATACAGGGTGGTCCGAACTGTATTCCGGAAACTTCGGTAGTGTTAAAAGTAAAATAAGTAAAAAAGTTCGTATAAATGATGGCCTAAAATCACAGAATATCTAGCTACGCAACAGAAGCCTCGTTACATGTATAAAATTGTAGGTAGCAAAAGGAGACAGGCTTTAAAAGCCTGTCTCCAAATCAGATATTTTGATGTGGTAGTTTCGCTACTACATAATAGAGGGCAATAAATTTAAAAGAAAACAGTTTTTTACAAACAAAATTTAAAAGAATTTTGTGCAGTGTTGCCATTGTGTAATTCATATCGTAATACTTCCTGATAAAGCCTACCTTCAAATTTGCTACATCTTTAAACATATTAAAATAGATCAGAGCTGATTTTTTCACTTTGCCATGTTAGTTGGAATTAAATCTTATGAGCTAAATTACAATCACTTCCTGACGTTTGATTGTATAATTGAATCCTGAATTTTCATTGTAATTCGGCGACAATATAATAAGTATTGTTCTACTATTATGATACCACTTCCTGACGTTCGATTGTGTTCATACCAAGTTCATATCGTATAATCGGGAAAAAACGGCGTTAGTCATGGCTATGAAATGAATATCGCTGTCATTTTATATGTAAATTTATATGGGAAATGTCATCGATCGTCCTTTTCCAGCCAACTGGACGCCGTTTTTTTCGGTATCATACGGTATTTGATATATGCTATTTTTCATGACATTACAATATTATGGTACCATGAAGCATATCAAGTGATACCATAATATAGTACCATGTATTACGATACATGGCGTTCGATTGGGCTTAAACTTGGTATACTATATCTTCAGTGACATTGTAATATCATGGTACCATGGAGCATATAAAGTGGTACCTTCTATAGTACCATACTTCTATAGTACCATATGCATTGATGACATAGCAATATTAGGTACATGGCGGCAATAGGGCTTAAACTTGGTATACTACGCATTTTCGGTGACATTGTAATATGATGGTACTATGATGCATATCAACTGGTACCATAATATAGTACCATATTATGTACATGGCGTTCGGTTGTGCTTAAATTTGGGATACTACGTATCTTCGGTGATATTGTAATATTATGGTACCATGGAGCATAATAAGAGGTACTATAATATAGTACCATATTACGATACCATTTCCTGGCGTTCGATTGGGCTTAAACTTGGTATACTACGTATCTTTGGTTACATTGTAATATGATGGTACTATGATGCATATAAAGTGGTACCTTAATATAGTCCCATATTTCAATACCATTTCCTGGCGTTCGATTGATCTCATATTTGATATATACTTGCATATTTTTGATGACATTGCATTATTATGGTACCATGAAGCATATCAACTGGTACCATAATATAGTACTATATTACGTACATGGCGTTCGATTGGGCTTAAACTTCATATTATTATATTATACTACGTATTTTCGGTGACATTGTAATATGATGGTACTATGATGCATATAAAGCGGTACCTTAATATAGCACCATATTACGATACCATTTCCTGGCGTTCGATTGGGCTTAAACTTGGTATACTACGTATCTTCGGTTACATTGTAATATGATTGTACTATGATATATATAAAGTGGTACCTTAATATAGTACCATATTACGATACCATTTCATGGCGTTCGATTGTTCTTAAATTTGGTATATTACGGATCTTCTGTGACATTGCAATATTATGGTACCTTAAAGCATATCAAGTGGTACCATAATATAGTACACTATTATGATATAATTTCCTGGAGTTCGATTGGGCCCAAATTTGGTATACTTGCGTTTCTTTATAAAGATTTCTTTAATTAATAATTTTAATTTATTTTACGAATTTTAATTTATTGTTCGATGTCGTGACAGCAACTTTTATGCCGAACTAATATATTATTAATTGTACCTGTGTCACTTTTTAAAATCTACCTAGATCTATATAAATAACGTGGCAAACGGAAGAAATTTGTTATTATAGTATATTTTAGTGAGTTAACACTTTTTGTACTGCATTTTAATAAATTATTTCCATTATTATTAAACTTATATTTCATTACTAACGTTCCAGCATTAATAAATATCACTATCATCGCCCTGTATATTATTAATTTTAAAGGTAATTAAAGGTATTTTCTTAGTTAACATTATAAGGTAGTGTATATTAAAAATGTATATGTTTTGTAATAATATACTTAAAACTATTTTAATAGCCAAAGGAATAATTAATATAAGTGTATCTGATAAGAAAAGAAGAATAGAAAGAAACACATACTGCATTATATACAATAAAAAGAATGGGATGCCAATTCAAGTCTTTTTGAATCTGGCAACTGTGCATATTTAGCCGAGCTATAAGGCCGTCGACGAGCCGTCGATTCAAAACCGAAAGTCCAAAATTTCTAATTATATTCTGATTATGATATTGTCGCGCCATCTAGTATTCTATTTGTGCAATTTTAGCTCTTTCATTTCGAGTATTTTTCTGTTGCGTAGCTAGATATTCTGTGCTAAAATGCTTAGTTTCGGAGATACAGGGTGTAGAAGTTTCATTTTAATTTCGATTTTTTCCAAATCATTTCTGAAGTAACGTCAATATTTGAATGAAAATTGGTGTCTGGGAGTTTTTTGACATGAGAAATTTGATTTTGATGTCAATATGAGTCCTACTGGTAGTGAGCGCCACCTACATGTGTTTTAACTATGGAGGGCTTTAACCCTTAACTGGTCCGGCGTCGTCTGACAGACTACGCCAAATAATTAACTCATTCTCATTAGTTACTGGGACCGCCCACACAATTGGCGTTCCAGCTAATCCTCCCCCTCTCGGTCAACTACTGATAGCCATATTTATGCCCAAACTGGATTAGTTTTTTAGAAGTTATGGCAGAAGTTACTTCAGCTGGATGACACTTCTTGTGGGAGAACTGGCAATGGTTGAAAACTTGACTACAAGCGATTTTCTAGGAATCTTCCTTACCGATAAATTATTGACAAGAGTGACAGATAAAACCTTGACGTTCTTTCAGTATTACAGTTCTTTTCTTTTTCTTTCTAAAGTGTGCGTTGAAAGGAGACAAAAACAATTTTTGGTGACCCATAATTTGTTAATCGAATACCACTTTTCTCCTTGCCGGGTCGTTGACGTTGACTTGTCGCCATTTTATTTCTTTTGTTTACAAGCTGCAGTTTGCTTTGCAAATTTAATACATAAATTATTTAGGCAAATATAGGTTTTTGATAAAACTTCTCGAACTAACGTGTAGGTAAGTGTTGATAAATAATTTTTTCATCTTAACATGCTCATTGTCATTCTCCTGATTTAGGTGACAGAAAAGGATCATCAAATCAAATTGAATTTTATATTTTTTCATCCCAGGACCGATAGTAAAATATATATTTTATGCATACCTTCCTAAATATCAACGAGATGAGCCATCGGAAGAAAGGGATCATAGTACAAAACAGAAAGGTGACCTTTTTTCTTTCCACTTAGGATATTGAAATTATATACTGTCGGCACTCGAGAAATATAGATAAACAAAGAACAACAAATATAAAGTATCCCAGAGGAAAAGAGAGGCAATACCTGTACTCTCTAGGATATTGAAATTATATAGTGTAGTCGTGTTTGGCACTCTGAGAAATATAGATAAACAAAGAACAACAGATATAAACTATCCCAGAGGAAAAGAGAGGCAATACCTGTACTCTCTCTGACATTTGTAAAAGTTACGGCAAAGTATTGTTGTAAATGTCATCTTTTCGATCGACCTGAAAACTTCGAGCAAAAAGATGACACTTTCAACAATACCCTGACAGATATCAGAGACGATACAGGTTTTTTCCTCTCTTTTCCCCTGGAATACTTTTAATTTATTATTCTTTGTTTATCTAGATTTCTCAGAGCACTATGAATGAATTCAGCTTGTATGTTAGAAATAATCGTCCAGTTGGCTTAAAAATGATGATCGAAGACATTTCCCATATAATTTTACTTTCAAAATTATGATATATATCTTCATTTCTAAGCCATCTATGACGCCATCATGGGCGCCGGACAGGGGGGGGCAAGAGGGGGCATTTGCCCCCTCCTGGATCACTGAAACAATAAAAATAAAAGCTGTCTTCTTACATCCATCTGTAAAAAAAATAATCATTATTATGAAATTGTTAGGTGTTACATGTAAAATAATAAAAAATGTGGTAATTATTGGGAAAACTGGAAATCGTCCGATTTTCACCAAAATTGGTATACACACTATTTTGAGGTCGTAGATTACGAATCTATTTTTTTTCTTGGCGTCTCTTACCGTTTTTCGAAAAACGGAAAATTATTTCAACATTGAATTTTTCTTTATTTCGGCCCTATAAAGTAATAATTTCACTATATTTTCATTATATTATAGTTTATCTAAAAGCCACACTTGATTGGGGATAGAAAAGTGTCCAACATTTTACTGAAAAACACTTTTCTTACAAAATAGCAAAGAAAATTGAGACCAGATGGAAGTTTGACATTTGATATATCCTTCTTTCTCTCTCCTATGTAATAAGAGAGACAAATTTATTCTAGACCTAATCTAGAAATTTGAAAATTTACAACGTTGCCATATCTTCTATTTTTTCGGGTGATTACGGAATTTAAATAAATTACCTATTATGAGATCAACAATAATTAAATATACACCAATATCCACAAAATTACGCGGAAAAGTTTTGATTGCATTGGTTTTAACTTCTTTGCGGAGGAGGTTAATCTTTTCTTAGTTAATCTAATAATATAACAACAAAAGATTAACACCCTCTGCATGGAAGTTGTAACCAATGCAATCAAAACTTTTTCGTGCAACTTCGTGGGTATAAATAGTCAGATCTCGTTGGTAAAATAGCAGTTATGGGAAGGAGCCGTTCTTCTGGCGACCGCCTTTCGTAATTCCAGAATGAGCGAAAAAAACACGCTAAATTTAGGTTTAACATTGGCAACGTTGCTTTAAATGCCAGAAAGACATAAACTTACTTCGGGTTTCTCTTATTACCGATTCTGAACCGTCCTAGAACTGTGATGTGTATGCGCAGAAGGAAATATGAAGACATTACTTCATTTGCGCATGCGCTGCAGAGTTCTTGGACGGTTCAGAATCGGTAATAACAAGAACCCGAACAAAGCCATAATCTAACATTTTCAGATTGTTTACAAATTTATTTTAACAAATTTTCCTCTATTATGCATAGAATTGGTTAAAAAAGTAACAGAAAAGAGCAAAAACATTATTGATTATTGAATACCTAACAAAATATGTGCTAGAAAACCTTAAACATATGAGAAATTAAGAAAAATTCGATATTGAAATTATTTTCCGTTTTTCTCAAAAACGGTAAGAGACCGCCAAGAAAAAAGATTCGTAACGTTCAAATTCGTAATCTACGACTTCAAAATAGGGTGTATACCAATTTTGGTGAAAATCGGATGATTTCCAGTTTTCCCAATAATTACCAAAAATGTCAATTTTTTATTCATTTTTACCTTGCCCCCCCCTAAATTTCATTCTTCCGGCGCCCATGGACGCCATAGTTTTCAGTTTTGTTATAATTAATTTTGTCTCTTGATCTACTTGTAACATTATTCTTTTAATTTTATTAATTTATTGTGGTGAAATTAATTTCTGTTGTATATTTGATATTGATATTAAACATATTTTTAAAAAATGGTGTATTTTTTGTGTTTTTATGTATGTCATAATTAAAAATAAATGAAGAATTAAAATTTTTTATTTTTTTAACTTCCCGCCATGCGTGACAATCTAGTCCATAGTTCCTACAAGCGAAATTGGGGGCGCTAGTAGCAGTAGACTTGTCAACAGTGTCAAATTTAAACGTCAATTTCACTTTCCAATATTTAGCAAGGCGCTCGCACTTCTTCTTGTGTATGTGTTTTATGAGTTACTTAAGCCGTAGTCTCTCAGACGACGCCGGACCGTTTGCCTAAGATTTTGTGTTTGACAAACTTTTGTGAAATATGGCCAGGCCTTCGAAAAGAGTGCGTTTACGAGACTCTAGTTATGAAGAAACTATTAAAATGATATGATGAGGACTGTGACAGTGACAATATGACAATCTGCCAGACAAATACGTTTGACAATGTCAAATATTCCAAGAGAAATATACTTTACAATTGGTAGAATACTTGCAATTCCTGTACAACCAGAACACGCCCACGGAGATATTCTTATCCCAGAGTTCTTATCCTAGTTAAAGACAATGTTATGTCCTAGTTTAATTATTTTTAATGCCTAGAATCACAGAATATCTAGCTACGCTATTGTACACATGTACACTAAACCTAGCTTGTCATACTAAATCGGGGACTTTTTTGACAAAAATTAAGTGTAAAATACCAGGGGTTGTATAAAAATAAATGTAATAATACGGGAGGTGCACAAAAAGTAATCCATGATTTCAGATGTGGTTTGGATATTCCATAAAAACAATGTGGTTAATTGGATCAAAATTTTCTAAAAAATAGAAACCGTGAATAGTTCTTAAGTTCTTAAATATAAATTATTTCCTTTAATTTTATTTGTTTTAGCATTTTTTATTTAAACTTAGTGAAGTATAATTTCCTGCTAACCAAATTTAAAAACTAAGGTTTTAGATTAATGGATATTTGAGTACACTTTAATCATAAAATGACTAATATACATTATTCATTTAAAAAATCACACAGAAACAATATATGAATGCACTCAATATTATCGATAAATAGCACTACCTACGAAAAATATAGTTTTATCTTATTTGGTTTCAACAAACAAAAAAAAAGTATGTGATCGATTATCTCTATCGCACAAAAGATATTGTGCAAACATGCGAATATTAAAACGGCTTATTAACGTGCTACGTAGCTAGGTGTGCACTAAATTACAAGTTTTCTACATTACCGAGAATTTCTGACAAATATAATTCTACTTATTTGTATTTTTTCAATGCATAACTCCGATAAACCTATTAGGTATTTTACGCAAAAAAAAGTCTCAATGACATATATGTATTATGTTGCAAATCAAAATAAAAATGAAACTTTTACACGCTGTATGATGAATGCAAACGAAGCATTTGAAGACATACATTTATACAAACTTTTTACTTATTGTAATCTGCAGAATATATCTAACTTCCCAAGGTTTCTCAATACAATTCGGACCACCCTGTATAAAAACTCTCGCCGATATGTACAGGGTGGATCAAGATCCGATATGATCAGGGTGGAGATAGACGAAAACTAATATCGGTGTCTGGAGCTCAATTTTCATCAAAAACATGATGGTGAATCTGTGCATTTTTAACAAATCGCTGTAACTTTTTTGCTATGGAAAATATTGTATTTCTATGAAAACATTTCCAAAGCACCTTTTTACGGGGAATTTAATAGTTTAAGTATAATTTTTTTAAAATTAATAATTTAAGAGTTATCAACAGAAAAATTGATTTTTTATTTGGGACACCCTCTATATTTTTAATTAACTGAAAAGAATTTAAAATTACCTTTCCAAAAATATAGCACACTTGATATTTTGTTATAATCCCCTTCGAAATACAGAATTTTTAAAAGTTCGCCACTTTTAACTAGTAGGCTTTGGACCCCTTATTGATGATATGCCCTCTTAATGGAACTCGAAAACATATTTTTCCATCTAGACGACGTATCGCCTCTGAACACTGAAGTTATCAGCAAATTTTTGCAGCCAATTTCAAGAATAATTGGATAACTAACCAAGATCCCAGCCGTTAGCCGTCGAGGCCGCCTGACTTAGTGCCCATGGATCTAATCCTTTGGGTATATTTACGGAAGAATAAAGGTTCCTTATTCTTCCTTATAATCTAGACAAGAATTAAAAATACTTAGCAGTTATGAGAGGGTACCTTTCACCCCCACTGAGTTAATGAATTCTGCGAGAAATGTTCAAAAACTGCCCCGTCTGTCCATAACAGAAGACGGTCGATATGTCGAACACCTGTAGCAAAATCTCATGTCTTGGTTTGCTATTTATTTTTATTGTTATGAGATATAGTTTAAATGTGTTGATGTTGGTTAAATATATTTTAAATTGTTATAAAATTCTGCATCTGTCATAGCAAATATTATTTTCGTTTTAATTGATGCTCACAGCTAGAATTTTTATGCATTACAGCCGGTGCCGTTCAAAGCCTACTTATTTAAAGCGGGCGAATTTTTATATACTCTATATCTCGAAGAAGAATCGAGCAAAATATCAAATGTGTTATATTTTTGGAAAGGTAATTTTAAATTCTGTTCAATAAAGTAAAAATATACAGGGTGTCCCTTATAAAGAATCAAATTTTCTGTTGATAATTCTTAAATTATTAATTTAAAAAAATATATACTTAAACCATTATATTCTACGTAAAAAGGTGATTTGGAAATGTTTTCATACAAAATTTTCCATAACAAAAAAGTTACAGCGATTTGTTAAAAATGCATATTTTTGAAAAACACCCCGTAACTTCGAAACTGTAACAGATATTGATGAGCGGTTTTCACCATCATGTTTTTGACAAAATTTGAGCTCCAGACACCGATATTAGTTTTCGTCTATCTCCTATAGAAAAGGGTGTGTTTCCATTTAAAAGCGTCGAATTGAGATGTAGTCGATCTGTTAATTTTAAGGATGCCTCTGTAGTAGTTCTTGGGAGATATTGACTGCCAACTGTCTTTCCATCTTTCTGGAGGTCTTCCAGGCTGTCTTTTACCCATGTTTCCCTTCAAGAGCTATGCGTGGTAGCCTGTGCGTGGTAGCCTGTGCGTGGTAGCCTGTGCGTGGTAGCCTGTGCGTGGTAGCCTGTGCGTGGTAGCCTGTTTTCTTCCATGCGTTTTACGCGTGCGAACCATTGTTTTTTCTTTACCTACCCGTCTCACTACGTCCTGTATTCCACATTGTTGTCTGATATTTGTGTTTCTAATTCTGTCTCTTCTAGTTTTTCCCATTATGGTTCTTAGGTTCTTCATTTCAACGACTCTTAACATGCTTTTGGTGTTGTTTCTTTCGTCTTGGATTTCTATGCCATATGTCGTTATTGGTCTGATGCAGGTCTTATAAATTTAAATTTTGTTGTCTGTTCGCATAGAAGGGGTTTGTCCACACTATTTGCCTTAGACATCCTGACATGGCCGTTACTCTGTTTATTTGGCTTCTCAGATCTTTCTCTGGATCACGGTTGTACGACATAATATATATTCCTAAGTATCTAAACTGTGATACTTGCTCAATAATTACTTGCTCAATAATTTTGTTTTCCACTACCAGTTTGCATCTTACCGGCTCTTTAGAGAAAGTTGCTGCGGTTCTTTTGCTTTATGACGAAGAAGAAGAAAATTTAGCTCTACTACTTCACGCTCCTGAACCTTTTCAGAAACATACTGACATACAGTGTGACCCACTCAAGACCGGGCACCCTCCATAAAATCTGTGTTTATAGTCCGATTTTGATGTTTTTTTTTTCAAATATAAAGTTTCAAAAAATGTACTTTAGGGCTCAATGTCATGTTATTTCACAAAAAACAAGGCCTACTTAATAAAGTTTTTGTGGTGAAAAATTTGCAAAATCATATTTGCGATTTTTTTTCAAAAAATTCTGTACACCCCTACATTCGGCATCCCCCAAAACAGTTCTGTACCAAATTTCGTTTAAAAATATTAATTATTAATAATTCTGCAGTTAAATTAAATAATTCCCTATTTTTGCCAATTTAACGATGAGTTATCACGTAACCCTTGAAAAAAACAATCCACAACAATGGGTTTTATTAGCTGTCAATTCTTGCAGCGTAGAATTGAATATTAATTTAATAGCACGCAGAAAAGTGTTGTATCAAGAAATATTATTTGCATTATGGAACAATTAAATATTAGGGATAAAATTGAAATTATTCGTTTAGTGGGTGATAACTATCTTCAAGCAGGAGAAGCTGCCAGAGAATTTAACAACAGACATCCCGACAGACCTGCAGTAAGTAGAAGCACGGTTCAACGAATAAATAGAGTTTTTAATGAAACTGGTTGTGTGTCAAAATACTTACTAAAAAACAGAAGGCCGGAACATCGAATAAATAGGCGGAATGAGGAAATATTAGAATATTTTCGTAACAATCCTCGTGCAAGCATTAGAGGCGCCAGTGTTGATTTGGATATACCAAGGGAAAATATTAGGAGATGTTTGCGAACTAATAAAGTTAAACCCTTTAAACCAAAGATTTTACACACTTTGGAAAACGGAGATGATGTTAGACGATTAGAATTCTGCTTATGGGCTCAAGCAGAGTATTTAAATAATAGAAATTTCTTAAAAGAAATTTTATTTAGTGATGAGGCAACATTTAGTACAAACGGAGTAGTATCCTCTCAAAATTCGCGATTCTGGGCAGTCGAAAACCCTGAATGGGTGATCAATACAAGAAGACAGTATTCTCAGAAATTAAATGTGTGGTGTGGCATACTTGATGATAGAATCATTGGTCCATATTTTTTTGAGAGAAATTTGAATAGTCCAACGTTTTTGAATTTTCTGATTAATGACTTTTGGGATGCAATACATAATTTACCATGCCAAACCCGTTTGAATTTAAAATTTCAATTGGACGGATCACCTGTGCATAACGCGGCAGTTGTCAGGGAATGGTTAAATGAAAATTTTGAAAATAAGTGGATAGGTCGAAATAGCCCGCTAATTGAGTGGCCACCGAGATCCCCGGACCTAACACCCCTTGATTTCTTTCTTTGGGGTTTCTTAAAGCAACAAGTTTACAAGTCTAGACCTCAATCTGTAGATGAATTACGTATTAGAATTACAGAGGCTTCTGCAAATATTACACCACAGCAGCTTAGGAATGTAACTGTTAATCTAAGAAAAAGATGCGACAAATGTATTGAACTGAATGGAGGGCTGGTAGAAGCAACTAGAATTATTTGAATATGTTTAACTTATTATTCGGTTATTGTGTTGCTTGTAGTATTTTTATCATTGTTTGTAATAAAACTCGTTGTCGTGGATTGTTTTTTTCAAGGGTTACTTGATAACTCATCGTTAAATTGGCAAAAATAGGGAATTATTTAATTTAACTGCAGAATTATTAATAATTAATATTTTTAAACGAAATTTGGTACAGAACTGTTTTGGGGGATGCCGAATGTAGGGGTGTACTCAAATTTTTTGAAAAAAAAATCGCTAATATGATTTTGCAAATTTTTCACCACAAAAACTTTATTAAGTAGGCCTTGTTTTTTGTGAAATAACGTGACATTGAGCCCTAAAGTACATTTTTTGAAACTTTTTATTTGAAAAAAAAATCATCAAAATCGGACTATAAACACAGATTTTATGGAGGGTGCCCGGTCTTGAGTGGGTCACACTGTATACTCAGAGATATTTTTCCATGCGTTGTCTTTGGCCACCTTATCCTTATATGAGTTTCTTTTCATCTACCAGAGAACTGGAAATTGACGTACACAATCTACTAAATGTTCGTCGAAGTCATCATCCCATGTTTGTGACATGGCAGAAAATAAAACACATAATTTAACCGCCAAAAATTACAAATAGACCGACGCCGATGTGGTGGATGCTACAAAAGTACTAGCTGCGATGTCGTTCAGAAAAGATTTTATTTTTCTCGACGACGTGCCGCAGCGACATCTGCGATGCCGCCATGTCGCTACCGCAAGTCGATAGGTTAAACAACATACTAATTTGATTAGTGCTAGATTAAATTTACGGCACACCGCAGTGTCGCACGTCGTTGTCGCATGTCGCAGTGTCAGAAAGTAAAACATCCTACCTTAACCAAGAAAGACCGTAAAAGAATAGAGTGGACACTACAAAAGACCCCGTTAATAAATGTCATCCATAAAATCAAATCCCTCAAGTGGCAATGGGCAGGACCCCTGGCAAAAAGGACGGACAACAGATGCTCCGCCAAAATTACAGCATGGTCAATCTCTATCAATAATTAAAAAAATATATATTTTAAATTATATCTACCGTACACCAGGTGGTCATGAGAGTAATGTTTCAAGTCTTGCCCGAAAATATATAGAATTACAAGCAGCAGCTGTGTGGCTATCGTTCTAAGGGCTATGTTTACAAAGGTACACATGTCCACCCCTAAACGTGTTTGATTATAGAGTACTAATTCGTTCTATGAGGTGTTAAAGTAAGCTGTATCAGTCAAATAAGAGAAGGGAAACTAAACTCAGCCAAAAAAGAGTTATATTTATGAAATTGAAGGATGTTATCAAAACTGACCTGGCGCATTCGCCATAATATTAACATATTTATTATTGTTATTTATGGTACTAGTAGTGTATAGTATTTCTCAAGTATTCTCTCTTTTACAGTTATATTTCTCAAGT
This sequence comes from Sitophilus oryzae, assembly GCF_002938485.1. NCBI lineage: Eukaryota > Metazoa > Arthropoda > Insecta > Coleoptera > Curculionidae > Sitophilus > Sitophilus oryzae. The sequence goes on along the minus strand of NW_022146011.1, from coordinate 419,991 downwards.
GACTTATACGTTATAACACGCGAATGTCATACAAAATTTTATCCAACAGCAGAACTGTTTCATGTCCAATCTCTAAAGAATAATTGATTTAAAAGGATCTACCAGTTCTACTTTCATTGTTGCGAATTAATAAATTATCAGGGTGCGTTTATGTTACTGTGCAATATAGATGTGCGTTTTGTTTTTTTGTAAATAATCTCTGTAAATAATAAATAGCACTGATATTAAGACATCATTTAGATAAATCGCGATTTTACGATAAACGATAAAATAATGATTTATCAACCAGCCAATCAGATTTTAAAGGAAAATGATTCAGGAAGATCTTCCGCAAGTGCTTGGGCCTCATCCTGAGCAATACACCGGCCATTGTATGAGAAGATCATCCTCTACATTACTGGCAAATTCAGGAGTGAACATGACAACGTTAAAAAGACACGGAGGATGGCGATCTGCAACGGTTGCGGAAGGATATATCGAAGAGTCCGTCAACAATAAAATAGAGTTTGCGAAAAAAGATTCAAGGTGATGTAACTGTTTCAGAACGAGCCGTTGTAATGACAGAGCCTATTTCAAGCAGTGGAGGGACAGTATCTGGAGTCCGGAGCGTGGCTAACGTCTTATTCAAGGCCTGACTGTTTTGACAGTTCTACCGAAGTGGTCCAGAATTAGTAGTCGTAAACAAACCAATTGTTTTTATTAGTTTCGCAACAAATCTGTGTTTTTTACGCGTTTCTATGCTAATAAAATTATACTAAATAATTTTGAGTGAATAGTGAACTATCTAGATCCGATTCATAACATCGTACCCGCGAAAAAAAACATACTTTCGGTAAAAATTATAGTAACACCGGCGATGCCGGCTGTGTGTCCGGGCTAGGCGAAAGTTGGGAAATTTATATAAAAACATAATTAATAGTGTTAGCGTTAGTGTATAGTGTTAAAGCAACGTAATTGACGTATATTTTTATGTAAAACAGTTTTCGTTTCTTTATTTTTACTTGGTAAAATAAAAAATTCCGCGACATTGTTCTGTGCCTGTGCCTTGTAGCAGCAATTATAATAAGTCCTCAGGATCTGTCTACATTCTCTTTCCCAACAATATTAACTGTAACTAGGTCACGTCCAAAACCTACAGAACATGCTCTGTCTACAATTTTTCCAAATCAACCCTCTTATGGACCCTCTGTGCATGTTCCCATAAAGAGAAAACGTCCCGATGAAAACAAGATTTGGAAATTCAGGATGAAATAAATATTGAAAAGTATTGCTATTATTATGAAATATAGGTATATTATTATTATGAAATGGCAATATATTTTAAAGAAATTAAATGAATTTGTACTTTATGATGATGATTATCTTTTTATTTACGATTTATGGAGATGGTTACTTGATGAACATCGAACTACAAATTACTTAATGTTAATAGTTAATTCTATCTGATATCCACATTTTTTAAATATGTTAGGCAAATTTTTACAATTATTTTTAATTAAACTTTAAAATGTATTCTGCCGTTATCATATACAATACATTTTCTTAACTTGTCGATAAACATATAGTTTTCAAATTTTTTAATATTTGGAAACTTTTTATCACAGGTATATTATTACTAGTTACTAAATATTCGCTAACGCAATTTTAGGACACGCTTTTTATTATCTAGATTTTATTTTGTTCATCTTATGCTGTAGTTTATTTCATATTAATATTCGTGCTTTAGATCTAAATTTTAATGCTATTCAATTACTTCAACGCGATAAAAAGTTAATGTTATTTTTTAATACCTTTCTGTATAATATTTTTCATATTTATATCTAGCAAAACTATCAATAAATACTATTATTTATGCAAAAACTATATGCAGTACCATATGGCACAATACAAAAGCCCGACTAGTGCGGTGACGTCACAAATCGATGTCTCTGGCCTGTATGTCATGTTGGTTATGTCTGGAGGCATACAAGGTTTTAAAATTTTTGAATCTACTAAAATAATTTCATTTTCATTTAATGTTAATGTTAATTTAAATAAATACTTTTTTTTTAATAATTTAATGTTATTGTTTTATATTAAAGTTAATCTATCTTAATATATTTTTTTATAATAACAATGCAAGTGCATGTAAATATTCTAATACACAATAAAAACAAAAGATTATCATTACAAATAACTGTTTTCTAATAATAGGTTATCGATTGACCTTAACATTTATTTCTGGAATTCGACCCAAAGACCCAAATAAATTATTCGTTTATCAAAAAATAATCGATAAGAGAAACGGAAAAATCAGGAAAGACAATAAAAACACAATTCGTATTATCAATAATTTAGAAATTTATTTTAAAGCGTTAATGTCAGAATGAAATAGTACAAAAACAAACATAAAATCAACAATAACAATATGAATTTTGAATAATTTATTACACATCAATTTTTTTTATATCTATTAATATCCAGAAAAATATGTTTTATCAGTTTTTTCTTCAAGTAAACCTCAAAAAAAAGGTTCTTTTATAAATTTCTGGATATTTTTCCTTGTTAGATATACTTAATAGCATTATTATAGAAAATGTGTGCAAAAAGTGCGATAGATATTATTACAGTCTTGTGCACAAGTCATAAATAATGATTTACACTATTTCTACGACTTATTTAGCCACAATTCTGGGTTCCAATCTGGAAACAAGACCTTGAAGTCTTCTGGTTCTTCTCCTTGATTCACTTTGACGATTTTCGTATTTTGGTTTCTCGCCGATACGTAATCCTAGAGAAAAAAAAACATAATATACCGTATGAAAGAAGAGTAAGTGCAAGTATTTTAACTGATAGTATAGTTCAACCCCAGAAACACGCCTATGAGGTTTTTTCGCGAAAAAATTTTATTAAAAATTCGGAATTTTTTGAAAAATACTTGCACTTATACCGGGTGTTGCATCGTCGGACGGGACATTGGAAATCCCATGTAAATTTTAATGGGGTCAATTATTGGCTTTCCTAATTATTTTAGAGAATATATCTATTTAGGTTTATTGAAGAGCACTAAAACCCACATTAGTTTGTTTACGAGTTATCGCCGATTTCTTTTTAAATATTTCTCCTTTCTTATGGCCCTGTATTTACTTATGAGCACCAGCCAAGGTAAAAGGTAACTGTCAAATGAAGTTGTCATTTCAGAAATTTACCTATTTAGTGCTTTATTATTATTGAAAACTCATTCCTACATCGGAAATCTTAAAGATGGTATTTATAAATATAAATTAATATGAATTAAAGTAAAATAAAGTAATAAATTACAAGGTTAATTATAGTATTATTACAATATTCAATAACTTATTAATTTAGGTATTATTAAATTGTTAGAACTTTGTTCAAATATTCCTCCATCGACTGCTAGACAATAACCCAGGCGATCATAAAATTCTCTTCTTACATTCGCTAGTTGGTAAATTGAAATTCTATTGCATTCGGCAGAAATAGCATTTTTTAACTCGTCTAGATTTGGGTATTTTTTATCCTTGTATATCCTGTTTTTTAAATGGCCCCAGAGAAAGAAATCATTTGGCGAAATATCAGGAGACCTTGCTGGCCAATTTACTGTATGATTTAGGCCAATAACGTTTCCGTTAAAACTATTATCTAAATATTCCCGAACAGCCAGGGTACTATGTGCCGGGCAGCCATCCATTTGGTACCAAACTTCCTGATTTTCCCTAGCGGCATCATCTAAAGCAGGTAAAATATGATTTTCGAGTAGTTCGAAATAATATTCTGCATTTAAATTTCGCGTAAGAAATAATGGCTCGATAATATTATGTCCGAATATCCCTGCCCAAACATTTACTTTCTGTGGATATTGCGTCCGTGTTTCGACAAACCTGTGTTGGTTTTCTTTGTTCCAATATAGATAATTTTGAACATTGGGTTCATTATTTAAGGTAAACGTGCATTCGTCAGTGAAACATATGTTTTTTAAAAATTCCCTATCGGTGTTTGCTCTTTCCATCATATCAAAACAAAACGCCTGCCGCCGTATTTCGTCCTCATCTCGTAGCTCTTTGTACTTTTCATATTTGAAGGAATAGTATTTATGTCGTTTCAAAATTCGAAACGCTGTAGTGTGATCTATTCCTATTTCATCCTCAAGTTTCCTTGTGCTGATCTTTCCATCGTTCTCTTTCACGCACAATAAAACTTCCAAGTCAGTATCATTTCTTGCATCTTCTCTTTGTTCCTGCCTTGCTTCACATCTGCAGTTATTTATTAGGGTACCTTTGGTCTCAAATCTCTGGATATTCGATTGTAGATTTTCCAGGTATCGGTCTATTCGGATACCGAGCGTTCTCTGTATCCGAAACATGTCCGACACCTTTTGATAACTATTTCCTTGATAATACCATTTAATCATCAATACTTTTTTTCGGTAGTGTAATTCATGGCTAATATTTCCGATGTAGGAATGAGTTTTCAATAATAATAAAGCACTAAATAGGTAAATTTCTGAAATGACAACTTCATTTGACAGTTATTTTTTACCTTGACTGGTGCTCATAAGTAAATACAGGGCCATAAGAAAGGAGAAATATTTAAAAAGAAATCGGCGATAACTCGTAAACGGGCTAATCAAAAATATCTAAAGTTATTCTTTTGAAACGTGGGTTTTAGTGCTTTTCAATAAACCTAAATAGAATTATTCTCTAAAATAATTAGGGAAATCAATAATTGACCCCATTAAAATTTACATGGGATTTCCTATGTCGCGCTCGACGATGCAAGACCCAGTATATACCCTTAAAATACTTGTACTTCTGGGACACCCTGTATATAGGTTATTATACAGGGTGTCCCAGAAATAAGTGCAAGTATTTTAAAGGGTGGTAGATCTCGATAAGAGAAACATATTTTCTCTTTATCGTTTTCCAAATAAGTCCAAAACAACGGAGTTATTTTACTTTGAAAATTTCCAAAAAAAATGATTTTTGCTAAAACTTTGAGAACCACTGGATCTTTTCTGGAATTTCTTTCTTGTAAATTTAATCTACTACCTATGTTGCCATATTATCAAGAAATTATGTTTTTTAAATAAAAACTAAAATCTGATAGGCGTGTTTCTGTGGTTGAACTATACTACCAGTAAAAATACTCGCACTTATTTCTGGGACAGCTTGTATATTATAAGAAAACTAAGATACAAAGGGAGTCGAAAAAAGCAAAATCTTCAAATTCGTCCTGTGGTTCAGAAACCAAGAGGGCTAGGACAAATTTGTGTGTGGCATTTTCAATTTCATAAAAAAGACACGGTGATGTGAAAACCGCATCTTTGTATCACTATTCATAAACGAGGAACCCCATAAATAACACGAAAATGTGACAACCTGTACAGGGTGACTCCTGAAAAAAAAATTACCTGAATCAATTGGTCGCTCTTGGCTTGTTCTTCCTCATCGGTACCTTCCCCGATCCACAAATACACTGTTTCCGCTTCCGGTACATCGAGGATCATGAGATCATCGATATTCAAGTCATCCTGATCGAAGTCACCCACTTCTTCCAGCCTAAATTTGGTAGTACCTGGTCTCAGAAGAGCGTGAATCAAGCGGGGCTCTCTGGTAGCCCTAGCAATACGTCTACGGGTCTCTCCGTAGCCCTGCCATGTACGGAAGTACTGTGTGAAAGCGGCAGTTTCGGCACCCTAAAAATATATCAGAAAAATAAACAATCAATTCATTCAAATTCATAGTAAAAAAAAGTTAAAAATAATATCCTTAAATTGCTGACCTGGATATTATTTATTTGAATCTTTCAATTGGCTCGATTTTCCTTATTCAATGTTAATTAGCGCTGATCAATATTGTTGCGATATTAATTAAATAAATAATTAAATAGTTTTGTTAAGGTACCCAAAACAAAAAAAAAGTATCAAGTGTGGAATATTATTGTTAGTAGTGGGAACTATCGAATGAATACTATCGAAACATTCGATAGTTGCAATTCATTCGAATAATTCGATAGTTAGTAAGAAAACATTCGTTGAAAACTATTCGAATAAAAATTATCGAATATATCCGTCATCTGCTTTGAAATATTGTATTCTAGTAATTCGGCAGCAAAAACCATTCATTTATAAAATTCATTCATTTATGAAATTCATTTATTCGTCAGGATCGATTATAATAAAATATTAACTGAATTTTAGTTGTCGCACGGCGACGTAGGTTTCTTTCCGAGAAACCCGACAGCGGTCGGTGGCAATGCTATGAAAGAAGAAATCTTTGATTTTTTGCGGAGTCAGATATAGATAAGGACACATTATTTTTTTTATTGAGGTGCTAGTATTTATACAGAAAATACATTATGAAGGGCGCTGTTGCCATATTTTGGTATAAGTTGATATTAGCAAAGAATATTATTGTTTGACTTTAGTTAGTTAGGGATAGTATGTCTATATATTCTGCATTTTATTAATATTCTGTTGTTACACTGCAATAATACTTGTTATTTTGGATGTAGGAAAATGATTTTTAATGTTTTTAAGCAAAGACTGGTTTAATAAATAATAATAACAGTAATAATTTGTTATACCTATTAACAACAAAATTTAAAATCATTTAATATAAATATTTTCTTTTAAGTAGTAGCAAAATATAAACAACAAATTAGATGTCAAAATTATTTATATTAGATCCTATTTAAAAATAATATAGTCTCTAAATTTTTTGTGTGTGGCAACGTTGGTTTATTAAATAATAGTAATTACAGAACTAATTTGTTATATTAACAACAAATTTTAAAATCATGAAATATAAACATTTATTAATTTTCTAAGCATGCAGTGTAATGGAAGGAAAATATAAATAAAAAATTAGAAATCAAAATTATTTATATTAGGTGCTTTATATTACTATTTAAAAATTATATTTACTTTTGAAATATTTCTTCGCAAAAAACTACATGTAAGAGAATTAGCATAAACAAAATACAAACATCGTTAACTTTTTTTTTAAATTGGCACGTGTAAAACTTTCATTTTAATTTTCACCCCATAGTTTGAGTTCAATAACCATTTACTTAACCACATTACTTAAATATGATTATTAAGTTCAACTAATTCATATTATTAAAACATCTAAAATACAAATATGTATTTTTAAAATTAATTGTAAGTTCATCTCATCTCTCTTAAAAATTCTTCAAAACTTCTCAAAATTTCCCATTAAAAAATAGACCATATATCATATAAAATTAAATAATTGAAAGATCGGACTACGGAAAACCACACAAATTTTCGTAAAAATTTTGACCACCTGCACATGCACACAATCGTCAATAAATAAAATTAAAAAATAACTACTATTTTAGTATTTTAACTATTTTAATAAACGCAAAAATAGCACAGTATTTATACGGCGAAGTTATAAAAATTTGGAAGAACTAATAATGCACTGACGCATACAAAAATCAAACGAATACTAAATTTCATTTATCAAAAGCATTCGATAGTCGTGGCTCAACGATAACCATTTAGTCGCATGGCGAGGTTGTCACATATGCTTTAGTATACAAATGAATGAATGATTTTATTCGAATAAAACCATTCGATAGTTGAAATCATTCATTCATTAAACATTCGATAGTCTAATTCATTCGATAGTTTCCAGCGCTAATTATTATTGTACTCACGAAACCGAGTTCTTTCAAAACTTAAATAAAAAATGCAGGTCCGTATTTAAAAAAACTAAGTTGACCTCTGTATCTCACATATTATCAGCTAATTTGAAAATCTAAAAATCATCAGTTAGCCCTAACAAAATAGCTACGAGAATGTGTAATTAGTTTTTTGGTTTTCTAAAAAGTAACGACAGGAAAAAATAAAATTGATTTTCAAAAAAAAATCCGTTTTTCCAAAAAACTCAGCAAACCTTGAATTTGTTTTTGTGGCATCTTGGTGAACATCACAAGAAGCAACTTTGCCCCAATTTAACTATGTTCGTATCTATTACGGTTTCCGAGATACCAATGCTCGTACCTCGAAATTGTAGCACCCTGTATAAGCAATCTCAGATACTATACTTGTCTAGACGCGAGAACGTAAGTAGACCGAGCTTGGAGAACAGCGCAGTCATAATTTCTCTCATGTCGACAATAGTTGGTCGAGTTTTGTAAACACTGTCTTTAACATATCCCCATAAAAAATCCAAGACGAGATAAAATCAGGAGCATTAAGTATTCTATTAATTGGTGAATGCACATATGCTCACAAAATTTCATTTCAATCCAAACTGTCGCTCTTCTTCGAGCATCCGCGGCGTATGAGAGGCGTCATCCTGTATTTATAACACGCCTATAAATTGATCTCTAACAGAGAATGTTGTTTCCCCCCTTACGAATGCCCCATAGCTACAGAACGGATCGACGTACTGTACCTGTACGACTCGCTCTACGTGAGTCCACGCTGGTCTTTTCTTGGCTGTCAAATAGGCATCGGCTTTTTTCATGGACTCGCGTTTCTCTTGGGCTGTGGCTTTGCGACCTATCCATACGAAAACATCTATATCGCCGGTGTCCAGGATAAACACGTCGTTCTCATCCAGTAAAGATTGGTCAAGAGGTCGAGTTCCTACAGGTTGAATCTTCAGAGACCCTGGAATAAATGTATTATTAATTATTAGAATAAATTAATTAATTTCAAAAATATAAATAAATATTTGGATTGTTCTGAATATTGAGAATATAACAGCCAGATAATTACTATAAATAAGAACCCTAGAATTCCCAACTGACAAAGTAGTACGACAAAGAGACAATACATGATATCACCAAAGCTGTTTATAGCAAGACTAGAAAAACTCTTCAGTCTACTAGAATGGACCAGCAAAGGATTGAAAATAGATGGAGAATATCTTAAGATATCTAAAATTGGCTAATGACATAGTCCTTAATTGCCAATAGTCCTGAAGAACTACAAGCACAAATTAACGAACTAAATACAGCCAGCAATAAAGTAGATCTCAGAATGAATTTAGCAAACTAAAGTAATGTACAGCGAACCGATGGACAGAATAGACATTCTAATAAATAAAACAATACTGGAAATAGTAGAA